>NW_027314760.1:350925-701851 GCF_023375885.2 Dermacentor andersoni
ACCAAAAGATGCATGTGCATGCTTAAAACGCGTTTTCGCACAAATCCGTGCGCGGGTGCTAAAAAGAGCAGCATCGGCATGCTTAGCACGTCGTTTGGTAGAAATCCACGTGCGCGTTCTGCAAAAAGCACCATTTGCATGCACATCTTGTGGTTTTGCAGAAAACTTCATCCGCGTCTACCAAAAGATGCATGTGCATGCCTAAAACGCGTTTTCGCACAAATGCGTGCGCGGGTGCTAAAAAGAGCAGCATCGGCATGCTTAGCACGTCGTTTGGTAGAAATCCACGTGCGCGTTCTGCAAAAAGCACCATTTGCATGCACATCTTGTGGTTTTGCAGAAAACTTCATCCGCGTCTACCAAAAGATGCATGTGCATGCTTAAAACGCGTTTTCGCACAAATGCGTGTGCGGGTGCTAAAAAGAGCAGCATCGGCATGCTTAGCACGTCGTTTGGTAGAAATCCACGAGCGCGTTCTGCAAAAAGCACCATTTGCATGCACATCTTGTGGTTTTGCAGAAAACTTCATCCGCGTCTACCAAAAGATGCATGTGCATGCTTAAAACGCGTTTTCGCACAAATGCGTGCGCGGGTGCTAAAAAGAGCAGCATCGGCATGCTTAGCACGTCGTTTGGTAGAAATCCACGTGCGCGTTCTGCCAAAAGCACCATTTACATGCACATCTTGTGGTTTTGCAGAAAACTTCATCCGCGTCTACCAAAAGATGCATGTGCATGCTTAAAACGCGTTTTCGCACAAATCCGTGCGCGGGTGCTAAAAAGAGCAGCATCGGCATACTTAGCACGTCGTTTGGTAGAAATCCACGTGCGCGTTCTGCAAAAAGCACCATTTGCATGCACATCTTGTGGTTTTGCAGAAAACTTCATCCGCGTCTACCAAAAGATGCATGTGCATGCTTAAAACGCGTTTTCGCACAAATGCGTGCGCGGGTGCTAAAAAGAGCAGCATCGGCATGCTTAGCACGTTGTTTGGTAGAAATCCACGTGCGCGTTCTGCAAAAAGCACCATTTGCATGCACATCTTGTGGTTTTGCAGAAAACTTCATCCGCGTCTACCAAAAGATGCATGTGCATGCTTAAAACGCGTTTTCGCACAAATGCGTGCGCGGGTGCTAAAAAGAGCAGCATCGGCATGCTTAGCACGTCGTTTGGTAGAAATCCACGTGCGCGTTCAGCAAAAAGCACCATTTGCATGCACATCTTGTGGTTTTGCAGAAAACTTCATCCGCGTCTACCAAAAGATGCATGTGCATGCTTATAACGCGTTTTCGCACAAATGCGTGCGCGGGTGCTAAAAAGAGCAGCATCGGCATGCTTAGCACGTCGTTTGGTAGAAATCTACGTGCGCGTTCTGCCAAAAGCACCATTTGCATGCACATCTTGTGGTTTTGCAGAAAACTTCATCCGCGTCTACCAAAAGATGCATGTGCATGCTTAAAACGCGTTTTCGCACAAATGCGTGCGCGGGTGCTAAAAAGAGCAGCATCGGCATGCTTAGCACGTCGTTTGGTAGAAATCCACGTGCGCGTTCTGCCAAAAGCACCATTTACATGCACATCTTGTGGTTTTGCAGAAAACTTCATCCGCGTCTACCAAAAGATGCATGTGCATGCTTAAAACGCGTTTTCGCACAAATCCGTGCGCGGGTGCTAAAAAGAGCAGCATCGGCATGCTTAGCACGTCGTTTGGTAGAAATCCACGTGCGCGTTCTGCAAAAAGCACCATTTGCATGCACATCTTGTGGTTTTGCAGAAAACTTCATCCGCGTCTACCAAAAGATGCATGTGCATGCTTAAAACGCGTTTTCGCACAAATGCGTGCGCGGGTGCTAAAAAGAGCAGCATCGGCATGCTTAGCACGTCGTTTGGTAGAAATCCACGTGCGCGTTCTGCCAAAAGCACCATTTACATGCACATCTTGTGGTTTTGCAGAAAACTTCATCCGCGTCTACCAAAAGATGCATGTGCATGCTTAAAACGCGTTTTCGCACAAATCCGTGCGCGGGTGCTAAAAAGAGCAGCATCGGCATGCTTAGCACGTCGTTTGGTAGAAATCCACGTGCGCGTTCTGCAAAAAGAACCATTTGCATGCACATCTTGTGGTTTTGCAGAAAACTTCATCCGCGTCTACCAAAAGATGCATGTGCATGCTTAAAACGCGTTTTCGCACAAATGCGTGCGCGGGTGCTAAAAAGAGCAGCATCGGCATGCTTAGCACGTTGTTTGGTAGAAATCCACGTGCGCGTTCTGCAAAAAGCACCATTTGCATGCACATCTTGTGGTTTTGCAGAAAACTTCATCCGCGTCTACCAAAAGATGCATGTGCATGCTTAAAACGCGTTTTCGCACAAATGCGTGCGCGGGTGCTAAAAAGAGCAGCATCGGCATGCTTAGCACGTCGTTTGGTAGAAATCCACGTGCGCGTTCAGCAAAAAGCACCATTTGCATGCACATCTTGTGGTTTTGCAGAAAACTTCATCCGCGTCTACCAAAAGATGCATGTGCATGCTTAAAACGCGTTTTCGCACAAATGCGTGCGCGGGTGCTAAAAAGAGCAGCATCGGCATGCTTAGGACGTCGTTTGGTAGAAATCTACGTGCGCGTTCTGCCAAAAGCACCATTTGCATGCACATCTTGTGGTTTTGCAGAAAACTTCATCCGCGTCTACCAAAAGATGCATGTGCATGCTTAAAACGCGTTTTCGCACAAATCCGTGCGCGGGTGCTAAAAAGAGCAGCATCGGCATGCTTAGCACGTCGTTTGGTAGAAATCCACGTGCGCGTTCTGCAAAAAGCACCATTTGCACGCACATCTTGTGGTTTTGCAGAAAACTTCATCCGCGTCTACCAAAAGATGCATGTGCATGCTTAAAACGCGTTTTCGCACAAATGCGTGCGCGGGTGCTAAAAAGAGCAGCATCGGCATGCTTAGCACGTCGTTTGGTAGAAATCCACGTGCGCGTTCTGCCAAAAGCACCATTTGCATGCACATCTTGTGGTTTTGCAGAAAACTTCATCCGCGTCTACCAAAAGATGCATGTGCATGCTTAAAACGCGTTTTCGCACAAATCCGTGCGCGGGTGCTAAAAAGAGCAGCATCGGCATGCTTAGCACGTCGTTTGGTAGAAATCCACGTGCGCGTTCTGCAAAAAGCACCATTTGCATGCACATCTTGTGGTTTTGCAGAAAACTTCATCCGCGTCTACCAAAAGATGCATGTGCATGCCTAAAACGCGTTTTCGCACAAATGCGTGCGCGGGTGCTAAAAAGAGCAGCATCGGCATGCTTAGCACGTCGTTTGGTAGAAATCCACGTGCGCGTTCTGCAAAAAGCACCATTTGCATGCACATCTTGTGGTTTTGCAGAAAACTTCATCCGCGTCTACCAAAAGATGCATGTGCATGCTTAAAACGCGTTTTCGCACAAATGCGTGTGCGGGTGCTAAAAAGAGCAGCATCGGCATGCTTAGCACGTCGTTTGGTAGAAATCCACGAGCGCGTTCTGCAAAAAGCACCATTTGCATGCACATCTTGTGGTTTTGCAGAAAACTTCATCCGCGTCTACCAAAAGATGCATGTGCATGCTTAAAACGCGTTTTCGCACAAATGCGTGCGCGGGTGCTAAAAAGAGCAGCATCGGCATGCTTAGCACGTCGTTTGGTAGAAATCCACGTGCGCGTTCTGCCAAAAGCACCATTTACATGCACATCTTGTGGTTTTGCAGAAAACTTCATCCGCGTCTACCAAAAGATGCATGTGCATGCTTAAAACGCGTTTTCGCACAAATCCGTGCGCGGGTGCTAAAAAGAGCAGCATCGGCATACTTAGCACGTCGTTTGGTAGAAATCCACGTGCGCGTTCTGCAAAAAGCACCATTTGCATGCACATCTTGTGGTTTTGCAGAAAACTTCATCCGCGTCTACCAAAAGATGCATGTGCATGCTTAAAACGCGTTTTCGCACAAATGCGTGCGCGGGTGCTAAAAAGAGCAGCATCGGCATGCTTAGCACGTTGTTTGGTAGAAATCCACGTGCGCGTTCTGCAAAAAGCACCATTTGCATGCACATCTTGTGGTTTTGCAGAAAACTTCATCCGCGTCTACCAAAAGATGCATGTGCATGCTTAAAACGCGTTTTCGCACAAATGCGTGCGCGGGTGCTAAAAAGAGCAGCATCGGCATGCTTAGCACGTCGTTTGGTAGAAATCCACGTGCGCGTTCAGCAAAAAGCACCATTTGCATGCACATCTTGTGGTTTTGCAGAAAACTTCATCCGCGTCTACCAAAAGATGCATGTGCATGCTTAAAACGCGTTTTCGCACAAATGCGTGCGCGGGTGCTAAAAAGAGCAGCATCGGCATGCTTAGCACGTCGTTTGGTAGAAATCTACGTGCGCGTTCTGCCAAAAGCACCATTTGCATGCACATCTTGTGGTTTTGCAGAAAACTTCATCCGCGTCTACCAAAAGATGCATGTGCATGCTTAAAACGCGTTTTCGCACAAATGCGTGCGCGGGTGCTAAAAAGAGCAGCATCGGCATGCTTAGCACGTCGTTTGGTAGAAATCCACGTGCGCGTTCTGCCAAAAGCACCATTTACATGCACATCTTGTGGTTTTGCAGAAAACTTCATCCGCGTCTACCAAAAGATGCATGTGCATGCTTAAAACGCGTTTTCGCACAAATCCGTGCGCGGGTGCTAAAAAGAGCAGCATCGGCATGCTTAGCACGTCGTTTGGTAGAAATCCACGTGCGCGTTCTGCCAAAAGCACCATTTGCATGCACATCTTGTGGTTTTGCAGAAAACTTCATCCGCGTCTACCAAAAGATGCATGTGCATGCTTAAAACGCGTTTTCGCACAAATCCGTGCGCGGGTGCTAAAAAGAGCAGCATCGGCATGCTTAGCACGTCGTTTGGTAGAAATCCACGTGCGCGTTCTGCAAAAAGCACCATTTGCATGCACATCTTGTGGTTTTGCAGAAAACTTCATCCGCGTCTACCAAAAGATGCATGTGCATGCTTAAAACGCGTTTTCGCACAAATGCGTGCGCGGGTGCTAAAAAGAGCAGCATCGGCATGCTTAGCACGTCGTTGGGTAGAAATCCACGAGCGCGTTCTGCAAAAAGCACCATTTGCATGCACATCTTGTGGTTTTGCAGAAAACTTCATCCGCGTCTACCAAAAGATGCATGTGCATGCTTAAAACGCGTTTTCGCACAAATGCGTGCGCGGGTGCTAAAAAGAGCAGCATCGGCATGCTTAGCACGTCGTTTGGTAGAAATCCACGTGCGCGTTCTGCCAAAAGCACCATTTGCATGCACATCTTGTGGTTTTGAAGAAAACTTCATCCGCGTCTACCAAAAGATGCATGTGCATGCTTAAAACGCGTTTTCGCACAAATCCGTGCGCGGGTGCTAAAAAGAGCAGCATCGGCATGCTTAGCACGTCGTTTGGTAGAAATCCACGTGCGCGTTCTGCAAAAAGCACCATTTGCATGCACATCTTGTGGTTTTGCAGAAAACTTCATCCGCGTCTACCAAAAGATGCATGTGCATGCTTAAAACGCGTTTTCGCACAAATGCGTGCGCGGGTGCTAAAAAGAGCAGCATCGGCATGCTTAGCACGTCGTTTGGTAGAAATCCACGTGCGCGTTCTGCCAAAAGCACCATTTGCATGCACATCTTGTGGTTTTGCAGAAAACTTCATCCGCGTCTACCAAAAGATGCATGTGCATGCTTAAAACGCGTTTTCGCACAAATCCGTGCGCGGGTGCTAAAAAGAGCAGTATCGGCATGCTTAGCACGTCGTTTGGTAGAAATCCACGTGCGCGTTCTGCAAAAAGCACCATTTGCATGCACATCTTGTGGTTTTGCAGAAAACTTCATCCGCGTCTACCAAAAGATGCATGTGCATGCCTAAAACGCGTTTTCGCACAAATGCGTGCGCGGGTGCTAAAAAGAGCAGCATCGGCATGCTTAGCACGTCGTTTGGTAGAAATCCACGTGCGCGTTCTGCAAAAAGCACCATTTGCATGCACATCTTGTGGTTTTGCAGAAAACTTCATCCGCGTCTACCAAAAGATGCATGTGCATGCTTAAAACGCGTTTTCGCACAAATGCGTGCGCGGGTGCTAAAAAGAGCAGCATCGGCATGCTTAGCACGTCGTTTGGTAGAAATCCACGAGCGCGTTCTGCAAAAAGCACCATTTGCATGCACATCTTGTGGTTTTGCAGAAAACTTCATCCGCGTCTACCAAAAGATGCATGTGCATGCTTAAAACGCGTTTTCGCACAAATGCGTGCGCGGGTGCTAAAAAGAGCAGCATCGGCATGCTTAGCACGTCGTTTGGTAGAAATCCACGTGCGCGTTCTGCCAAAAGCACCATTTGCATGCACATCTTGTGGTTTTGCAGAAAACTTCATCCGCGTCTACCAAAAGATGCATGTGCATGCTTAAAACGCGTTTTCGCACAAATCCATGCGTGGGTGCTAAAAAGAGCAGCATCGGCATGCTTAGCACGTCGTTTGGTAGAAATCCACGTGCGCGTTCTGCAAAAAGCACCATTTGCATGCACATCTTGTGGTTTTGCAGAAAACTTCATCCGCGTCTACCAAAAGATGCATGTGCATGCTTAAAACGCGTTTTCGCACAAATCCGTGCGCGGGTGCTAAAAAGAGCAGCATCGGCATGCTTAGCACGTCGTTTGGTAGAAATCCACGTGCGCGTTCTGCAAAAAGCACCATTTGCATGCACATCTTGTGGTTTTGCAGAAAACTTCATCCGCGTCTACCAAAAGATGCATGTGCATGCTTAAAACGCGTTTTCGCACAAATGCGTGCGCGGGTGCTAAAAAGAGCAGCATCGGCATGCTTAGCACGTTGTTTGGTAGAAATCCACGTGCGCGTTCTGCAAAAAGCACCATTTGCATGCACATCTTGTGGTTTTGCAGAAAACTTCATCCGCGTCTACCAAAAGATGCATGTGCATGCTTAAAACGCGTTTTCGCACAAATGCGTGCGCGGGTGCTAAAAAGAGCAGCATCGGCATGCTTAGCACGTCGTTTGGTAGAAATCCACGTGCGCGTTCTGCAAAAAGCACCATTTGCATGCACATCTTGTGGTTTTGCAGAAAACTTCATCCGCGTCTACCAAAAGATGCATGTGCATGCTTAAAACGCGTTTTCGCACAAATGCGTGCGCGGGTGCTAAAAAGAGCAGCATCGGCATGCTTAGCACGTCGTTTGGTAGAAATCCACGTGCGCGTTCTGCCAAAAGCACCATTTGCATGCACATCTTGTGGTTTTGCTGAAAACTTCATCCGCGTCTACCAAAAGATGCATGTGCATGCTTAAAACGCGTTTTCGCACAAATCCGTGCGCGGGTGCTAAAAAGAGCAGCATCGGCATGCTTAGCACGTCGTTTGGTAGAAATCCACGTGCGCGTTCTGCCAAAAGCACCATTTGCATGCATATCTTGTGGTTTTGCAGAAATATTCATCCGCGTCTACCAAAAGATGCATGTGCATGCTTAAAACGCGTTTTCGCACAAATCCTTGCGCGGGTGCTAAAAAGAGCAGCATCGGCATGCTTAGCACGTCGTTTGGTAGAAATCCACGTGCGCGTTCTGCAAAAAGCACCATTTGCATGCACATCTTGTGGTTTTGCAGAAAACTTCATCCGCGTCTACCAAAAGATGCATGTGCATGCCTAAAACGCGTTTTCGCACAAATGCGTGCGCGGGTGCGAAAAAGAGCAGCATCGGCATGCTTAGCACGTCGTTTGGTAGAAATCCACGTGCGCGTTCTGCCAAAAGCACCATTTGCATGCACATCTTGTGGTTTTGCAGAAAACTTCATCCGCGTCTACCAAAAGATGCATGTGCATGCTTAAAACGCGTTTTCGCACAAATCCGTGCGCGGGTGCTAAAAAGAGCAGCATCGGCAAGCTTAGCACATCGTTTGGTAGAAATCCACGTGCGCGTTCTGCCAAAAGCACCATTTGCATGCACATCTTGTGGTTTTGCAGAAAACTTCATCCGCGTCTACCAAAAGATGCATGTGCATGCTTAAAACGCGTTTTCGCACAAATCCGTGCGCGGGTGCTAAAAAGATCAGCATCGGCATGCTTAGCACGTCGTTTGGTAGAAATCCACGTGCGCGTTCTGCAAAAAGCACCATTTGCATGCACATCTTGTGGTTTTGCAGAAAACTTCATCCGCGTCTACCAAAAGATGCATGTGCATGCTTAAAACGCGTTTTCGCACAAATGCGTGCGCGGGTGCTAAAAAGAGCAGCATCGGCATGCTTAGCACGTCGTTTGGTAGAAATCCACGAGCGCGTTCTGCAAAAAGCACCATTTGCATGCACATCTTGTGGTTTTGCAGAAAACTTCATCCGCGTCTACCAAAAGATGCATGTGCATGCTTAAAACGCGTTTTCGCACAAATGCGTGCGCGGGTGCTAAAAAGAGCAGCATCGGCATGCTTAGAACGTCGTTTGGTAGAAATCCACGTGCGCGTTCTGCCAAAAGCACCATTTGCATGCACATCTTGTGGTTTTGCAGAAAACTTTATCCGCGTCTACCAAAAGATGCATGTGCATGCTTAAAACGCGTTTTCGCACAAATCCGTGCGCGGGTGCTAAAAAGAGCAGCATCGGCATGCTTAGCACGTCGTTTGGTAGAAATCCACGTGCGCGTTCTGCAAAAAGCACCATTTGCATGCACATCTTGTGGTTTTGCAGAAAACTTCATCCGCGTCTACCAAAAGATGCATGTGCATGCTTAAAACGCGTTTTCGCACAAATGCGTGCGCGGGTGCTAAAAAAAGCAGCATCGGCATGCTTAGCACGTCGTTTGGTAGAAATCCACGTGCGCGTTCTGCCAAATGCACCATTTGCATGCACATCTTGTGGTTTTGCAGAAAACTTCATCCGCGTCTACCAAAAGATGCATGTGCATGCTTAAAACGCGTTTTCGCACAAATGCGTGCGCGGGTGCTAAAAAGAGCAGCATCGGCATGCTTAGCACGTCGTTTGGTAGAAATCCACGAGCGCGTTCTGCAAAAAGCACCATTTGCATGCACATCTTGTGGTTTGGCAGAAAACTTCATCCGCGTCTACCAAAAGATACATGTGCATGCTTAAAACGCGTTTTCGCACAAATGCGTGCGCGGGTGCTAAAAAGAGCAGCATCGGCATGCTTAGCACGTCGTTTGGTAGAAATCCACGTGCGCGTTCTGCAAAAAGCACCATTTGCATGCACATCTTGTGGTTTTGCAGAAAACTTCATCCGCGTCTACCAAAAGATGCATGTGCATGCTTAAAACGCGTTTTCGCACAAATGCGTGCGCGGGTGCTAAAAAGAGCAGCATCGGCATGCTTAGCACGTTGTTTGGTAGAAATCCCCGTGCGCGTTCTGCAAAAAGCACCATTTGCATGCACATCTTGTGGTTTTGCAGAAAACTTCATCCGCGTCTACCAAAAGATGCATGTGCATGCTTAAAACGCGTTTTCGCACAAATGCGTGCGCGGGTGCTAAAAAGAGCAGCATCGGCATGCTTAGCACGTCGTTTGGTAGAAATCCACGTGCGCGTTCTGCAAAAAGCACCATTTGCATGCACATCTTGTGGTTTTGCAGAAAACTTCATCCGCGTCTACCAAAAGATGCATGTGCATGCTTAAAACGCGTTTTCGCACAAATGCGTGCGCGGGTGCTAAAAAGAGCAGCATCGGCATGCTTAGCACGTTGTTTGGTAGAAATCCCCGTGCGCGTTCTGCAAAAAGCACCATTTGCATGCACATCTTGTGGTTTTGCAGAAAACTTCATCCGCGTCTACCAAAAGATACATGTGCATGCTTAAAACGCGTTTTCGCACAAATGCGTGCGCGGGTGCTAAAAAGAGCAGCATCGGCATGCTTAGCACGTCGTTTGGTAGAAATCCACGTGCGCGTTCTGCAAAAAGCACCATTTGCATGCACATCTTGTGGTTTTGCAGAAAACTTCATCCGCGTCTACCAAAAGATGCATGTGCATGCTTAAAACGCGTTTTCGCACAAATGCGTGCGCGGGTGCTAAAAAGAGCAGCATCGGCATGCTTAGCACGTCGTTTGGTAGAAATCCACGTGCGCGTTCTGCAAAAAGCACCATTTGCATGCACATCTTGTGGTTTTGCAGAAAACTTCATCCGCGTCTACCAAAAGATGCATGTGCATGCTTAAAACGCGTTTTCGCACAAATGCGTGCGCGGGTGCGAAAAAGAGCAGCATCGGCATGCTTAGCACGTCGTTTGGTAGAAATCCACGTGCGCGTTCTGCCAAAAGCACCATTTGCATGCACATCTTGTGGTTTTGCAGAAAACTTCATCCGCGTCTACCAAAAGATGCATGTGCATGCTTAAAACGCGTTTTCGCACAAATCCGTGCGCGGGTGCTAAAAAGAGCAGCATCGGCAAGCTTAGCACGTCGTTTGGTAGAAATCCACGTGCGCGTTCTGCAAAAAGCACCATTTGCATGCACATCTTGTGGTTTTGCAGAAAACTTCATCCGCGTCTACCAAAAGATGCATGTGCATGCTTAAAACGCGTTTTCGCAAAAATGCGTGCGCGGGTGCTAAAAAGAGCAGCATCGGCATGCTTAGCACGTCGTTTGGTAGAAATCCACGAGCGCGTTCTGCAAAAAGCACCATTTGCATGCACATCTTGTGGTTTTGCAGAAAACTTCATCCGCGTCTACCAAAAGATACATGTGCATGCTTAAAACGCGTTTTCGCACAAATGCGTGCGCGGGTGCTAAAAAGAGCAGCATCGGCATGCTTAGCACGTCGTTTGGTAGAAATCCACGTGCGCGTTCTGCAAAAAGCACCATTTGCATGCACATCTTGTGGTTTTGCAGAAAACTTCATCCGCGTCTACCAAAAGATGCATGTGCATGCTTAAAACGCGTTTTCGCACAAATGCGTGCGCGGGTGCTAAAAAGAGCAGCATCGGCATGCTTAGCACGTTGTTTGGTAGAAATCCCCGTGCGCGTTCTGCAAAAAGCACCATTTGCATGCACATCTTGTGGTTTTGCAGAAAACTTCATCCGCGTCTACCAAAAGATACATGTGCATGCTTAAAACGCGTTTTCGCACAAATGCGTGCGCGGGTGCTAAAAAGAGCAGCATCGGCATGCTTAGCACGTCGTTTGGTAGAAATCCACGTGCGCGTTCTGCAAAAAGCACCATTTGCATGCACATCTTGTGGTTTTGCAGAAAACTTCATCCGCGTCTACCAAAAGATGCATGTGCATGCTTAAAACGCGTTTTCGCACAAATGCGTGCGCGGGTGCTAAAAAGAGCAGCATCGGCATGCTTAGCACGTCGTTTGGTAGAAATCCACGTGCGCGTTCTGCCAAAAGCACCATTTGCATGCACATCTTGTGGTTTTGCAGAAAACTTCATCCGCGTCTACCAAAAGATGCATGTGCATGCTTAAAACGCGTTTTCGCAAAAATCCGTGCGCGGGTGCTAAAAAGAGCAGCATCGGCATGCTTAGCACGTCGTTTGGTAGAAATCCACGTGCGCGTTCTGCAAAAAGCACCATTTGCATGCACATCTTGTGGTTTTGCAGAAAACTTCATCCGCGTCTACCAAAAGATGCATGTGCATGCTTAAAACGCGTTTTCGCACAAATGCGTGCGCGGGTGCTAAAAAGAGCAGCATCGGCATGCTTAGCACGTCGTTGGGTAGAAATCCACGAGCGCGTTCTGCAAAAAGCACCATTTGCATGCACATCTTGTGGTTTTGCAGAAAACTTCATCCGCGTCTACCAAAAGATGCATGTGCATGCTTAAAACGCGTTTTCGCACAAATGCGTGCGCGGGTGCTAAAAAGAGCAGCATCGGCATGCTTAGCACGTCGTTTGGTAGAAATTCACGTGCGCGTTCTGCCAAAAGCACCATTTGCATGCATTTGAGTCAGCGGCAAACCTTTGTCCTAGACTGAACGTTTGCTTCATTTTTGGCAGGCTCTGCAAGCTGTGGGACAGTATCAGCTGGAAAACCGCTCGTATCTTCACCGGCTGTCATCTTCGCAACTGTTCCTGGCGACTGATCTACGCATGCGGATCTCGGTGAAGCTGCAGTTTCTACGTAGCAAGCCATCCTTGACTTCATTGGCTCTGGACCTGCCAATAATGTCCCCCTGGCGTCGATCACCGATTATTTAAAGGCCGTCAACTTTGTGGATCGTTGCAGTCAGCGGCAAACCTTTGTCCTAGACTGAACGTTTGCTTCATTTTTGGCAGGTGAGTGTTGATTACACCTGTTGTAATTCATCACTTTTTGGGTTTTGCCGCTGACTGCACCATGTCTTCTTTGTGTACTTCTTGCTCAAAAGCCATACCGAAAGATGGAAGATTTATGAGTTGTTCTACCTGTGAGGGCGAATTCCACCTGGGGAAAAACTGCTCGTCAGTTTCTGATAACGCCTACAAAAAGATGAGTACAGTAACACGCGAAACGTGGAAGTGTCCTTCATGCAAGGTTGATTCGGTTAAGCAACCAGACGAAGTATCCAACCCAGGTGATGGTTCATTCTCACAGCAACTGTCTGCTCTGAATATGAAACTAGATTCTTTGACTACAACTGTTTCAACATTGATGGTGAAAATTGAGGAACTGTTGTTGGTCAGGGAAGCTAGTGAAAAGGTTGCTTCGGCAGTCGACGACATACGCTCCGCTATCGATTTCCTTTCGTCAAAGTATGACTCGGTGCTTGCTACAGTGACCGCTAATCAGAATGAGCTTGCAGACCTTCGATCACAAGTTCAATCGCTTGCTTCAACAGCAGTTTCCCAGACACAAGTGATTGACAGGATGAGTGGGGAAATTAATGACCTCGAACAATACAGCAGAAGATGTAACTTCGAGATTCACGGCCTTCCTGTCAAATCTGATGAAAACTTACACTCTTTCTTAAGTACTTTGGCAGGCAAGCTAAACATAACCGATTTTGAACAAGCAGATATCTCGGCAGTGCATCGGCTGCCATCCAGAGGCGACTATATTCCACCGATTCTAGTGCAAACTCGCTCAGTTTCTGCTAAGCAGAAATGGCTCGGGGCCCGGAAGGGCCTTCGTGATTTGGTGCATGACGATCAGTCTCCTCGGCTGTTTTTCAACGATAACCTATCTCGGGCTAATCGCGAGTTGTTCCGTCTAGCAAGGTCTCGTGGCAAAGAAAAGGGTTTTCAGTTCGTCTGGACCAAAAATGGGAAGGTCCTTGCAAAACAGTCCGAAGGCGCACCTCTCATTCGTATCAACAAGCTTTCGGATCTTGAAAAACTAACATAACCATGTCTGACATTGGTTTCGTGAAGTGTTCCGATTTTTCTGAAGTCCAGAAGTTCTTTCAGCATCACACAGGCAATTCATTTCAGTTTACTCACGTTAATATTCGCAGTATACGGAAGCATTGGGACCATTTTCGTGCGCTGATTAACCCTTTTCATTCAACTTATGACGTTGTTGCTCTCACGGAAGTGAACGTTTCGTCAGACGTGTTATCACATTTCTCGCTGCCAGGATGCCAGTTACATTCTTATACTCGTCAACAACGAACAGGAGGAGGAATCGCAGTTTTTGTTAAAGATTCTTGGTCCGTTTCTGAAATTAGTATTCCTTTTACTCAAGCAGAAGTAGTCGCGCTCCGCCTAAGTACACCTTGGTTGTCGTTGATTCTACTTGCAATTTACCGCCCTCCGTGTTGTAACGGTCGAATCTTTTTAGCTGAGCTTGATTCTGCAATATCATCATTTTCCAGTGAAGAACACGTGTGCATTATCGGGGATATGAATATCGATATTCTACGCCCAACTGTGCCAACAGTCGCAGATTATCTTGACACTTTATCAAAGTGGGGACTAGAGACTAAAATCCACAGCCCTACACGTGAGGAATACTTATCTGGGCAGCTGGTCTCTTCTTGCATCGACCACATAAATGTGCGTTCTCAAAACCGGTTGGTGCGGTCTGCTGTGGTTGAAGTCAAGCTTGCAGACCACTATTTCGTCTGCTGCTCCTTAACGGATGGCTCCAGCCAATCTGCACCTTTGCGCAGCCAGCAAAGCGTATCAGTACTTGATTATAAACGTTTCGATGAAAGAATAGCAAAGTATGATTGGGATTCTTTTATTTACAATGTGTCCCCTGCAGACTTATATGACAGTTTCGTCGAGGTTTTTCGTTCACAGAAAGCCGAATCTTCACGCATGGTGATCGTTAAGCAACGAAATTTAGACAATAAGTGGATGTCGCCCGTAATACTGGAAGCCATTAAAGAAAAAGATCTGCTCTGGGCTCGAACGAGACGTGCTCCAAACTGCTCTGAACTACGACTGCAGTTTAAACATGAACGAAACCGAGTTAATGCCATGATCCGTCTGGCCAAGCGCAACCACTTTAGGTCTCAGTTTGAAGACGCACGTTTTAACAGCAAGAAAACATGGTTATTGGTAAATAACCTGAAAGGAGCGAGCGCTGCTATTTATAATGATGCATATTTCATATCTCATTTCCAGAAAGATGGACAGAGCATTGCGAATGACTTTAACAAACTATTTTCTTTGGTTTCTGGTGCATCTGGTACCCCGCCTAACGACTGTCCTATGCCTCCCAGTGTGATGGAATCTGCTTTCCTTCCTGACATTACAGAAAGTGATTTAAGGTGTATACTTTTCAGTCTTAAACGCAGCAAATCTCCTGGTCATGACGGCCTCACTGTTTCTGAATTGTGCAGAAATTTTGAAGCGATTAAGGGTGTCCTACTGGTTATCCTTAATAGTATCATTTCCAGGGGTATAATACCGACTTCAATGAAAACTGCTAAAGTTATACCTTTGTATAAGGGTGGCTCCAGAAACATGATGAGTAATTACCGACCTATCTCTATTTTGCCATGCATTGGCCAAATTTTTGAAAAGCATCTACTACTTACCATGACGAATTTTTTGAATACGCACAATGTTCTATCACCCTGTCAGTATGGCTTCATACCAGGAAAAGGAACAACAGATCTTCTTGAAGAATTCTCTGACATACTAAATTCAGCTTTTGATAAGAATGAAGTCGTATGCTCTCTTTTTCTTGACGTAAGCAAGGCCTTTGATAGCATCTGCCACGTTCTTCTGCTTGATAAACTTTCTACATTGGGATTTCGAGGTTCGTTTTTACATTTACTTACTAATTTTTTACAAGATAGGCGCCAATATGTGTCGATTTCAAGATTCCATAGCGATTTCACGGCAATTAATTCTGGAGTCCCGCAAGGTTCTATATTGAGTCCTTTGTTATTCAATCTATACGTTAATGATCTTGCTAACAATGTGCCTGTTTCATTGTTCCAGTATGCTGACGACACTGTCATTTTTGCGCGCGCAAAGAAATACACTGATGCTGTAACAGTGTTACAGACGGCAGCTGTTAAAGCTATGGACTGGTTTAAGTCTAACCTTATTAATGTTAATACTTCTAAAACACAACTTATATGTTTTCATAACCCTTTAAAAAAATTTGACTTGAGTCCTCCTGTTTATTTGCATACTTCCTCCTGTTCTCATTGTAACTGTGTTCCAGTAAAATATGCGCATTCGGTCAAATATCTTGGCCTGATCTTCGACAGTGATCTCTCTTGGAACTCGCACCTTTCTTTCGTTTGTCAAAGACTTCGTGCTGTATCTTGTGTCCTGTATAATATTAGATATTTTATGCCTTTTTCTGTCCGTAAATGTGTTACACACGCTCTAGCCTATAGTCTACTAAGATACGGAATCACTGTTTATGGTCACTGCACTGTTCGCTGGCAGCGCAGGGTGAATTCGCTTCTGCGTTTACTTTTAAAGAATATTGCCTACGACCTGCCCATCGGTAATAACATTGATATTTTCAGAAGATTAAAGTTTCCAAATTTTAACGCTTTATTAACAGAAACCATTGTGCTTAAACATTTTTGGTGCAGTCAGTTCACCATTCCATATGTTCCTGCACGTGATTTAAGACCAAAATACCGTTACTGCATTCCTCGCTCCTCAACCCGGTACGGAAAGCGCACGCGTCAATACTATGTACCTGCCTGTTTCAATAGTATGCCACCTAGTGTATTCCGCATGAGAACAAAATACACCCTGAAAAAAATTTTGCGGTATGTCTCTGCGTTGCTTCCTACCCCATAATTATTTAATCGAGTGTTACTATCTTAATTTCATATTGCTGTCGTCCCTTTTGATGTTGTAATAGTTATGTCTCCATATCTGTCTCTCTGAGTTGTTAAATTTTCTTTTTCTTTTTGCTTGTCGAGTTTGTTGCAATACCTCTATTCTTCCTTTGTTTTGCTAATGTTCGCTGTCTGCCAGGCGCTGCCACTCAAGCCCTTGTGAGGCTTTGGTAGGCCTGATTTTTGTGTATGAAAATTGATACGAATAAAAGTACTATCTATCTATCTATCTATCTAAGCATGCACATGCATCTTTTGGTAGACGCGGATTAAGTTTTCTGCAAAACCAGATGTGCATGCAAATGGTGCTTTTGGCAGAACGGACACGTGGATTTCTACCAAACGACGTGCTAAGCATGCCGATGCTGCTCTTTTTAGCACCCGCGCACGGATTTGTGCGAAAACGCGTTTTAAGCATGCACATGCATCTTTTGGTAGACGCGGATGAAGTTTTCTGCAAAACCACAAGGTGTGCATGCAAATGGTGCTTTTGGCAGAACGCGCACGTGGATTTCTACCAAACGACGCGCTAAGCATGCCGATGCTGCTCTTTTTAGCACCCGCGCACGCATTTGTGCAAAAACGCGTTTTAAGCATGCACATGCATCTTTTGGTAGACGCGGATGAAGTTTTCTGCAAAACCAGAAGATGTGCATGCAAATGGTGCTTTTGGCAGAACGCGCACGTGGATTTCTACCAAACGACGTGCTAAGCATGCCGATGCTGCTCTTTTTAGCACCCGCGCACGGATTTGTGCGAAAACGCGTTTTAAGCATGCACATGCATCTTTTGGTAGACGCGGATGAAGTTTTCTGCAAAACCACAAGATGTGCATGCAAATGGTGCTTTTTCCAGAACGCGCACGTGGATTTCTACCAAACGACGTGCTAAGCATGCCGATGCTGCTCTTTTTAGCACCCGCGCACGGATTTGTGCGAAAACGCGTTTTAAGCATGCACATGCATCTTTTGGTAGACGCGGATGAAGTTTTCTGCAAAACCACAAGATGTGCATGCAAATGGTGCTTTTGGCAGAACGCGCACGTGGATTTCTACCAAACGACGTGCTAAGCATGCCGATGCTGCTCTTTTTAGCACCCGCGCACGCATTTGTGCGAAAACGCGTTTTAAGCATGCACATGCATCTTTTGGTAGACGCAGATGAAGTTTTCTGCAAAACCACAAGATGTGCATGCAAATGGTGCTTTTGGCAGAACGCGCACGTGGATTTCTACCAAACGACGTGCTAAGCATGCCGATGCTGCTCTTTTTAGCACCCGCGCACGGATTTGTGCGAAAACGCGTTTTAAGCATGCACATGCATCTTTTGGTAGACGCGGATGAAGTTTTCTGCAAAACCAGAAGATGTGCATGCAAATGGTGCTTTTGGCAGAACGCGCACGTGGATTTCTACCAAACGACGTGCTAAGCATGCCGATGCTGCTCTTTTTAGCACCCGCGCACGGATTTGTGCGAAAACGCGTTTTAAGCATGCACATGCATCTTTTGGTAGACGCGGATGAAGTTTTCTGCAAAACCACAAGATGTGCATGCAAATGGTGCTTTTGGCAGAACGCGCACGTGGATTTCTACCAAACGACGTGCTAAGCATGCCGATGCTGCTCTTTTTAGCACCCGCGCACGCATTTGTGCGAAAACGCGTTTTAAGCATGCACATGCATCTTTTGGTAGACGCGGATGAAGTTTTCTGCAAAACCACAAGATGTGCATGCAAATGGTGCTTTTGGCAGAACGCGCACGTGGATTTCTACCAAACGACGTGCTAAGCATGCCGATGCTGCTCTTTTTAGCACCCGCGCACGCATTTGTGCGATAACGCAATTTAAGCATGCACATGCATCTTTTGGTAGACGCGGATGAAGTTTTCTGCAAAACCACAAGATGTGCATGCAAATGGTGCTTTTGGCAGAACGCGCACGTGGATTTCTACCAAACGACGTGCTAAGCATGCCGATGCTGCTCTTTTTAGCACCCGCGCACGCATTTGTGCGAAAACACGTTTTAAGCATGCACATGCATCTTTTGGTAGACGCGGATGAAGTTTTCTGCAAAACCAGAAGATGTGCATGCAAATGGTGCTTTTGGCAGAACGCGCACGTGTATTTCTACCAAACGACGTGCTAAGCATGCCGATGCTGCTCTTTTTAGCACCCGCGCACGGATTTGTGCGAAAACGCGTTTTAAGCATGCACATGCATCTTTTGGTAGACGCGGATGAAGTTTTCTGCAAAACCACAAGATGTGCATGCAAATGGTGCTTTTGGCAGAACGCGCACGTGGATTTCTACCAAACGACGTGCTAAGCATGCCGATGCTGCTCTTTTTAGCACCCGCGCACGCATTTGTGCGAAAACGCGTTTTAAGCATGCACATGCATCTTTTGGTAGACGCGGATGAAGTTTTCTGCAAAACCACAAGATGTGCATGCAAATGGTGCTTTTGGCAGAACGCGCACGTGGATTTCTACCAAACGACGTGCTAAGCATGCCGATGCTGCTCTTTTTAGCACCCGCGCACGCATTTGTGCGATAACGCAATTTAAGCATGCACATGCATCTTTTGGTAGACGCGGATGAAGTTTTCTGCAAAACCACAAGATGTGCATGCAAATGGTGCTTTTGGCAGAACGCGCACGTGGATTTCTACCAAACGACGTGCTAAGCATGCCGATGCTGCTCTTTTTAGCACCCGCGCACGCATTTGTGCGAAAACACGTTTTAAGCATGCACATGCATCTTTTGGTAGACGCGGATGAAGTTTTCTGCAAAACCAGAAGATGTGCATGCAAATGGTGCTTTTGGCAGAACGCGCACGTGTATTTCTACCAAACGACGTGCTAAGCATGCCGATGCTGCTCTTTTTAGCACCCGCGCACGGATTTGTGCGAAAACGCGTTTTAAGCATGCACATGCATCTTTTGGTAGACGCGGATGAAGTTTTCTGCAAAACCACAAGATGTGCATGCAAATGGTGCTTTTGGCAGAACGCGCACGTGGATTTCTACCAAACGACGTGCTAAGCATGCCGATGCTGCTCTTTTTAGCACCCGCGCACGCATTTGTGCGAAAACGCGTTTTAAGCATGCACATGCATCTTTTGGTAGGCGCGGATGAAGTTTTCTGCAAAACCACAAGATGTGCATGCAAATGGTGCTTTTGGCAGAACGCGCACGTGGATTTCTACCAAACGACGTGCTAAGCATGCCGATGCTGCTCTTTTTAGCACCCGCGCACGGATTTGTGCGAAAACGCGTTTTAAGCATGCACATGCATCTTTTGGTAGACGCGGATGAAGTTTTCTGCAAAACCACAAGATGTGTATGCAAATGGTGCTTTTGGCAGAACGCGCACGTGGATTTCTACCAAACGACGTGCTAAGCATGCCGATGCTGCTCTTTTTAGCACCCGCGCACGCATTTGTGCGAAAACACGTTTTAAGCATGCACATGCATCTTTTGGTAGACGCGGATGAAGTTTTCTGCAAAACCAGAAGATGTGCATGCAAATGGTGCTTTTGGCAGAACGCGCACGTGGATTTCTACCAAACGACGTGCTAAGCATGCCGATGCTGCTCTTTTTAGCACCCGCGCACGGATTTGTGCGAAAACGCGTTTTAAGCATGCACATGCATCTTTTGGTAGACGCGGATGAAGTTTTCTGCAAAACCACAAGATGTGCATGCAAATGGTGCTTTTGGCAGAACGCGCACGTGGATTTCTACCAAACGACGTGCTAAGCATGCCGATGCTGCTCTTTTTAGCACCCGCGCACGCATTTGTGCGAAAACGCGTTTTAAGCATGCACATGCATCTTTTGGTAGACGCGGATGAAGTTTTCTGCAAAACCACAAGATGTGCATGCAAATGGTGCTTTTGGCAGAACGCGCACGTGGATTTCTACCAAACGACGTGCTAAGCATGCCGATGCTGCTCTTTTTAGCACCCGCGCACGCATTTGTGCGATAACGCAATTTAAGCATGCACATGCATCTTTTGGTAGACGCGGATGAAGTTTTCTGCAAAACCACAAGATGTGCATGCAAATGGTGCTTTTGGCAGAACGCGCACGTGGATTTCTACCAAACGACGTGCTAAGCATGCCGATGCTGCTCTTTTTAGCACCCGCGCACGCATTTGTGCGAAAACACGTTTTAAGCATGCACATGCATCTTTTGGTAGACGCGGATGAAGTTTTCTGCAAAACCAGAAGATGTGCATGCAAATGGTGCTTTTGGCAGAACGCGCACGTGTATTTCTACCAAACGACGTGCTAAGCATGCCGATGCTGCTCTTTTTAGCACCCGCGCACGGATTTGTGCGAAAACGCGTTTTAAGCATGCACATGCATCTTTTGGTAGACGCGGATGAAGTTTTCTGCAAAACCACAAGATGTGCATGCAAATGGTGCTTTTGGCAGAACGCGCACGTGGATTTCTACCAAACGACGTGCTAAGCATGCCGATGCTGCTCTTTTTAGCACCCGCGCACGCATTTGTGCGAAAACGCGTTTTAAGCATGCACATGCATCTTTTGGTAGACGCGGATGAAGTTTTCTGCAAAACCACAAGATGTGCATGCAAATGGTGCTTTTGGCAGAACGCGCACGTGGATTTCTACCAAACGACGTGCTAAGCATGCCGATGCTGCTCTTTTTAGCACCCGCGCACGCATTTGTGCGATAACGCAATTTAAGCATGCACATGCATCTTTTGGTAGACGCGGATGAAGTTTTCTGCAAAACCACAAGATGTGCATGCAAATGGTGCTTTTGGCAGAACGCGCACGTGGATTTCTACCAAACGACGTGCTAAGCATGCCGATGCTGCTCTTTTTAGCACCCGCGCACGCATTTGTGCGAAAACACGTTTTAAGCATGCACATGCATCTTTTGGTAGACGCGGATGAAGTTTTCTGCAAAACCAGAAGATGTGCATGCAAATGGTGCTTTTGGCAGAACGCGCACGTGTATTTCTACCAAACGACGTGCTAAGCATGCCGATGCTGCTCTTTTTAGCACCCGCGCACGGATTTGTGCGAAAACGCGTTTTAAGCATGCACATGCATCTTTTGGTAGACGCGGATGAAGTTTTCTGCAAAACCACAAGATGTGCATGCAAATGGTGCTTTTGGCAGAACGCGCACGTGGATTTCTACCAAACGACGTGCTAAGCATGCCGATGCTGCTCTTTTTAGCACCCGCGCACGCATTTGTGCGAAAACGCGTTTTAAGCATGCACATGCATCTTTTGGTAGACGCGGATGAAGTTTTCTGCAAAACCACAAGATGTGCATGCAAATGGTGCTTTTGGCAGAACGCGCACGTGGATTTCCACCAAACGACGTGCTAAGCATGCCGATGCTGCTCTTTTTAGCACCCGCGCACGGATTTGTGCGAAAACGCGTTTTCAGCATGCACATGCATCTTTTGGTAGACGCGGATGAAGTTTTCTGCAAAACCAGAAGATGTGCATGCAAATGGTGCTTTTGGCAGAACGCGCACGTGGATTTCTACCAAACGACGTGCTAAGCATGCCGATGCTGCTCTTTTTAGCACCCGCGCACGCATTTGTGCGATAACGCAATTTAAGCATGCACATGCATCTTTTGGTAGACGCGGATGAAGTTTTCTGCAAAACCACAAGATGTGCATGCAAATGGTGCTTTTGGCAGAACGCGCACGTGGATTTCTACCAAACGACGTGCTAAGCATGCCGATGCTGCTCTTTTTAGCACCCGCGCACGCATTTGTGCGAAAACACGTTTTAAGCATGCACATGCATCTTTTGGTAGACGCGGATGAAGTTTTCTGCAAAACCAGAAGATGTGCATGCAAATGGTGCTTTTGGCAGAACGCGCACGTGTATTTCTACCAAACGACGTGCTAAGCATGCCGATGCTGCTCTTTTTAGCACCCGCGCACGGATTTGTGCGAAAACGCGTTTTAAGCATGCACATGCATCTTTTGGTAGACGCGGATGAAGTTTTCTGCAAAACCACAAGATGTGCATGCAAATGGTGCTTTTGGCAGAACGCGCACGTGGATTTCTACCAAACGACGTGCTAAGCATGCCGATGCTGCTCTTTTTAGCACCCGCGCACGCATTTGTGCGAAAACGCGTTTTAAGCATGCACATGCATCTTTTGGTAGACGCGGATGAAGTTTTCTGCAAAACCACAAGATGTGCATGCAAATGGTGCTTTTGGCAGAACGCGCACGTGGATTTCTACCAAACGACGTGCTAAGCATGCCGATGCTGCTCTTTTTAGCACCCGCGCACGGATTTGTGCGAAAACGCGTTTTAAGCATGCACATGCATCTTTTGGTAGACGCGGATGAAGTTTTCTGCAAAACCACAAGATGTGTATGCAAATGGTGCTTTTGGCAGAACGCGCACGTGGATTTCTACCAAACGACGTGCTAAGCATGCCGATGCTGCTCTTTTTAGCACCCGCGCACGCATTTGTGCGAAAACACGTTTTAAGCATGCACATGCATCTTTTGGTAGACGCGGATGAAGTTTTCTGCAAAACCAGAAGATGTGCATGCAAATGGTGCTTTTGGCAGAACGCGCACGTGGATTTCTACCAAACGACGTGCTAAGCATGCCGATGCTGCTCTTTTTAGCACCCGCGCACGGATTTGTGCGAAAACGCGTTTTAAGCATGCACATGCATCTTTTGGTAGACGCGGATGAAGTTTTCTGCAAAACCACAAGATGTGCATGCAAATGGTGCTTTTGGCAGAACGCGCACGTGGATTTCTACCAAACGACGTGCTAAGCATGCCGATGCTGCTCTTTTTAGCACCCGCGCACGCATTTGTGCGAAAACGCGTTTTAAGCATGCACATGCATCTTTTGGTAGACGCGGATGAAGTTTTCTGCAAAACCACAAGATGTGCATGCAAATGGTGCTTTTGGCAGAACGCGCACGTGGATTTCTACCAAACGACGTGCTAAGCATGCCGATGCTGCTCTTTTTAGCACCCGCGCACGCATTTGTGCGATAACGCAATTTAAGCATGCACATGCATCTTTTGGTAGACGCGGATGAAGTTTTCTGCAAAACCACAATATGTGCATGCAAATGGTGCTTTTGGCAGAACGCGCACGTGGATTTCTACCAAACGACGTGCTAAGCATGCCGATGCTGCTCTTTTTAGCACCCGCGCACGCATTTGTGCGAAAACACGTTTTAAGCATGCACATGCATCTTTTGGTAGACGCGGATGAAGTTTTCTGCAAAACCAGAAGATGTGCATGCAAATGGTGCTTTTGGCAGAACGCGCACGTGGATTTCTACCAAACGACGTGCTAAGCATGCCGATGCTGCTCTTTTTAGCACCCGCGCACGGATTTGTGCGAAAACGCGTTTTAAGCATGCACATGCATCTTTTGGTAGACGCGGATGAAGTTTTCTGCAAAACCACAAGATGTGCATGCAAATGGTGCTTTTGGCAGAACGCGCACGTGGATTTCTACCAAACGACGTGCTAAGCATGCCGATGCTGCTCTTTTTAGCACCCGCGCACGCATTTGTGCGAAAACGCGTTTTAAGCATGCACATGCATCTTTTGGTAGACGCGGATGAAGTTTTCTGCAAAACCACAAGATGTGCATGCAAATGGTGCTTTTGGCAGAACGCGCACGTGGATTTCTACCAAACGACGTGCTAAGCATGCCGATGCTGCTCTTTTTAGCGCCCGCGCAAGCATTTGTGCGAAAACGCGTTTTAAGCATGCACATGCATCTTTTGGTAGACGCGGATGAAGTTTTCTGCAAAACCACAAGATGTGCATGCAAATGGTGCTTTTGGCAGAACGCGCACGTGGATTTCTACCAAACGACGTGCTAAGCATGCCGATGCTGCTCTTTTTAGCACCCGCGCACGGATTTGTGCGAAAACGCGTTTTAAGCATGCACATGCATCTTTTGGTAGACGTGGATGAAGTTTTCTGCAAAACCACAAGATGTGCATGCAAATGGTGCTTTTGGCGGAACGCGCACGTGGATTTCTACCAAACGACGTGCTAAGCATGCCGATGCTGCTCTTTTTAGCACCCGCGCACGGATTTGGGCGAAAACGCGTTTTAAGCATGCACATGCATCTTTTGGTAGACGCGGATGAAGTTTTCTGCAAAACCACAAGATGTGCATGCAAATGGTGCTTTTGGCAGAACGCGCACGTGGATATCTACCAAACGACGTGCTAAGCATGCCGATGCTGCTCTTTTTAGCACCCGCGCACGGATTTGTGCGAAAACGCGTTTTCAGCATGCACATGCATCTTTTGGTAGACGCGGATGAAGTTTTCTGCAAAACCAGAAGATGTGCATGCAAATGGTGCTTTTGGCAGAACGCGCACGTGGATTTCTACCAAACGACGTGCTAAGCATGCCGATGCTGCTCTTTTTAGCACCCGCGCACGGATTTGTGCGAAAACGCGTTTTAAGCATGCACATGCATCTTTTGGTAGACGCGGATGAAGTTTTCTGCAAAACCACAAGATGTGCATGCAAATGGTGCTTTTGGCAGAACGCGCACGTGGATTTCTACCAAACGACGTGCTAAGCATGCCGATGCTGCTCTTTTTAGCACCCGCGCACGCATTTGTGCGAAAACGCGTTTTAAGCATGCACATGCATCTTTTGGTAGACGCGGATGAAGTTTTCTGCAAAACCACAAGATGTGCATGCAAATGGTGCTTTTGGCAGAACGCGCACGTGGATTTCTACCAAACGACGTGCTAAGCATGCCGATGCTGCTCTTTTTAGCACCCGCGCACGCATTTGTGCGAAAACGCGTTTTAAGCATGCACATGCATCTTTTGGTAGACGCGGATGAAGTTTTCTGCAAAACCACAAGATGTGCATGCAAATGGTGCTTTTGGCAGAACGCGCACGTGGATTTCTACCAAACGACGTGCTAAGCATGCCGATGCTGCTCTTTTTAGCACCCGCGCACGGATTTGTGCGAAAACGCGTTTTAAGCATGCACATGCATCTTTTGGTAGACGCGGATGAAGTTTTCTGCAAAACCACAAGGTGTGCATGCAAATGGTGCTTTTGGCAGAACGCGCACGTGGATTTCTACCAAACGACGTGCTAAGCATGCCGATGCTGCTCTTTTTAGCACCCGCGCACGCATTTGTGCGAAAACGCGTTTTAAGCATGCACATGCATCTTTTGGTAGACGCGGATGAAGTTTTCTGCAAAACCAGAAGATGTGCATGCAATTGGTGCTTTTGGCAGAACGCGCACGTGGATTTCTACCAAACGACGTGCTAAGCATGCCGATGCTGCTCTTTTTAGCACCCGCGCACGGATTTGTGCGAAAACGCGTTTTAAGCATGCACATGCATCTTTTGGTAGACGCGGATGAAGTTTTCTGCAAAACCACAAGATGTGCATGCAAATGGTGCTTTTTCCAGAACGCGCACGTGGATTTCTACCAAACGACGTGCTAAGCATGCCGATGCTGCTCTTTTTAGCACCTGCGCACGGATTTGTGCGAAAACGCGTTTTAAGCATGCACATGCATCTTTTGGTAGACGCGGATGAAGTTTTCTGCAAAACCACAAGATGTGCATGCAAATGGTGCTTTTGGCAGAACGCGCACGTGGATTTCTACCAAACGACGTGCTAAGCATGCCGATGCTGCTCTTTTTAGCACCCGCGCACGCATTTGTGCGAAAACGCGTTTTAAGCATGCACATGCATCTTTTGGTAGACGCGGATGAAGTTTTCTGCAAAACCAGAAGATGTGCATGCAATTGGTGCTTTTGGCAGAACGCGCACGTGGATTTCTACCAAACGACGTGCTAAGCATGCCGATGCTGCTCTTTTTAGCACCCGCGCACGGATTTGTGCGAAAACGCGTTTTAAGCATGCACATGCATCTTTTGGTAGACGCGGATGAAGTTTTCTGCAAAACCACAAGATGTGCATGCAAATGGTGCTTTTTCCAGAACGCGCACGTGGATTTCTACCAAACGACGTGCTAAGCATGCCGATGCTGCTCTTTTTAGCACCTGCGCACGGATTTGTGCGAAAACGCGTTTTAAGCATGCACATGCATCTTTTGGTAGACGCGGATGAAGTTTTCTGCAAAACCACAAGATGTGCATGCAAATGGTGCTTTTGGCAGAACGCGCACGTGGATTTCTACCAAACGACGTGCTAAGCATGCCGATGCTGCTCTTTTTAGCACCCGCGCACGCATTTGTGCGAAAACGCGTTTTAAGCATGCACATGCATCTTTTGGTAGACGCAGATGAAGTTTTCTGCAAAACCACAAGATGTGCATGCAAATGGTGCTTTTTGCAGAACGCGCACGTGGATTTCTACCAAACGACGTGCTAAGCATGCCGATGCTGCTCTTTTTAGCACCCGCGCACGGATTTGTGCGAAAACGCGTTTTAAGCATGCACATGCATCTTTTGGTAGACGCGGATGAAGTTTTCTGCAAAACCACAAGATGTGCATGCAAATGGTGCTTTTGGCTGAACGCGCACGTGGATTTCTACCAAACGACGTGCTAAGCATGCCGATGCTGCTCTTTTTAGCACCCGCGCACGGATTTGGGCGAAAACGCGTTTTAAGCATGCACATATCTTTTCGTAGACGCGGATGAAGTTTTCTGCAAAACCACAAGATGTGCATGCAAATGGTGCTTTTGGCAGAACGCGCACGTGGATTTCCACCAAACGACGTGCTAAGCATGCCGATGCTGCTCTTTTTAGCACCCGCGCACGGATTTGTGCGAAAACGCGTTTTCAGCATGCACATGCATCTTTTGGTAGACGCGGATGAAGTTTTCTGCAAAACCAGAAGATGTGCATGCAAATGGTGCTTTTGGCAGAACGCGCACGTGGATTTCTACCAAACGACGTGCTAAGCATGCCGATGCTGCTCTTTTTAGCACCCGCGCACGGATTTGTGCGAAAACGCGTTTTAAGCATGCACATGCATCTTTTGGTAGACGCGGATGAAGTTTTCTGCAAAACCACAAGATGTGCATGCAAATGGTGCTTTTGGCAGAACGCGCACGTGGATTTCTACCAAACGACGGGCTAAGCATGCCGATGCTGCTCTTTTTAGCACCCGCGCACGGATTTGTGCGAAAACGCGTTTTAAGCATGCACATGCATCTTTTGGTAGACGCGGATGAAGTTTTCTGCAAAACCACAAGATGTGCATGCAAATGGTGCTTTTGGCAGAACGCGCACGTGGATTTCTACCAAACGACGTGCTAAGCATGCCGATGCTGCTCTTTTTAGCACCCGCGCACGCATTTGTGCGAAAACGCGTTTTAAGCATGCACATGCATCCTTTGGTAGACGCGGATGAAGTTTTCTGCAAAACCACAAGACGTGCATGCAAATGGTGCTTTTTGCAGAACGCGCACGTGGATTTCTACCAAACGACGTGCTAAGCATACCGATGCTACTCTTTTTAGCACCCGCGCACGCATTTGTGCGAAAACGCGTTTTAAGCATGCACATGCATCTTTTGGTAGACGCGGATGAAGTTTTCTGCAAAACCACAAGATGTGCATGCAAATGGTGCTTTTTGCAGAACGCGCACGTGGATTTCTACCAAACGACGTGCTAAGCATGCCGATGCTGCTCTTT
Source organism: Dermacentor andersoni (assembly GCF_023375885.2). NCBI lineage: Eukaryota > Metazoa > Arthropoda > Arachnida > Ixodida > Ixodidae > Dermacentor > Dermacentor andersoni. The sequence continues at coordinate 378,832 of NW_027314760.1, forward strand.
TTAGCACCCGCGCACGGATTTGTGCGAAAACGCGTTTTAAGCATGCACATGCATCTTTTGGTAGACGCGGATAAAGTTTTCTGCAAAACCACAAGATGTGCATGCAAATGGTGCTTTTGGCAGAACGCGCACGTGGATTTCTACCAAACGACGTGCTAAGCATACCGATGCTACTCTTTTTAGCACCCGCACACGCATTTGTGCGAAAACGCGTTTTAAGCATGCACATGCATCTTTTGGTAGACGCGGATGAAGTTTTCTGCAAAACCACAAGATGTGCATGCAAATGGTGCTTTTTGCAGAACGCGCACGTGGATTTCTACCAAACGACGTGCTAAGCATGCCGATGCTGCTCTTTTTAGCACCCGCGCACGGATTTGTGCGAAAACGCGTTTTAAGCATGCACATGCATCTTTTGGTAGACGCGGATGAAGTTTTCTGCAAAACCACAAGATGTGCATGCAAATGGTGCTTTTGGCAGAACGCGCACGTGGATTTCTACCAAACGACGTGCTAAGCATGCCGATGCTGCTCTTTTTAGCACCCCCGCACGGATTTGTGCGAAAACGCGTTTTAAGCATGCACATGCATCTTTTGGTAGACGCGGATGAAGTTTTCTGCAAAACCACAAGATGTGCATGCAAATGGTGCTTTTTCCAGAACGCGCACGTGGATTTCTACCAAACGACGTGCTAAGCATGCCGATGCTGCTCTTTTTAGCACCCGCGCACGGATTTGTGCGAAAACGCGTTTTAAGCATGCACATGCATCTTTTGGTAGACGCGGATGAAGTTTTCTGCAAAACCACAAGATGTGCATGCAAATGGTGCTTTTGGCAGAACGCGCACGTGGATTTCTACCAAACGACGTGCTAAGCATGCCGATGCTGCTCTTTTTAGCACCCGCGCACGGATTTGTGCGAAAACGCGTTTTAAGCATGCACATGCATCTTTTGGTAGACGCGGATGAAGTTTTCTGCAAAACCACAAGATGTGCATGCAAATGGTGCTTTTTCCAGAACGCGCACGTGGATTTCTACCAAACGACGTGCTAAGCATGCCGATGCTGCTCTTTTTAGCACCCGCGCACGGATTTGTGCGAAAACGCGTTTTAAGCATGCACATGCATCTTTTGGTAGACGCGGATGAAGTTTTCTGCAAAACCACAAGATGTGCATGCAAATGGTGCTTTTGGCAGAACGCGCACGTGGATTTCTACCAAACGACGTGCTAAGCATGCCGATGCTGCTCTTTTTAGCACCCGCGCACGCATTTGTGCGAAAACGCGTTTTAAGCATGCACATGCATCTTTTGGTAGACGCGGATGAAGTTTTCTGCAAAACCACAAGATGTGCATGCAAATGGTACTTTTGGCAGAACGCGCACGTGGATTTCTACCAAACGACGTGCTAAGCATGCCGATGCTGCTCTTTTTAGCACCCGCGCACGCATTTGTGCGAAAACGCGTTTTAAGCATGCACATGCATCTTTTGGTAGACGCGGATGAAGTTTTCTGCAAAACCACAAGATGTGCATGCAAATGCTGCTTTTGGCAGAACGCGCACGTGGATTTCTACCAAACGACGTGCTAAGCATGCCGATGCTGCTCTTTTTAGCACCCGCGCACGGATTTGTGCGAAAACGCGTTTTAAGCATGCACATGCATCTTTTGGTAGACGCGGATGAAGTTTTCTGCAAAACCACAAGATGTGCATGCAAATGGTGCTTTTGGCAGAACGCGCACGTGGATTTCTACCAAACGACGTGCTAAGCATGCCGATGCTGCTCTTTTTAGCACCCGCGCACGGATTTGTGCGAAAACGCGTTTTCAGCATGCACATGCATCTTTTGGTAGACGCGGATGAAGTTTTCTGCAAAACCAGAAGACTAGAAGCGTACGGTGAGGGGCTAGTTGGTATAGCATTACGAGATCCAAAAAAAAAAAACTGCGCAAAAAAAGGGACAAGACAAAGAGAGAACCACACGACACGGGCGCAGACTAACAACTGGTTTTAATGCACCATCGCCTCTTTCCCACCAACAACAGAACGCATGCGCACCGGCCACAAAGACAAATACAGCTATCAAGTGGTCAAGCCTAGAAACGCCAACTCCTTGCGGTACAAATGTATGGAAGCTTCGCTAACACATTTATCAGGCCATAATCTCGCGATTTCAAAGGCTTCGATTATTTCGCGCTCTTTCTTATCCCTTGCGCGTTCGACAATCTTAGTCCTGCCGAAAAGTGGGGTACAAGCATTCCCGTCATGCCTGCAGGTCTTGCAATGCTTCGGAAGATGCTGTCCTCTAGAATCATCTAGGGAATTAGCGTGTTCTAACAATCTAATATTAATGCAGCGCCCTGTTTGCCCAACATACACGTTGCCACAACTCAGCGGAATCTCATAAATGACATTCGCTCTACAGGGCACAAACTTGTTCCTGTGGTTAGTGCAGCACTCAATTTTCTTTTTTCTATCAGGTCTAACTAAATTGCACAGACTAGACAGCTTATAAGGTGCCGAAAAGAGAACCTGAATGCCGAATTTACCCGCGACTCTCTTCAGGCCATGCGAGACCCTGTGGGCATAGGGCATAACTTCATACTTCCTCCTCTCCTGTGTGTCCACCCCACGAGGCTTTGAACTTAATCGGAAGGACTTCAACAGGGACTCGGCAACAGCCCGAAGAAGGGCCAGCGGAAAACCGGCCGACCGAAGGCGATCAGCTTGGGCATCAAAACTGGACTGAACCTTATGAGGGCAGGACTTCACCAACGAAGCCCTGAGGCACGTTGACGCAATCCCCCTCTTGACCAGCTTCGAATGGCTCGAGTTGAAGGGTAGAAGTGCTTTTTTCGACCTAGGCATGTAAGCCCAGCAGAGGTGGGCAGGGTCATTAAAAAATAATTTTAAGTCTAAGAATTGCAACCAGGAATTTTCAGGAAGTTCAACAGTAAAATTAAAGCTGGCAAAAGCAGACTTGAAGGATGCTAAAACCTCCGATGCCACCTGTGTCAAGTCGTCGTTGTGGTCTAAATTTAAAAGAATCAAAAAATCATCAACGTACCGGAACACACGAATGATGCGGTCGTCAGAAAGTACCCGCGATAGCGAGCGGTCAAGATCGGCTAAAAGAAGATGTGCATGCAAATGGTGCTTTTGGCAGAACGCGCACGTGGATTTCTACCAAACGACGTGCTAAGCATGCCGATGCTGCTCTTTTTAGCACCCGCGCACGGATTTGTGCGAAAACGCGTTTTAAGCATGCACATGCATCTTTTGGTAGACGCGGATGAAGTTTTCTGCAAAACCACAAGATGTGCATGCAAATGGTGCTTTTGGCAGAACGCGCACGTGGATTTCTACCAAACGACGGGCTAAGCATGCCGATGCTGCTCTTTTTAGCACCCGCGCACGGATTTGTGCGAAAACGCGTTTTAAGCATGCACATGCATCTTTTGGTAGACGCGGATGAAGTTTTTTGCAAAACCACAAGATGTGCATGCAAATGGTGCTTTTGGCAGAACGCGCACGTGGATTTCTACCAAACGACGTGCTAAGCATGCCGATGCTGCTCTTTTTAGCACCCGCGCACGCATTTGCGCGAAAACGCGTTTTAAGCATGCACATGCATCTTTTGGTAGACGCGGATGAAGTTTTCTGCAAAACCACAAGATGTGCATGCAAATGGTGCTTTTGGCAGAACGCGCACGTGGATTTCTACCATACGACGTGCTAAGCATGCCGATGCTGCTCTTTTTAGCACCCGCGCACGCATTTGTGCGAAAACACGTTTTAAGCATGCACATGCATCTTTTGGTAGACGCGGATGAAGTTTTCTGCAAAACCAGAAGATGTGCATGCAAATGGTGCTTTTGGCAGAACGCGCACGTGGATTTCTACCAAACGACGTGCTAAGCATGCCGATGCTGCTCTTTTTAGCACCCGCGCACGGATTTGTGCGAAAACGCGTTTTAAGCATGCACATGCATCTTTTGGTAGACGCGGATGAAGTTTTCTGCAAAACCACAAGGTGTGCATGCAAATGGTGCTTTTGGCAGAACGCGCACGTGGATTTCTACCAAACGACGTGCTAAGCATGCCGATGCTGCTCTTTTTAGCACCCGCGCACGCATTTGTGCGAAAACGCGTTTTAAGCACGCACATGCATCTTTTGGTAGACGCGGATGAAGTTTTCTGCAAAACCAGAAGATGTGCATGCAAATGGTGCTTTTGGCAGAACGCGCACGTGGATTTCTACCAAACGACGTGCTAAGCATGCCGATGCTGCTCTTTTTAGCACCCGCGCACGGATTTGTGCGAAAACGCGTTTTAAGCATGCACATGCATCTTTTGGTAGACGCGGATGAAGTTTTCTGCAAAACCACAAGATGTGCATGCAAATGGTGCTTTTTCCAGAACGCGCACGTGGATTTCTACCAAACGACGTGCTAAGCATGCCGATGCTGCTCTTTTTAGCACCCGCGCACGGATTTGTGCGAAAACGCGTTTTAAGCATGCACATGCATCTTTTGGTAGACGCGGATGAAGTTTTCTGCAAAACCACAAGATGTGCATGCAAATGGTGCTTTTGGCAGAACGCGCACGTGGATTTCTACCAAACGACGGGCTAAGCATGCCGATGCTGCTCTTTTTAGCACCCGCGCACGGATTTGTGCGAAAACGCGTTTTAAGCATGCACATGCATCTTTTGGTAGACGCGGATGAAGTTTTTTGCAAAACCACAAGATGTGCATGCAAATGGTGCTTTTGGCAGAACGCGCACGTGGATTTCTACCAAACGACGTGCTAAGCATGCCGATGCTGCTCTTTTTAGCACCCGCGCACGCATTTGCGCGAAAACGCGTTTTAAGCATGCACATGCATCTTTTGGTAGACGCGGATGAAGTTTTCTGCAAAACCACAAGATGTGCATGCAAATGGTGCTTTTGGCAGAACGCGCACGTGGATTTCTACCATACGACGTGCTAAGCATGCCGATGCTGCTCTTTTTAGCACCCGCGCACGCATTTGTGCGAAAACACGTTTTAAGCATGCACATGCATCTTTTGGTAGACGCGGATGAAGTTTTCTGCAAAACCAGAAGATGTGCATGCAAATGGTGCTTTTGGCAGAACGCGCACGTGGATTTCTACCAAACGACGTGCTAAGCATGCCGATGCTGCTCTTTTTAGCACCCGCGCACGGATTTGTGCGAAAACGCGTTTTAAGCATGCACATGCATCTTTTGGTAGACGCGGATGAAGTTTTCTGCAAAACCACAAGGTGTGCATGCAAATGGTGCTTTTGGCAGAACGCGCACGTGGATTTCTACCAAACGACGTGCTAAGCATGCCGATGCTGCTCTTTTTAGCACCCGCGCACGCATTTGTGCGAAAACGCGTTTTAAGCACGCACATGCATCTTTTGGTAGACGCGGATGAAGTTTTCTGCAAAACCAGAAGATGTGCATGCAAATGGTGCTTTTGGCAGAACGCGCACGTGGATTTCTACCAAACGACGTGCTAAGCATGCCGATGCTGCTCTTTTTAGCACCCGCGCACGGATTTGTGCGAAAACGCGTTTTAAGCATGCACATGCATCTTTTGGTAGACGCGGATGAAGTTTTCTGCAAAACCACAAGATGTGCATGCAAATGGTGCTTTTTCCAGAACGCGCACGTGGATTTCTACCAAACGACGTGCTAAGCATGCCGATGCTGCTCTTTTTAGCACCCGCGCACGGATTTGTGCGAAAACGCGTTTTAAGCATGCACATGCATCTTTTGGTAGACGCGGATGAAGTTTTCTGCAAAACCTCAAGATGTGCATGCAAATGGTGCTTTTGGCAGAACGCGCACGTGGATTTCTACCAAACGACGTGCTAAGCATGCCGATGCTGCTCTTTTTAGCACCCGCGCACGCATTTGTGCGAAAACGCGTTTTAAGCATGCACATGCATCTTTTGGTAGACGCGGATGAAGTTTTCTGCAAAACCACAAGATGTGCATGCAAATGGTACTTTTGGCAGAACGCGCACGTGGATTTCTACCAAACGACGTGCTAAGCATGCCGATGCTGCTCTTTTTAGCACCCGCGCACGCATTTGTGCGAAAACGCGTTTTAAGCATGCACATGCATCTTTTGGTAGACGCGGATGAAGTTTTCTGCAAAACCACAAGATGTGCATGCAAATGCTGCTTTTGGCAGAACGCGCACGTGGATTTCTACCAAACGACGTGCTAAGCATGCCGATGCTGCTCTTTTTAGCACCCGCGCACGGATTTGTGCGAAAACGCGTTTTAAGCATGCACATGCATCTTTTGGTAGACGCGGATGAAGTTTTCTGCAAAACCACAAGATGTGCATGCAAATGGTGCTTTTGGCAGAACGCGCACGTGGATTTCTACCAAACGACGTGCTAAGCATGCCGATGCTGCTCTTTTTAGCACCCGCGCACGGATTTGTGCGAAAACGCGTTTTCAGCATGCACATGCATCTTTTGGTAGACGCGGATGAAGTTTTCTGCAAAACCAGAAGACTAGAAGCGTACGGTGAGGGGCTAGTTGGTATAGCATTACGAGATCCAAAAAAAAAAAACTGCGCAAAAAAAGGGACAAGACAAAGAGAGAACCACACGACACGGGCGCAGACTAACAACTGGTTTTAATGCACCATCGCCTCTTTCCCACCAACAACAGAACGCATGCGCACCGGCCACAAAGACAAATACAGCTATCAAGTGGTCAAGCCTAGAAACGCCAACTCCTTGCGGTACAAATGTATGGAAGCTTCGCTAACACATTTATCAGGCCATAATCTCGCGATTTCAAAGGCTTCGATTATTTCGCGCTCTTTCTTATCCCTTGCGCGTTCGACAATCTTAGTCCTGCCGAAAAGTGGGGTACAAGCATTCCCGTCATGCCTGCAGGTCTTGCAATGCTTCGGAAGATGCTGTCCTCTAGAATCATCTAGGGAATTAGCGTGTTCTAACAATCTAATATTAATGCAGCGCCCTGTTTGCCCAACATACACGTTGCCACAACTCAGCGGAATCTCATAAATGACATTCGCTCTACAGGGCACAAACTTGTTCCTGTGGTTAGTGCAGCACTCAATTTTCTTTTTTCTATCAGGTCTAACTAAATTGCACAGACTAGACAGCTTATAAGGTGCCGAAAAGAGAACCTGAATGCCGAATTTACCCGCGACTCTCTTCAGGCCATGCGAGACCCTGTGGGCATAGGGCATAACTTCATACTTCCTCCTCTCCTGTGTGTCCACCCCACGAGGCTTTGAACTTAATCGGAAGGACTTCAACAGGGACTCGGCAACAGCCCGAAGAAGGGCCAGCGGAAAACCGGCCGACCGAAGGCGATCAGCTTGGGCATCAAAACTGGACTGAACCTTATGAGGGCAGGACTTCACCAACGAAGCCCTGAGGCACGTTGACGCAATCCCCCTCTTGACCAGCTTCGAATGGCTCGAGTTGAAGGGTAGAAGTGCTTTTTTCGACCTAGGCATGTAAGCCCAGCAGAGGTGGGCAGGGTCATTAAAAAATAATTTTAAGTCTAAGAATTGCAACCAGGAATTTTCAGGAAGTTCAACAGTAAAATTAAAGCTGGCAAAAGCAGACTTGAAGGATGCTAAAACCTCCGATGCCACCTGTGTCAAGTCGTCGTTGTGGTCTAAATTTAAAAGAATCAAAAAATCATCAACGTACCGGAACACACGAATGATGCGGTCGTCAGAAAGTACCCGCGATAGCGAGCGGTCAAGATCGGCTAAAAGAAGATGTGCATGCAAATGGTGCTTTTGGCAGAACGCGCACGTGGATTTCTACCAAACGACGTGCTAAGCATGCCGATGCTGCTCTTTTTAGCACCCGCGCACGGATTTGTGCGAAAACGCGTTTTAAGCATGCACATGCATCTTTTGGTAGACGCGGATGAAGTTTTCTGCAAAACCACAAGATGTGCATGCAAATGGTGCTTTTGGCAGAACGCGCACGTGGATTTCTACCAAACGACGGGCTAAGCATGCCGATGCTGCTCTTTTTAGCACCCGCGCACGGATTTGTGCGAAAACGCGTTTTAAGCATGCACATGCATCTTTTGGTAGACGCGGATGAAGTTTTTTGCAAAACCACAAGATGTGCATGCAAATGGTGCTTTTGGCAGAACGCGCACGTGGATTTCTACCAAACGACGTGCTAAGCATGCCGATGCTGCTCTTTTTAGCACCCGCGCACGCATTTGCGCGAAAACGCGTTTTAAGCATGCACATGCATCTTTTGGTAGACGCGGATGAAGTTTTCTGCAAAACCACAAGATGTGCATGCAAATGGTGCTTTTGGCAGAACGCGCACGTGGATTTCTACCATACGACGTGCTAAGCATGCCGATGCTGCTCTTTTTAGCACCCGCGCACGCATTTGTGCGAAAACACGTTTTAAGCATGCACATGCATCTTTTGGTAGACGCGGATGAAGTTTTCTGCAAAACCAGAAGATGTGCATGCAAATGGTGCTTTTGGCAGAACGCGCACGTGGATTTCTACCAAACGACGTGCTAAGCATGCCGATGCTGCTCTTTTTAGCACCCGCGCACGGATTTGTGCGAAAACGCGTTTTAAGCATGCACATGCATCTTTTGGTAGACGCGGATGAAGTTTTCTGCAAAACCACAAGGTGTGCATGCAAATGGTGCTTTTGGCAGAACGCGCACGTGGATTTCTACCAAACGACGTGCTAAGCATGCCGATGCTGCTCTTTTTAGCACCCGCGCACGCATTTGTGCGAAAACGCGTTTTAAGCACGCACATGCATCTTTTGGTAGACGCGGATGAAGTTTTCTGCAAAACCAGAAGATGTGCATGCAAATGGTGCTTTTGGCAGAACGCGCACGTGGATTTCTACCAAACGACGTGCTAAGCATGCCGATGCTGCTCTTTTTAGCACCCGCGCACGGATTTGTGCGAAAACGCGTTTTAAGCATGCACATGCATCTTTTGGTAGACGCGGATGAAGTTTTCTGCAAAACCACAAGATGTGCATGCAAATGGTGCTTTTTCCAGAACGCGCACGTGGATTTCTACCAAACGACGTGCTAAGCATGCCGATGCTGCTCTTTTTAGCACCCGCGCACGGATTTGTGCGAAAACGCGTTTTAAGCATGCACATGCATCTTTTGGTAGACGCGGATGAAGTTTTCTGCAAAACCACAAGATGTGCATGCAAATGGTGCTTTTGGCAGAACGCGCACGTGGATTTCTACCAAACGACGTGCTAAGCATGCCGATGCTGCTCTTTTTAGCACCCGCGCACGCATTTGTGCGAAAACGCGTTTTAAGCATGCACATGCATCTTTTAGTAGACGCAGATGAAGTTTTCTGCATAACCACAAGATGTGCATGCAAATGGTGCTTTTGGCAGAACGCGCACGTGGATTTCTACCAAACGACGTGCTAAGCATGCCGATGCTGCTCTTTTTAGCACCCGCGCACGGATTTGTGCGAAAACCCGTTTTAAGCATGCACATGCATCTTTTGGTAGACGCGGATGAAGTTTTCTGCAAAACCACAAGATGTGCATGCAAATGGTGCTTTTGGCTGAACGCGCACGTGGATTTCTACCAAACGACGTGCTAAGCATGCCGATGCTGCTCTTTTTAGCACCCGCGCACGGATTTGGGCGAAAACGCGTTTTAAGCATGCACATGCATCTTTTCGTAGACGCGGATGAAGTTTTCTGCAAAACCACAAGATGTGCATGCAAATGGTGCTTTTGGCAGAACGCGCACGTGGATTTCCACCAAACGACGTGCTAAGCATGCCGATGCTGCTCTTTTTAGCACCCGCGCACGGATTTGTGCGAAAACGCGTTTTCAGCATGCACATGCATCTTTTGGTAGACGCGGATGAAGTTTTCTGCAAAACCAGAAGATGTGCATGCAAATGGTGCTTTTGGCAGAACGCGCACGTGGATTTCTAGCAAACGACGTGCTAAGCGTGCCGATGCTGCTCTTTTTAGCACCCGCGCACGGATTTGTGCGAAAACGCGTTTTAAGCATGCACATGCATCTTTTGGTAGACGCGGATGAAGTTTTCTGCAAAACCACAAGATGTGCATGCAAATGGTGCTTTTGGCAGAACGCGCACGTGGATTTCTACCAAACGACGGGCTAAGCATGCCGATGCTGCTCTTTTTAGCACCCGCGCACGGATTTGTGCGAAAACGCGTTTTAAGCATGCACATGCATCTTTTGGTAGACGCGGATGAAGTTTTCTGCAAAACCACAAGATGTGCATGCAAATGGTGCTTTTTGCAGAACGCGCACGTGGATTTCTACCAAACGACGTGCTAAGCATGCCGATGCTGCTCTTTTTAGCACCCGCGCACGGATTTGTGCGAAAACGCGTTTTAAGCATGCACATGCATCTTTTGGTAGACGCGGATGAAGTTTTCTGCAAAACCAGAAGATGTGCATGCAAATGGTGCTTTTGGCAGAACGCGCACGTGGATTTCTAGCAAACGACGTGCTAAGCGTGCCGATGCTGCTCTTTTTAGCACCCGCGCACGGATTTGTGCGAAAACGCGTTTTAAGCATGCACATGCATCTTTTGGTAGACGCGGATGAAGTTTTCTGCAAAACCACAAGATGTGCATGCAAATGGTGCTTTTGGCAGAACGCGCACGTGGATTTCTACCAAACGACGGGCTAAGCATGCCGATGCTGCTCTTTTTAGCACCCGCGCACGGATTTGTGCGAAAACGCGTTTTAAGCATGCACATGCATCTTTTGGTAGACGCGGATGAAGTTTTCTGCAAAACCACAAGATGTGCATGCAAATGGTGCTTTTTGCAGAACGCGCACGTGGATTTCTACCAAACGACGTGCTAAGCATGCCGATGCTGCTCTTTTTAGCACCCGCGCACGGATTTGTGCGAAAACGCGTTTTAAGCATGCACATGCATCTTTTGGTAGACGCGGATGAAGTTTTCTGCAAAACCACAAGATGTGCATGCAAATGGTGCTTTTGGCAGAACGCGCACGTGGATTTCTACCAAACGACGTGCTAAGCATGCCGATGCTGCTCTTTTTAGCACCCCCGCACGGATTTGTGCGAAAACGCGTTTTAAGCATGCACATGCATCTTTTGGTAGACGCGGATGAAGTTTTCTGCAAAACCAGAAGATGTGCATGCAAATGGTGCTTTTGGCAGAACGCGCACGTGGATTTCTACCAAACGACGTGCTAAGCATGCCGATGCTGCTCTTTTTAGCACCCGCGCACGGATTTGTGCGAAAACGCGTTTTAAGCATGCACATGCATCTTTTGGTAGACGCGGATGAAGTTTTCTGCATAACCACAAGATGTGCATGCAAATGGTGCTTTTGGCAGAACGCGCACGTGGATTTCTACCAAACGACGGGCTAAGCATGCCGATGCTGCTCTTTTTAGCACCCGCGCACGGATTTGTGCGAAAACGCGTTTTAAGCATGCACATGCATCTTTTGGTAGACGCGGATGAAGTTTTCTGCAAAACCACAAGATGTGCATGCAAATGGTGCTTTTGGCAGAACGCGCACGTGGATTTCTACCAAACGACGTGCTAAGCATGCCGATGCTGCTCTTTTTAGCACCCGCGCACGCATTTGTGCGAAAACGCGTTTTAAGCATGCACATGCATCTTTTGGTAGACGCGGATGAAGTTTTCTGCAAAACCAGAAGATGTGCATGCAAATGGTGCTTTTGGCAGAACGCGCACGTGGATTTCTACCAAACGACGTGCTAAGCATGCCGATGCTGCTCTTTTTAGCACCCGCGCACGGATTTGTGCGAAAACGCGTTTTAAGCATGCACATGCATCTTTTGGTAGACGCGGATGAAGTTTTCTGCAAAACCACAAGATGTGCATGCAAATGGTGCTTTTTCCAGAACGCGCACGTGGATTTCTACCAAACGACGCGCTAAGCATGCCGATGCTGCTCTTTTTAGCACCCGCGCACGGATTTGTGCGAAAACCCGTTTTAAGCATGCACATGCATCTTTTGGTAGACGCGGATGAAGTTTTCTGCAAAACCAGAAGATGTGCATGCAAATGGTGCTTTTGGCAGAACGCGCACGTGGATTTCTACCAAACGACGTGCTAAGCATGCCGATGCTGCTCTTTTTAGCACCCGCGCACGGATTTGTGCGAAAACGCGTTTTAAGCATGCACATGCATCTTTTGGTAGACGCGGATGAAGTTTTCTGCAAAACCACAAGATGTGCATGCAAATGGTGCTTTTGGCAGAACGCGCACGTGGATTTCTACCAAACGACGGGCTAAGCATGCCGATGCTGCTCTTTTTAGCACCCGCGCACGGATTTGTGCGAAAACGCGTTTTAAGCAGGCACATGCATCTTTTGGTAGACGCGGATGAAGTTTTCTGCAAAACCACAAGATGTGCATGCAAATGGTGCTTTTGGCAGAACGCGCACGTGGATTTCTACCAAACGACGTGCTAAGCATGCCGATGCTGCTCTTTTTAGCACCCGCGCACGCATTTGTGCGAAAACGCCTTTTAAGCATGCACATGCATCTTTTGGTAGACGCGGCTGAAGTTTTCTGCAAAACCAGAAGATGTGCATGCAAATGGTGCTTTTGGCAGAACGCGCACGTGGATTTCTACCAAACGACGTGCTAAGCATGCCGATGCTGCTCTTTTTAGCACCCGCGCACGGATTTCTGCGAAAACGCGTTTTAAGCATGCACATGCATCTTTTGGTAGACGCGGATGAAGTTTTCTGCAAAACCAGAAGATGTGCATGCAAATGGTGCTTTTGGCAGAACGCGCACGTGGATTTCTACCAAACGACGTGCTAAGCATGCCGATGCTGCTCTTTTTAGCACCCGCACACGGATTTGTGCGAAAACGCGTTTTAAGCATGCACATGCATCTTTTGGTAGACGCGGATGAAGTTTTCTGCAAAACCACAAGATGTGCATGCAAATGGTGCTTTTGGCAGAACGCGCACGTGGATTTCTACCAAACGACGTGCTAAGCATGCCGATGCTGCTCTTTTTAGCACCCGCGCACGCATTTGTGCGAAAACACGTTTTAAGCATGCACATGCATCTTTTGGTAGACGCGGATGAAGTTTTCTGCAAAACCAGAAGATGTGCATGCAAATGGTGCTTTTGGCAGAACGCGCACGTGGATTTCTACCAAACGACGTGCTAAGCATGCCGATGCTGCTCTTTTTAGTACCCGCGCACGGATTTGTGCGAAAACGCGTTTTAAGCATGCACATGCATCTTTTGGTAGACGCGGATGAAGTTTTCTGCAAAACCACAAGATGTGCATGCAAATGGTGCTTTTGGCAGAACGCGCACGTGGATTTCTACCAAACGACGTGCTAAGCATGCCGATGCTGCTCTTTTTAGCACCCGCGCACGCATTTGTGCGAAAACGCGTTTTAAGCATGCACATGCATCTTTTGGTAGACGCGGATGAAGTTTTCTGCAAAACCACAAGATGTGCATGCAAATGGTGCTTTTGGCAGAACGCGCACGTGGATTTCTACCAAACGACGTGCTAAGCATGCCGATGCTGCTCTTTTTAGCACCCGCGCACGGATTTGTGCGAAAACGCGTTTTAAGCATGCACATGCATCTTTTGGTAGACGCGGATGAAGTTTTCTGCAAAACCACAAGATGTGCATGCAAATGGTGCTTTTGGCAGAACGCGCACGTGGATTTCTACCAAACGACGTGCTAAGCATGCCGATGCTGCTCTTTTTAGCACCCGCGCACGCATTTGTGCGAAAACACGTTTTAAGCATGCACATGCATCTTTTGGTAGACGCGGATGAAGTTTTCTGCAAAACCAGAAGATGTGCATGCAAATGGTGCTTTTGGCAGAACGCGCACGTGGATTTCTACCAAACGACGTGCTAAGCATGCCGATGCTGCTCTTTTTAGCACCCGCGCACGGATTTGTGCGAAAACGCGTTTTAAGCATGCACATGCATCTTTTGGTAGACGCGGATGAAGTTTTCTGCAAAACCACAAGATGTGCATGCAAATGGTGCTTTTGGCAGAACGCGCACGTGGATTTCTACCAAACGACGTGCTAAGCATGCCGATGCTGCTCTTTTTAGCACCCGCGCACGCATTTGTGCGAAAACGCGTTTTAAGCATGCACATGCATCTTTTGGTAGACGCGGATGAAGTTTTCTGCAAAACCACAAGATGTGCATGCAAATGGTGCTTTTGGCAGAACGCGCACGTGGATTTCTACCAAACGACGTGCTAAGCATGCCGATGCTGCTCTTTTTAGCACCCGCGCACGCATTTGTGCGAAAACGCGTTTTAAGCATGCACATGCATCTTTTGGTAGACGCGGATGAAGTTTTCTGCAAAACCACAAGATGTGCATGCAAATGGTGCTTTTGGCAGAACGCGCACGTGGATTTCTACCATACGACGTGCTAAGCATGCCGATGCTGCTCTTTTTAGCACCCGCGCACGCATTTGTGCGAAAACACGTTTTAAGCATGCACATGCATCTTTTGGTAGACGCGGATGAAGTTTTCTGCAAAACCAGAAGATGTGCATGCAAATGGTGCTTTTGGCAGAACGCGCACGTGGATTTCTACCAAACGACGTGCTAAGCATGCCGATGCTGCTCTTTTTAGCACCCGCGCACGGATTTGTGCGAAAACGCGTTTTAAGCATGCACATGCATCTTTTGGTAGACGCGGATGAAGTTTTCTGCAAAACCACAAGGTGTGCATGCAAATGGTGCTTTTGGCAGAACGCGCACGTGGATTTCTACCAAACGACGTGCTAAGCATGCCGATGCTGCTCTTTTTAGCACCCGCGCACGCATTTGTGCGGAAACGCGTTTTAAGCATGCACATGCATCTTTTGGTAGACGCGGATGAAGTTTTCTGCAAAACCAGAAGATGTGCATGCAAATGGTGCTTTTGGCAGAACGCGCACGTGGATTTCTACCAAACGACGTGCTAAGCATGCCGATGCTGCTCTTTTTAGCACCCGCGCACGGATTTGTGCGAAAACGCGTTTTAAGCATGCACATGCATCTTTTGGTAGACGCGGATGAAGTTTTCTGCAAAACCACAAGATGTGCATGCAAATGGTGCTTTTTCCAGAACGCGCACGTGGATTTCTACCAAACGACGTGCTAAGCATGCCGATGCTGCTCTTTTTAGCACCCGCGCACGGATTTGTGCGAAAACGCGTTTTAAGCATGCACATGCATCTTTTGGTAGACGCGGATGAAGTTTTCTGCAAAACCACAAGATGTGCATGCAAATGGTGCTTTTGGCAGAACGCGCACGTGGATTTCTACCAAACGACGTGCTAAGCATGCCGATGCTGCTCTTTTTAGCACCCGCGCACGCATTTGTGCGAAAACGCGTTTTAAGCATGCACATGCATCTTTTGGTAGACGCAGATGAAGTTTTCTGCAAAACCACAAGATGTGCATGCAAATGGTGCTTTTGGCAGAACGCGCACGTGGATTTCTACCAAACGACGTGCTAAGCATGCCGATGCTGCTCTTTTTAGCACCCGCGCACGGATTTGTGCGAAAACGCGTTTTAAGCATGCACATGCATCTTTTGGTAGACGCGGATGAAGTTTTCTGCAAAACCACAAGATGTGCATGCAAATGGTGCTTTTGGCTGAACGCGCACGTGGATTTCTACCAAACGACGTGCTAAGCATGCCGATGCTGCTCTTTTTAGCACCCGCCCACGGATTTGGGCGAAAACGCGTTTTAAGCATGCACATGCATCTTTTCGTAGACGCGGATGAAGTTTTCTGCAAAACCACAAGATGTGCATGCAAATGGTGCTTTTGGCAGAACGCGCACGTGGATTTCCACCAAACGACGTGCTAAGCATGCCGATGCTGCTCTTTTTAGCACCCGCGCACGGATTTGTGCGAAAACGCGTTTTCAGCATGCACATGCATCTTTTGGTAGACGCGGATGAAGTTTTCTGCAAAACCAGAAGATGTGCATGCAAATGGTGCTTTTGGCAGAACGCGCACGTGGATTTCTACCAAACGACGTGCTAAGCATGCCGATGCTGCTCTTTTTAGCACCCGCGCACGGATTTGTGCGAAAACGCGTTTTAAGCATGCACATGCATCTTTTGGTAGACGCGGATGAAGTTTTCTGCAAAACCACAAGATGTGCATGCAAATGGTGCTTTTGGCAGAACGCGCACGTGGATTTCTACCAAACGACGGGCTAAGCATGCCGATGCTGCTCTTTTTAGCACCCGCGCACGGATTTGTGCGAAAACGCGTTTTAAGCATGCACATGCATCCTTTGGTAGACGCGGATGAAGTTTTCTGCAAAACCACAAGACGTGCATGCAAATGGTGCTTTTTGCAGAACGCGCACGTGGATTTCTACCAAACGACGTGCTAAGCATACCGATGCTACTCTTTTTAGCACCCGCGCACGCATTTGTGCGAAAACGCGTTTTAAGCATGCACATGCATCTTTTGGTAGACGCGGATGAAGTTTTCTGCAAAACCACAAGATGTGCATGCAAATGGTGCTTTTTGCAGAACGCGCACGTGGATTTCTACCAAACGACGTGCTAAGCATGCCGATGCTGCTCTTTTTAGCACCCGCGCACGGATTTGTGCGAAAACGCGTTTTAAGCATGCACATGCATCTTTTGGTAGACGCGGATGAAGTTTTCTGCAAAACCACAAGATGTGCATGCAAATGGTGCTTTTGGCAGAACGCGCACGTGGATTTCTACCAAACGACGTGCTAAGCATGCCGATGCTGCTCTTTTTAGCACCCGCGCACGCATTTGTGCGAAAACACGTTTTAAGCATGCACATGCATCTTTTGGTAGACGCGGATGAAGTTTTCTGCAAAACCACAAGATGTGCATGCAAACGGTGCTTTTGGCAGAACGCGCACGTGGATTTCTACCAAACGACGTGCTAAGCATGCCGATGCTGCTCTTTTTAGCACCCGCGCACGCATTTGTGCGAAAACGCGTTTTAAGCATGCACATGCATCTTTTGGTAGACGCGGATGAAGTTTTCTGCAAAACCACAAGATGTGCATGCAAATGGTGCTTTTGGCAGAACGCGCACGTGGATTTCTACCAAACGACGTGCTAAGCATGCCGATGCTGCTCTTTTTAGCACCCGCGCACGCATTTGTGCGAAAACACGTTTTAAGCATGCACATGCATCTTTTGGTAGACGCGGATGAAGTTTTCTGCAAAACCAGAAGATGTGCATGCAAATGGTGCTTTTGGCAGAACGCGCACGTGGATTTCTACCAAACGACGTGCTAAGCATGCCGATGCTGCTCTTTTTAGCACCCGCGCACGGATTTGTGCGAAAACGCGTTTTAAGCATGCACATGCAGCTTTTGGTAGACGCGGATGAAGTTTTCTGCAAAACCACAAGATGTGCATGCAAATGGTGCTTTTGGCAGAACGCGCACGTGGATTTCTACCAAACGACGTGCTAAGCATGCCGATGCTGCTCTTTTTAGCACCCGCACACGCATTTGTGCGAAAACGCGTTTTAAGCATGCACATGCATCTTTTGGTAGACGCGGATGAAGTTTTCTGCAAAACCACAAGATGTGCATGCAAATGGTGCTTTTGGCAGAACGCGCACGTGGATTTCTACCAAACGACGTGCTAAGCATGCCGATGCTGCTCTTTTTAGCACCCGCGCACGCATTTGTGCGAAAACGCGTTTTAAGCATGCACATGCATCTTTTGGTAGACGCGGATGAAGTTTTCTGCAAAACCACAAGATGTGCATGCAAATGGTGCTTTTGGCAGAACGCGCACGTGGATTTCTACCAAACGACGTGCTAAGCATGCCGATGCTGCTCTTTTTAGCGCCCGCGCACGCATTTGTGCGAAAACGCGTTTTAAGCATGCACATGCATCTTTTGGTAGACGCGGATGAAGTTTTCTGCAAAACCACAAGATGTGCATGCAAATGGTGCTTTTGGCGGAACGCGCACGTGGATTTCTACCAAACGACGTGCTAAGCATGCCGATGCTGCTCTTTTTAGCACCCGCGCACGGATTTGGGCGAAAACGCGTTTTAAGCATGCACATGCATCTTTTGGTAGACGCGGATGAAGTTTTCTGCAAAACCACAAGATGTGCATGCAAATGGTGCTTTTGGCAGAACGCGCACGTGGATATCTACCAAACGACGTGCTAAGCATGCCGATGCTGCTCTTTTTAGCACCCGCGCACGGATTTGTGCGAAAACGCGTTTTCAGCATGCACATGCATCTTTTGGTAGACGCGGATGAAGTTTTCTGCAAAACCAGAAGATGTGCATGCAAATGGTGCTTTTGGCAGAACGCGCACGTGGATTTCTACCAAACGACGTGCTAAGCATGCCGATGCTGCTCTTTTTAGCACCCGCGCACGGATTTGTGCGAAAACGCGTTTTAAGCATGCACATGCATCTTTTGGTAGACGCGGATGAAGTTTTCTGCAAAACCACAAGATGTGCATGCAAATGGTGCTTTTGGCAGAACGCGCACGTGGATTTCTACCAAACGACGTGCTAAGCATGCCGATGCTGCTCTTTTTAGCACCCGCGCACGCATTTGTGCGAAAACGCGTTTTAAGCATGCACATGCATCTTTTGGTAGACGCGGATGAAGTTTTCTGCAAAACCACAAGATGTGCATGCAAATGGTGCTTTTGGCAGAACGCGAAAGTGGATTTCTACCAAACGACGTGCTAAGCATGCCGATGCTGCTCTTTTTAGCACCCGCGCACGCATTTGTGCGAAAACGCGTTTTAAGCATGCACATGCATCTTTTGGTAGACGCGGATGAAGTTTTCTGCAAAACCACAAGATGTGCATGCAAATGGTGCTTTTGGCAGAACGCGCACGTGGATTTCTACCATACGACGTGCTAAGCATGCCGATGCTGCTCTTTTTAGCACCCGCGCACGCATTTGTGCGAAAACACGTTTTAAGCATGCACATGCATCTTTTGGTAGACGCGGATGAAGTTTTCTGCAAAACCACAAGATGTGCATGCAAATGGTGCTTTTGGCAGAACGCGCACGTGGATTTCTACCAAACGACGGGCTAAGCATGCCGATGCTGCTCTTTTTAGCACCCGCGCACGGATTTGTGCGAAAACGCGTTTTAAGCATGCACATGCATCTTTTGGTAGACGCGGATGAAGTTTTCTGCAAAACCACAAGATGTGCATGCAAATGGTGCTTTTTGCAGAACGCGCACGTGGATTTCTACCAAACGACGTGCTAAGCATGCCGATGCTGCTCTTTTTAGCACCCGCGCACGGATTTGTGCGAAAACGCGTTTTAAGCATGCACATGCATCTTTTGGTAGACGCGGATGAAGTTTTCTGCAAAACCACAAGATGTGCATGCAAATGGTGCTTTTGGCAGAACGCGCACGTGGATTTCTACCAAACGACGTGCTAAGCATGCCGATGCTGCTCTTTTTAGCACCCCCGCACGGATTTGTGCGAAAACGCGTTTTAAGCATGCACATGCATCTTTTGGTAGACGCGGATGAAGTTTTCTGCAAAACCAGAAGATGTGCATGCAAATGGTGCTTTTGGCAGAACGCGCACGTGGATTTCTACCAAACGACGTGCTAAGCATGCCGATGCTGCTCTTTTTAGCACCCGCGCACGGATTTGTGCGAAAACGCGTTTTAAGCATGCACATGCATCTTTTGGTAGACGCGGATGAAGTTTTCTGCATAACCACAAGATGTGCATGCAAATGGTGCTTTTGGCAGAACGCGCACGTGGATTTCTACCAAACGACGGGCTAAGCATGCCGATGCTGCTCTTTTTAGCACCCGCGCACGGATTTGTGCGAAAACGCGTTTTAAGCATGCACATGCATCTTTTGGTAGACGCGGATGAAGTTTTCTGCAAAACCACAAGATGTGCATGCAAATGGTGCTTTTGGCAGAACGCGCACGTGGATTTCTACCAAACGACGTGCTAAGCATGCCGATGCTGCTCTTTTTAGCACCCGCGCACGCATTTGTGCGAAAACGCGTTTTAAGCATGCACATGCATCTTTTGGTAGACGCGGATGAAGTTTTCTGCAAAACCAGAAGATGTGCATGCAAATGGTGCTTTTGGCAGAACGCGCACGTGGATTTCTACCAAACGACGTGCTAAGCATGCCGATGCTGCTCTTTTTAGCACCCGCGCACGGATTTGTGCGAAAACGCGTTTTAAGCATGCACATGCATCTTTTGGTAGACGCGGATGAAGTTTTCTGCAAAACCACAAGATGTGCATGCAAATGGTGCTTTTTCCAGAACGCGCACGTGGATTTCTACCAAACGACGCGCTAAGCATGCCGATGCTGCTCTTTTTAGCACCCGCGCACGGATTTGTGCGAAAACCCGTTTTAAGCATGCACATGCATCTTTTGGTAGACGCGGATGAAGTTTTCTGCAAAACCAGAAGATGTGCATGCAAATGGTGCTTTTGGCAGAACGCGCACGTGGATTTCTACCAAACGACGTGCTAAGCATGCCGATGCTGCTCTTTTTAGCACCCGCGCACGGATTTGTGCGAAAACGCGTTTTAAGCATGCACATGCATCTTTTGGTAGACGCGGATGAAGTTTTCTGCAAAACCACAAGATGTGCATGCAAATGGTGCTTTTGGCAGAACGCGCACGTGGAATTCTACCAAACGACGGGCTAAGCATGCCGATGCTGCTCTTTTTAGCACCCGCGCACGGATTTGTGCGAAAACGCGTTTTAAGCAGGCACATGCATCTTTTGGTAGACGCGGATGAAGTTTTCTGCAAAACCACAAGATGTGCATGCAAATGGTGCTTTTGGCAGAACGCACACGTGGATTTCTACCAAACGACGTGCTAAGCATGCCGATGCTGCTCTTTTTAGCACCCGCGCACGCATTTGTGCGAAAACGCCTTTTAAGCATGCACATGCATCTTTTGGTAGACGCGGCTGAAGTTTTCTGCAAAACCAGAAGATGTGCATGCAAATGGTGCTTTTGGCAGAACGCGCACGTGGATTTCTACCAAACGACGTGCTAAGCATGCCGATGCTGCTCTTTTTAGCACCCGCGCACGGATTTCTGCGAAAACGCGTTTTAAGCATGCACATGCATCTTTTGGTAGACGCGGATGAAGTTTTCTGCAAAACCAGAAGATGTGCATGCAAATGGTGCTTTTGGCAGAACGCGCACGTGGATTTCTACCAAACGACGTGCTAAGCATGCCGATGCTGCTCTTTTTAGCACCCGCACACGGATTTGTGCGAAAACGCGTTTTAAGCATGCACATGCATCTTTTGGTAGACGCGGATGAAGTTTTCTGCAAAACCACAAGATGTGCATGCAAATGGTGCTTTTGGCAGAACGCGCACGTGGATTTCTACCAAACGACGTGCTAAGCATGCCGATGCTGCTCTTTTTAGCACCCGCGCACGCATTTGTGCGAAAACACGTTTTAAGCATGCACATGCATCTTTTGGTAGACGCGGATGAAGTTTTCTGCAAAACCAGAAGATGTGCATGCAAATGGTGCTTTTGGCAGAACGCGCACGTGGATTTCTACCAAACGACGTGCTAAGCATGCCGATGCTGCTCTTTTTAGTACCCGCGCACGGATTTGTGCGAAAACGCGTTTTAAGCATGCACATGCATCTTTTGGTAGACGCGGATGAAGTTTTCTGCAAAACCACAAGATGTGCATGCAAATGGTGCTTTTGGCAGAACGCGCACGTGGATTTCTACCAAACGACGTGCTAAGCATGCCGATGCTGCTCTTTTTAGCACCCGCGCACGCATTTGTGCGAAAACGCGTTTTAAGCATGCACATGCATCTTTTGGTAGACGCGGATGAAGTTTTCTGCAAAACCACAAGATGTGCATGCAAATGGTGCTTTTGGCAGAACGCGCACGTGGATTTCTACCAAACGACGTGCTAAGCATGCCGATGCTGCTCTTTTTAGCACCCGCGCACGGATTTGTGCGAAAACGCGTTTTAAGCATGCACATGCATCTTTTGGTAGACGCGGATGAAGTTTTCTGCAAAACCACAAGATGTGCATGCAAATGGTGCTTTTGGCAGAACGCGCACGTGGATTTCTACCAAACGACGTGCTAAGCATGCCGATGCTGCTCTTTTTAGCACCCGCGCACGCATTTGTGCGAAAACACGTTTTAAGCATGCACATGCATCTTTTGGTAGACGCGGATGAAGTTTTCTGCAAAACCAGAAGATGTGCATGCAAATGGTGCTTTTGGCAGAACGCGCACGTGGATTTCTACCAAACGACGTGCTAAGCATGCCGATGCTGCTCTTTTTAGCACCCGCGCACGGATTTGTGCGAAAACGCGTTTTAAGCATGCACATGCATCTTTTGGTAGACGCGGATGAAGTTTTCTGCAAAACCACAAGATGTGCATGCAAATGGTGCTTTTGGCAGAACGCGCACGTGGATTTCTACCAAACGACGTGCTAAGCATGCCGATGCTGCTCTTTTTAGCACCCGCGCACGCATTTGTGCGAAAACGCGTTTTAAGCATGCACATGCATCTTTTGGTAGACGCGGATGAAGTTTTCTGCAAAACCACAAGATGTGCATGCAAATGGTGCTTTTGGCAGAACGCGCACGTGGATTTCTACCAAACGACGTGCTAAGCATGCCGATGCTGCTCTTTTTAGCACCCGCGCACGCATTTGTGCGAAAACGCGTTTTAAGCATGCACATGCATCTTTTGGTAGACGCGGATGAAGTTTTCTGCAAAACCACAAGATGTGCATGCAAATGGTGCTTTTGGCAGAACGCGCACGTGGATTTCTACCATACGACGTGCTAAGCATGCCGATGCTGCTCTTTTTAGCACCCGCGCACGCATTTGTGCGAAAACACGTTTTAAGCATGCACATGCATCTTTTGGTAGACGCGGATGAAGTTTTCTGCAAAACCAGAAGATGTGCATGCAAATGGTGCTTTTGGCAGAACGCGCACGTGGATTTCTACCAAACGACGTGCTAAGCATGCCGATGCTGCTCTTTTTAGCACCCGCGCACGGATTTGTGCGAAAACGCGTTTTAAGCATGCACATGCATCTTTTGGTAGACGCGGATGAAGTTTTCTGCAAAACCACAAGGTGTGCATGCAAATGGTGCTTTTGGCAGAACGCGCACGTGGATTTCTACCAAACGACGTGCTAAGCATGCCGATGCTGCTCTTTTTAGCACCCGCGCACGCATTTGTGCGAAAACGCGTTTTAAGCATGCACATGCATCTTTTGGTAGACGCGGATGAAGTTTTCTGCAAAACCAGAAGATGTGCATGCAAATGGTGCTTTTGGCAGAACGCGCACGTGGATTTCTACCAAACGACGTGCTAAGCATGCCGATGCTGCTCTTTTTAGCACCCGCGCACGGATTTGTGCGAAAACGCGTTTTAAGCATGCACATGCATCTTTTGGTAGACGCGGATGAAGTTTTCTGCAAAACCACAAGATGTGCATGCAAATGGTGCTTTTTCCAGAACGCGCACGTGGATTTCTACCAAACGACGTGCTAAGCATGCCGATGCTGCTCTTTTTAGCACCCGCGCACGGATTTGTGCGAAAACGCGTTTTAAGCATGCACATGCATCTTTTGGTAGACGCGGATGAAGTTTTCTGCAAAACCACAAGATGTGCATGCAAATGGTGCTTTTGGCAGAACGCGCACGTGGATTTCTACCAAACGACGTGCTAAGCATGCCGATGCTGCTCTTTTTAGCACCCGCGCACGCATTTGTGCGAAAACGCGTTTTAAGCATGCACATGCATCTTTTGGTAGACGCAGATGAAGTTTTCTGCAAAACCACAAGATGTGCATGCAAATGGTGCTTTTGGCAGAACGCGCACGTGGATTTCTACCAAACGACGTGCTAAGCATGCCGATGCTGCTCTTTTTAGCACCCGCGCACGGATTTGTGCGAAAACGCGTTTTAAGCATGCACATGCATCTTTTGGTAGACGCGGATGAAGTTTTCTGCAAAACCACAAGATGTGCATGCAAATGGTGCTTTTGGCTGAACGCGCACGTGGGTTTCTACCAAACGACGTGCTAAGCATGCCGATGCTGCTCTTTTTAGCACCCGCCCACGGATTTGGGCGAAAACGCGTTTTAAGCATGCACATGCATCTTTTCGTAGACGCGGATGAAGTTTTCTGCAAAACCACAAGATCTGCATGCAAATGGTGCTTTTGGCAGAACGCGCACGTGGATTTCCACCAAACGACGTGCTAAGCATGCCGATGCTGCTCTTTTTAGCACCCGCGCACGGATTTGTGCGAAAACGCGTTTTCAGCATGCACATGCATCTTTTGGTAGACGCGGATGAAGTTTTCTGCAAAACCAGAAGATGTGCATGCAAATGGTGCTTTTGGCAGAACGCGCACGTGGATTTCTACCAAACGACGTGCTAAGCATGCCGATGCTGCTCTTTTTAGCACCCGCGCACGGATTTGTGCGAAAACGCGTTTTAAGCATGCACATGCATCTTTTGGTAGACGCGGATGAAGTTTTCTGCAAAACCACAAGATGTGCATGCAAATGGTGCTTTTGGCAGAACGCGCACGTGGATTTCTACCAAACGACGGGCTAAGCATGCCGATGCTGCTCTTTTTAGCACCCGCGCACGGATTTGTGCGAAAACGCGTTTTAAGCATGCACATGCATCCTTTGGTAGACGCGGATGAAGTTTTCTGCAAAACCACAAGACGTGCATGCAAATGGTGCTTTTTGCAGAACGCGCACGTGGATTTCTACCAAACGACGTGCTAAGCATACCGATGCTACTCTTTTTAGCACCCGCGCACGCATTTGTGCGAAAACGCGTTTTAAGCATGCACATGCATCTTTTGGTAGACGCGGATGAAGTTTTCTGCAAAACCACAAGATGTGCATGCAAATGGTGCTTTTTGCAGAACGCGCACGTGGATTTCTACCAAACGACGTGCTAAGCATGCCGATGCTGCTCTTTTTAGCACCCGCGCACGGATTTGTGCGAAAACGCGTTTTAAGCATGCACATGCATCTTTTGGTAGACGCGGATGAAGTTTTCTGCAAAACCACAAGATGTGCATGCAAATGGTGCTTTTGGCAGAACGCGCACGTGGATTTCTACCAAACGACGTGCTAAGCATGCCGATGCTGCTCTTTTTAGCACCCGCGCACGCATTTGTGCGAAAACACGTTTTAAGCATGCACATGCATCTTTTGGTAGACGCGGATGAAGTTTTCTGCAAAACCAGAAGATGTGCATGCAAATGGTGCTTTTGGCAGAACGCGCACGTGGATTTCTACCAAACGACGTGCTAAGCATGCCGATGCTGCTCTTTTTAGCACCCGCGCACGGATTTGTGCGAAAACGCGTTTTAAGCATGCACATGCATCTTTTGGTAGACGCGGATGAAGTTTTCTGCAAAACCACAAGATGTGCATGCAAACGGTGCTTTTGGCAGAACGCGCACGTGGATTTCTACCAAACGACGTGCTAAGCATGCCGATGCTGCTCTTTTTAGCACCCGCGCACGCATTTGTGCGAAAACGCGTTTTAAGCATGCACATGCATCTTTTGGTAGACGCGGATGAAGTTTTCTGCAAAACCACAAGATGTGCATGCAAATGGTGCTTTTGGCAGAACGCGCACGTGGATTTCTACCAAACGACGTGCTAAGCATGCCGATGCTGCTCTTTTTAGCACCCGCGCACGCATTTGTGCGAAAACACGTTTTAAGCATGCACATGCATCTTTTGGTAGACGCGGATGAAGTTTTCTGCAAAACCAGAAGATGTGCATGCAAATGGTGCTTTTGGCAGAACGCGCACGTGGATTTCTACCAAACGACGTGCTAAGCATGCCGATGCTGCTCTTTTTAGCACCCGCGCACGGATTTGTGCGAAAACGCGTTTTAAGCATGCACATGCAGCTTTTGGTAGACGCGGATGAAGTTTTCTGCAAAACCACAAGATGTGCATGCAAATGGTGCTTTTGGCAGAACGCGCACGTGGATTTCTACCAAACGACGTGCTAAGCATGCCGATGCTGCTCTTTTTAGCACCCGCACACGCATTTGTGCGAAAACGCGTTTTAAGCATGCACATGCATCTTTTGGTAGACGCGGATGAAGTTTTCTGCAAAACCACAAGATGTGCATGCAAATGGTGCTTTTGGCAGAACGCGCACGTGGATTTCTACCAAACGACGTGCTAAGCATGCCGATGCTGCTCTTTTTAGCACCCGCGCACGCATTTGTGCGATAACGCAATTTAAGCATGCACATGCATCTTTTGGTAGACGCGGATGAAGTTTTCTGCAAAACCACAAGATGTGCATGCAAATGGTGCTTTTGGCAGAACGCGCACGTGGATTTCTACCAAACGACGTGCTAAGCATGCCGATGCTGCTCTTTTTAGCACCCGCGCACGCATTTGTGCGAAAACACGTTTTAAGCATGCACATGCATCTTTTGGTAGACGCGGATGAAGTTTTCTGCAAAACCAGAAGATGTGCATGCAAATGGTGCTTTTGGCAGAACGCGCACGTGGATTTCTACCAAACGACGTGCTAAGCATGCCGATGCTGCTCTTTTTAGCACCCGCGCACGGATTTGTGCGAAAACGCGTTTTAAGCATGCACATGCATCTTTTGGTAGACGCGGATGAAGTTTTCTGCAAAACCACAAGATGTGCATGCAAATGGTGCTTTTGGCAGAACGCGCACGTGGATTTCTACCAAACGACGTGCTAAGCATGCCGATGCTGCTCTTTTTAGCACCCGCGCACGCATTTGTGCGAAAACGCGTTTTAAGCATGCACATGCATCTTTTGGTAGACGCGGATGAAGTTTTCTGCAAAACCACAAGATGTGCATGCAAATGGTGCTTTTGGCAGAACGCGCACGTGGATTTCTACCAAACGACGTGCTAAGCATGCCGATGCTGCTCTTTTTAGCGCCCGCGCACGCATTTGTGCGAAAACGCGTTTTAAGCATGCACATGCATCTTTTGGTAGACGCGGATGAAGTTTTCTGCAAAACCACAAGATGTGCATGCAAATGGTGCTTTTGGCGGAACGCGCACGTGGATTTCTACCAAACGACGTGCTAAGCATGCCGATGCTGCTCTTTTTAGCACCCGCGCACGGATTTGGGCGAAAACGCGTTTTAAGCATGCACATGCATCTTTTGGTAGACGCGGATGAAGTTTTCTGCAAAACCACAAGATGTGCATGCAAATGGTGCTTTTGGCAGAACGCGCACGTGGATATCTACCAAACGACGTGCTAAGCATGCCGATGCTGCTCTTTTTAGCACCCGCGCACGGATTTGTGCGAAAACGCGTTTTCAGCATGCACATGCATCTTTTGGTAGACGCGGATGAAGTTTTCTGCAAAACCAGAAGATGTGCATGCAAATGGTGCTTTTGGCAGAACGCGCACGTGGATTTCTACCAAACGACGTGCTAAGCATGCCGATGCTGCTCTTTTTAGCACCCGCGCACGGATTTGTGCGAAAACGCGTTTTAAGCATGCACATGCATCTTTTGGTAGACGCGGATGAAGTTTTCTGCAAAACCACAAGATGTGCATGCAAATGGTGCTTTTGGCAGAACGCGCACGTGGATTTCTACCAAACGACGTGCTAAGCATGCCGATGCTGCTCTTTTTAGCACCCGCGCACGCATTTGTGCGAAAACGCGTTTTAAGCATGCACATGCATCTTTTGGTAGACGCGGATGAAGTTTTCTGCAAAACCACAAGATGTGCATGCAAATGGTGCTTTTGGCAGAACGCGAAAGTGGATTTCTACCAAACGACGTGCTAAGCATGCCGATGCTGCTCTTTTTAGCACCCGCGCACGCATTTGTGCGAAAACGCGTTTTAAGCATGCACATGCATCTTTTGGTAGACGCGGATGAAGTTTTCTGCAAAACCACAAGATGTGCATGCAAATGGTGCTTTTGGCAGAACGCGCACGTGGATTTCTACCATACGACGTGCTAAGCATGCCGATGCTGCTCTTTTTAGCACCCGCGCACGCATTTGTGCGAAAACACGTTTTAAGCATGCACATGCATCTTTTGGTAGACGCGGATGAAGTTTTCTGCAAAACCACAAGATGTGCATGCAAATGGTGCTTTTGGCAGAACGCGCACGTGGATTTCTACCAAACGACGTGCTAAGCATGCCGATGCTGCTCTTTTTAGCACCCGCGCACGGATTTGTGCGAAAACGCGTTTTAAGCATGCACATGCATCTTTTGGTAGACGCGGATGAAGTTTTCTGCAAAACCACAAGATGTGCATGCAAATGGTGCTTTTGGCAGAATGCGCACGTGGATTTCTACCAAACGACGTGCTAAGCATGCCGATGCTGCTCTTTTTAGCACCCGCGCACGCATTTGTGCGAAAACACGTTTTAAGCATGCACATGCATCTTTTGGTAGACGCGGATGAAGTTTTCTGCAAAACCAGAAGATGTGCATGCAAATGGTGCTTTTGGCAGAACGCGCACGTGGATTTCTACCAAACGACGTGCTAAGCATGCCGATGCTGCTCTTTTTAGCACCCGCGCACGGATTTGTGCGAAAACGCGTTTTAAGCATGCACATGCAGCTTTTGGTAGACGCGGATGAAGTTTTCTGCAAAACCACAAGATGTGCATGCAAATGGTGCTTTTGGCAGAACGCGCACGTGGATTTCTACCAAACGACGTGCTAAGCATGCCGATGCTGCTCTTTTTAGCACCCGCGCACGCATTTGTGCGAAAACGCGTTTTAAGCATGCACATGCATCTTTTGGTAGACGCGGATGAAGTTTTCTGCAAAACCACAAGATGTGCATGCAAATGGTGCTTTTGGCAGAACGCGCACGTGGATTTCTACCAAACGACGTGCTAAGCATGCCGATGCTGCTCTTTTTAGCACCCGCGCACGCATTTGTGCGATAACGCAATTTAAGCATGCACATGCATCTTTTGGTAGACGCGGATGAAGTTTTCTGCAAAACCACAAGATGTGCATGCAAATGGTGCTTTTGGCAGAACGCGCACGTGGATTTCTACCAAACGACGTGCTAAGCATGCCGATGCTGCTCTTTTTAGCACCCGCGCACGCATTTGTGCGAAAACACGTCTTAAGCATGCACATGCATCTTTTGGTAGACGCGGATGAAGTTTTCTGCAAAACCAGAAGATGTGCATGCAAATGGTGCTTTTGGCAGAACGCGCACGTGGATTTCTACCAAACGACGTGCTAAGCATGCCGATGCTGCTCTTTTTAGCACCCGCGCACGGATTTGTGCGAAAACGCGTTTTAAGCATGCACATGCATCTTTTGGTAGACGCGGATGAAGTTTTCTGCAAAACCACAAGATGTGCATGCAAATGGTGCTTTTGGCAGAACGCGCACGTGGATTTCTACCAAACGACGTGCTAAGCATGCCGATGCTGCTCTTTTTAGCACCCGCGCACGCATTTGTGCGAAAACGCGTTTTAAGCATGCACATGCATCTTTTGGTAGACGCGGATGAAGTTTTCTGCAAAACCACAAGATGTGCATGCAAATGGTGCTTTTGGCAGAACGCGCACGTGGATTTCTACCAAACGACGTGCTAAGCATGCCGATGCTGCTCTTTTTAGCGCCCGCGCACGCATTTGTGCGAAAACGCGTTTTAAGCATGCACATGCATCTTTTGGTAGACGCGGATGAAGTTTTCTGCAAAACCACAAGATGTGCATGCAAATGGTGCTTTTGGCAGAACGCGCACGTGGATTTCTACCAAACGATGTGCTAAGCATGCCGATGCTGCTCTTTTTAGCACCCGCGCACGGATTTGTGCGAAAACGCGTTTTAAGCATGCACATGCATCTTTTGGTAGACGCGGATGAAGTTTTCTGCAAAACCACAAGATGTGCATGCAAATGGTGCTTTTGGCGGAACGCGCACGTGGATTTCTACCAAACGACGTGCTAAGCATGCCGATGCTGCTCTTTTTAGCACCCGCGCACGGATTTGGGCGAAAACGCGTTTTAAGCATGCACATGCATCTTTTGGTAGACGCGGATGAAGTTTTCTGCAAAACCACAAGATGTGCATGCAAATGGTGCTTTTGGCAGAACGCGCACGTGGATATCTACCAAACGACGTGCTAAGCATGCCGATGCTGCTCTTTTTAGCACCCGCGCACGGATTTGTGCGAAAACGCGTTTTCAACATGCACATGCATCTTTTGGTAGACGCGGATGAAGTTTTCTGCAAAACCAGAAGATGTGCATGCAAATGGTGCTTTTGGCAGAACGCACACGTGGATTTCTACCAAACGACGTGCTAAGCATGCCGATGCTGCTCTTTTAGCACCCGCGCACGGATTTGTGCGAAAACGCGTTTTAAGCATGCACATGCATCTTTTGGTAGACGCGGATGAAGTTTTCTGCAAAACCACAAGATGTGCATGCAAATGGTGCTTTTGGCAGAACGCGCACGTGGATTTCTACCAAACGACGTGCTAAGCATGCCGATGCTGCTCTTTTTAGCACCCGCGCACGCATTTGTGCGAAAACGCGTTTTAAGCATGCACATGCATCTTTTGGTAGACGCGGATGAAGTTTTCTGCAAAACCACAAGATGTGCATGCAAATGGTGCTTTTCGCAGAACGCGCACGTGGATTTCTACCAAACGACGTGCTAAGCATGCCGATGCTGCTCTTTTTAGCACCCGCGCACGCATTTGTGCGAAAACACGTTTTAAGCATGCACATGCATCTTTTGGTAGACGCGGATGAAGTTTTCTGCAAAACCAGAAGATGTGCATGCAAATGGTGCTTTTGGCAGAACGCGCACGTGGATTTCTACCAAACGACGTGCTAAGCATGCCGATGCTGCTCTTTTTAGCACCCGCGCACGGATTTGTGCGAAAACGCGTTTTAAGTATGCACATGCATCTTTTGGTAGACGCGGATGAAGTTTTCTGCAAAACCACAAGGTGTGCATGCAAATGGTGCTTTTGGCAGAACGCGCACGTGGATT
Organism: Dermacentor andersoni; assembly: GCF_023375885.2. NCBI lineage: Eukaryota > Metazoa > Arthropoda > Arachnida > Ixodida > Ixodidae > Dermacentor > Dermacentor andersoni. The sequence goes on from NW_027314760.1 coordinate 409,939, forward strand.
TCTACCAAACGACGTGCTAAGCATGCCGATGCTGCTCTTTTTAGCACCCGCGCACGCATTTGTGCGAAAACGCGTTTTAAGCATGCACATGCATCTTTTGGTAGACGCGGATGAAGTTTTCTGCAAAACCAGAAGATGTGCATGCAAATGGTGCTTTTGGCAGAACGCGCACGTGGATTTCTACCAAACGACGCGCTAAGCATGCCGATGCTGCTCTTTTTAGCACCCGCGCACGGATTTGTGCGAAAACGCGTTTTAAGCATGCACATGCATCTTTTGGTAGACGCGGATGAAGTTTTCTGCAAAACCACAAGATGTGCATGCAAATGGTGCTTTTTCCAGAACGCGCACGTGGATTTCTACCAAACGACGTGCTAAGCATGCCGATGCTGCTCTTTTTAGCACCCGCGCACGGATTTGTGCGAAAACGCGTTTTAAGCATGCACATGCATCTTTTGGTAGACGCGGATGAAGTTTTCTGCAAAACCACAAGATGTGCATGCAAATGGTGCTTTTGGCAGAACGCGCACGTGGATTTCTACCAAACGACGTGCTAAGCATGCCGATGCTGCTCTTTTTAGCACCCGCGCACGCATTTGTGCGAAAACACGTCTTAAGCATGCACATGCATCTTTTGGTAGACGCGGATGAAGTTTTCTGCAAAACCAGAAGATGTGCATGCAAATGGTGCTTTTGGCAGAACGCGCACGTGGATTTCTACCAAACGACGTGCTAAGCATGCCGATGCTGCTCTTTTTAGCACCCGCGCACGGATTTGTGCGAAAACGCGTTTTAAGCATGCACATGCATCTTTTGGTAGACGCGGATGAAGTTTTCTGCAAAACCACAAGATGTGCATGCAAATGGTGCTTTTGGCAGAACGCGCACGTGGATTTCTACCAAACGACGTGCTAAGCATGCCGATGCTGCTCTTTTTAGCACCCGCGCACGCATTTGTGCGAAAACGCGTTTTAAGCATGCACATGCATCTTTTGGTAGACGCGGATGAAGTTTTCTGCAAAACCACAAGATGTGCATGCAAATGGTGCTTTTGGCAGAACGCGCACGTGGATTTCTACCAAACGACGTGCTAAGCATGCCGATGCTGCTCTTTTTAGCGCCCGCGCACGCATTTGTGCGAAAACGCGTTTTAAGCATGCACATGCATCTTTTGGTAGACGCGGATGAAGTTTTCTGCAAAACCACAAGATGTGCATGCAAATGGTGCTTTTGGCAGAACGCGCACGTGGATTTCTACCAAACGATGTGCTAAGCATGCCGATGCTGCTCTTTTTAGCACCCGCGCACGGATTTGTGCGAAAACGCGTTTTAAGCATGCACATGCATCTTTTGGTAGACGCGGATGAAGTTTTCTGCAAAACCACAAGATGTGCATGCAAATGGTGCTTTTGGCGGAACGCGCACGTGGATTTCTACCAAACGACGTGCTAAGCATGCCGATGCTGCTCTTTTTAGCACCCGCGCACGGATTTGGGCGAAAACGCGTTTTAAGCATGCACATGCATCTTTTGGTAGACGCGGATGAAGTTTTCTGCAAAACCACAAGATGTGCATGCAAATGGTGCTTTTGGCAGAACGCGCACGTGGATATCTACCAAACGACGTGCTAAGCATGCCGATGCTGCTCTTTTTAGCACCCGCGCACGGATTTGTGCGAAAACGCGTTTTCAGCATGCACATGCATCTTTTGGTAGACGCGGATGAAGTTTTCTGCAAAACCAGAAGATGTGCATGCAAATGGTGCTTTTGGCAGAACGCACACGTGGATTTCTACCAAACGACGTGCTAAGCATGCCGATGCTGCTCTTTTTAGCACCCGCGCACGGATTTGTGCGAAAACGCGTTTTAAGCATGCACATGCATCTTTTGGTAGACGCGGATGAAGTTTTCTGCAAAACCACAAGATGTGCATGCAAATGGTGCTTTTGGCAGAACGCGCACGTGGATTTCTACCAAACGACGTGCTAAGCATGCCGATGCTGCTCTTTTTAGCACCCGCGCACGCATTTGTGCGAAAACGCGTTTTAAGCATGCACATGCATCTTTTGGTAGACGCGGATGAAGTTTTCTGCAAAACCACAAGATGTGCATGCAAATGGTGCTTTTCGCAGAACGCGCACGTGGATTTCTACCAAACGACGTGCTAAGCATGCCGATGCTGCTCTTTTTAGCACCCGCGCACGCATTTGTGCGAAAACGCGTTTTAAGCATGCACATGCATCTTTTGGTAGACGCGGATGAAGTTTTCTGCAAAACCACAAGATGTGCATGCAAATGGTGCTTTTGGCAGAACGCGCACGTGGATTTCTACCATACGACGTGCTAAGCATGCCGATGCTGCTCTTTTTAGCACCCGCGCACGCATTTGTGCGAAAACACGTTTTAAGCATGCACATGCATCTTTTGGTAGACGCGGATGAAGTTTTCTGCAAAACCAGAAGATGTGCATGCAAATGGTGCTTTTGGCAGAACGCGCACGTGGATTTCTACCAAACGACGTGCTAAGCATGCCGATGCTGCTCTTTTTAGCACTCGCGCACGGATTTGTGCGAAAACGCGTTTTAAGCATGCACATGCAGCTTTTGGTAGACGCGGATGAAGTTTTCTGCAAAACCACAAGATGTGCATGCAAATGGTGCTTTTGGCAGAACGCGCACGTGGATTTCTACCAAACGACGTGCTAAGCATGCCGATGCTGCTCTTTTTAGCACCCGCGCACGCATTTGTGCGAAAACGCGTTTTAAGCATGCACATGCATCTTTTGGTAGACGCGGATGAAGTTTTCTGCAAAACCACAAGATGTGCATGCAAATGGTGCTTTTGGCAGAACGCGCACGTGGATTTCTACCAAACGACGTGCTAAGCATGCCGATGCTGCTCTTTTTAGCACCCGCGCACGCATTTGTGCGATAACGCAATTTAAGCATGCACATGCATCTTTTGGTAGACGCGGATGAAGTTTTCTGCAAAACCACAAGATGTGCATGCAAATGGTGCTTTTGGCAGAACGCGCACGTGGATTTCTACCAAACGACGTGCTAAGCATGCCGATGCTGCTCTTTTTAGCACCCGCGCACGCATTTGTGCGAAAACACGTCTTAAGCATGCACATGCATCTTTTGGTAGACGCGGATGAAGTTTTCTGCAAAACCAGAAGATGTGCATGCAAATGGTGCTTTTGGCAGAACGCGCACGTGGATTTCTACCAAACGACGTGCTAAGCATGCCGATGCTGCTCTTTTTAGCACCCGCGCACGGATTTGTGCGAAAACGCGTTTTAAGCATGCACATGCATCTTTTGGTAGACGCGGATGAAGTTTTCTGCAAAACCACAAGATGTGCATGCAAATGGTGCTTTTGGCAGAACGCGCACGTGGATTTCTACCAAACGACGTGCTAAGCATGCCGATGCTGCTCTTTTTAGCACCCGCGCACGCATTTGTGCGAAAACGCGTTTTAAGCATGCACATGCATCTTTTGGTAGACGCGGATGAAGTTTTCTGCAAAACCACAAGATGTGCATGCAAATGGTGCTTTTGGCAGAACGCGCACGTGGATTTCTACCAAACGACGTGCTAAGCATGCCGATGCTGCTCTTTTTAGCGCCCGCGCACGCATTTGTGCGAAAACGCGTTTTAAGCATGCACATGCATCTTTTGGTAGACGCGGATGAAGTTTTCTGCAAAACCACAAGATGTGCATGCAAATGGTGCTTTTGGCAGAACGCGCACGTGGATTTCTACCAAACGATGTGCTAAGCATGCCGATGCTGCTCTTTTTAGCACCCGCGCACGGATTTGTGCGAAAACGCGTTTTAAGCATGCACATGCATCTTTTGGTAGACGCGGATGAAGTTTTCTGCAAAACCACAAGATGTGCATGCAAATGGTGCTTTTGGCGGAACGCGCACGTGGATTTCTACCAAACGACGTGCTAAGCATGCCGATGCTGCTCTTTTTAGCACCCGCGCACGGATTTGGGCGAAAACGCGTTTTAAGCATGCACATGCATCTTTTGGTAGACGCGGATGAAGTTTTCTGCAAAACCACAAGATGTGCATGCAAATGGTGCTTTTGGCAGAACGCGCACGTGGATATCTACCAAACGACGTGCTAAGCATGCCGATGCTGCTCTTTTTAGCACCCGCGCACGGATTTGTGCGAAAACGCGTTTTCAACATGCACATGCATCTTTTGGTAGACGCGGATGAAGTTTTCTGCAAAACCAGAAGATGTGCATGCAAATGGTGCTTTTGGCAGAACGCACACGTGGATTTCTACCAAACGACGTGCTAAGCATGCCGATGCTGCTCTTTTAGCACCCGCGCACGGATTTGTGCGAAAACGCGTTTTAAGCATGCACATGCATCTTTTGGTAGACGCGGATGAAGTTTTCTGCAAAACCACAAGATGTGCATGCAAATGGTGCTTTTGGCAGAACGCGCACGTGGATTTCTACCAAACGACGTGCTAAGCATGCCGATGCTGCTCTTTTTAGCACCCGCGCACGCATTTGTGCGAAAACGCGTTTTAAGCATGCACATGCATCTTTTGGTAGACGCGGATGAAGTTTTCTGCAAAACCACAAGATGTGCATGCAAATGGTGCTTTTCGCAGAACGCGCACGTGGATTTCTACCAAACGACGTGCTAAGCATGCCGATGCTGCTCTTTTTAGCACCCGCGCACGCATTTGTGCGAAAACACGTTTTAAGCATGCACATGCATCTTTTGGTAGACGCGGATGAAGTTTTCTGCAAAACCAGAAGATGTGCATGCAAATGGTGCTTTTGGCAGAACGCGCACGTGGATTTCTACCAAACGACGTGCTAAGCATGCCGATGCTGCTCTTTTTAGCACCCGCGCACGGATTTGTGCGAAAACGCGTTTTAAGTATGCACATGCATCTTTTGGTAGACGCGGATGAAGTTTTCTGCAAAACCACAAGGTGTGCATGCAAATGGTGCTTTTGGCAGAACGCGCACGTGGATTTCTACCAAACGACGTGCTAAGCATGCCGATGCTGCTCTTTTTAGCACCCGCGCACGCATTTGTGCGAAAACGCGTTTTAAGCATGCACATGCATCTTTTGGTAGACGCGGATGAAGTTTTCTGCAAAACCAGAAGATGTGCATGCAAATGGTGCTTTTGGCAGAACGCGCACGTGGATTTCTACCAAACGACGTGCTAAGCATGCCGATGCTGCTCTTTTGAGCACCCGCGCACGGATTTGTGCGAAAACGCGTTTTAAGCATGCACATGCATCTTTTGGTAGACGCGGATGAAGTTTTCTGCAAAACCACAAGATGTGCATGCAAATGGTGCTTTTTCCAGAACGCGCACGTGGATTTCTACCAAACGACGTGCTAAGCATGCCGATGCTGCTCTTTTTAGCACCCGCGCACGGATTTGTGCGAAAACGCGTTTTAAGCATGCACATGCATCTTTTGGTAGACGCGGATGAAGTTTTCTGCAAAACCACAAGATGTGCATGCAAATGGTGCTTTTGGCAGAACGCGCACGTGGATTTCTACCAAACGACGTGCTAAGCATGCCGATGCTGCTCTATTTAGCACCCGCGCACGCATTTGTGCGAAAACACGTCTTAAGCATGCACATGCATCTTTTGGTAGACGCGGATGAAGTTTTCTGCAAAACCAGAAGATGTGCATGCAAATGGTGCTTTTGGCAGAACGCGCACGTGGATTTCTACCAAACGACGTGCTAAGCATGCCGATGCTGCTCTTTTTAGCACCCGCGCACGGATTTGTGCGAAAACGCGTTTTAAGCATGCACATGCATCTTTTGGTAGACGCGGATGAAGTTTTCTGCAAAACCACAAGATGTGCATGCAAATGGTGCTTTTGGCAGAACGCGCACGTGGATTTCTACCAAACGACGTGCTAAGCATGCCGATGCTGCTCTTTTTAGCACCCGCGCACGCATTTGTGCGAAAACGCGTTTTAAGCATGCACATGCATCTTTTGGTAGACGCGGATGAAGTTTTCTGCAAAACCACAAGATGTGCATGCAAATGGTGCTTTTGGCAGAACGCGCACGTGGATTTCTACCAAACGACGTGCTAAGCATGCCGATGCTGCTCTTTTTAGCGCCCGCGCACGCATTTGTGCGAAAACGCGTTTTAAGCATGCACATGCATCTTTTGGTAGACGCGGATGAAGTTTTCTGCAAAACCACAAGATGTGCATGCAAATGGTGCTTTTGGCAGAACGCGTACGTGGATTTCTACCAAACGATGTGCTAAGCATGCCGATGCTGCTCTTTTTAGCACCCGCGCACGGATTTGTGCGAAAACGCGTTTTAAGCATGCACATGCATCTTTTGGTAGACGCGGATGAAGTTTTCTGCAAAACCACAAGATGTGCATGCAAATGGTGCTTTTGGCGGAACGCGCACGTGGATTTCTACCAAACGACGTGCTAAGCATGCCGATGCTGCTCTTTTTAGCACCCGCGCACGGATTTGGGCGAAAACGCGTTTTAAGCATGCACATGCATCTTTTGGTAGACGCGGATGAAGTTTTCTGCAAAACCACAAGATGTGCATGCAAATGGTGCTTTTGGCAGAACGCGCACGTGGATATCTACCAAACGACGTGCTAAGCATGCCGATGCTGCTCTTTTTAGCACCCGCGCACGGATTTGTGCGAAAACGCGTTTTCAGCATGCACATGCATCTTTTGGTAGACGCGGATGAAGTTTTCTGCAAAACCAGAAGATGTGCATGCAAATGGTGCTTTTGGCAGAACGCACACGTGGATTTCTACCAAACGACGTGCTAAGCATGCCGATGCTGCTCTTTTTAGCACCCGCGCACGGATTTGTGCGAAAACGCGTTTTAAGCATGCACATGCATCTTTTGGTAGACGCGGATGAAGTTTTCTGCAAAACCACAAGATGTGCATGCAAATGGTGCTTTTGGCAGAACGCGCACGTGGATTTCTACCAAACGACGTGCTAAGCATGCCGATGCTGCTCTTTTTAGCACCCGCGCACGCATTTGTGCGAAAACGCGTTTTAAGCATGCACATGCATCTTTTGGTAGACGCGGATGAAGTTTTCTGCAAAACCACAAGATGTGCATGCAAATGGTGCTTTTCGCAGAACGCGCACGTGGATTTCTACCAAACGACGTGCTAAGCATGCCGATGCTGCTCTTTTTAGCACCCGCGCACGCATTTGTGCGAAAACGCGTTTTAAGCATGCACATGCATCTTTTGGTAGACGCGGATGAAGTTTTCTGCAAAACCACAAGATGTGCATGCAAATGGTGCTTTTGGCAGAACGCGCACGTGGATTTCTACCATACGACGTGCTAAGCATGCCGATGCTGCTCTTTTTAGCACCCGCGCACGCATTTGTGCGAAAACACGTTTTAAGCATGCACATGCATCTTTTGGTAGACGCGGATGAAGTTTTCTGCAAAACCAGAAGATGTGCATGCAAATGGTGCTTTTGGCAGAACGCGCACGTGGATTTCTACCAAACGACGTGCTAAGCATGCCGATGCTGCTCTTTTTAGCACCCGCGCACGGATTTGTGCGAAAACGCGTTTTAAGTATGCACATGCATCTTTTGGTAGACGCGGATGAAGTTTTCTGCAAAACCACAAGGTGTGCATGCAAATGGTGCTTTTGGCAGAACGCGCACGTGGATTTCTACCAAACGACGTGCTAAGCATGCCGATGCTGCTCTTTTTAGCACCCGCGCACGCATTTGTGCGAAAACGCGTTTTAAGCATGCACATGCATCTTTTGGTAGACGCGGATGAAGTTTTCTGCAAAACCAGAAGATGTGCATGCAAATGGTGCTTTTGGCAGAACGCGCACGTGGATTTCTACCAAACGACGTGCTAAGCATGCCGATGCTGCTCTTTTTAGCACCCGCGCACGGATTTGTGCGAAAACGCGTTTTAAGCATGCACATGCATCTTTTGGTAGACGCGGATGAAGTTTTCTGCAAAACCACAAGATGTGCATGCAAATGGTGCTTTTTCCAGAACGCGCACGTGGATTTCTACCAAACGACGTGCTAAGCATGCCGATGCTGCTCTTTTTAGCACCCGCGCACGGATTTGTGCGAAAACGCGTTTTAAGCATGCACATGCATCTTTTGGTAGACGCGGATGAAGTTTTCTGCAAAACCACAAGATGTGCATGCAAATGGTGCTTTTGGCAGAACGCGCACGTGGATTTCTACCAAACGACGTGCTAAGCATGCCGATGCTGCTCTTTTTAGCACCCGCGCACGCATTTGTGCGAAAACGCGTTTTAAGCATGCACATGCATCTTTTGGTAGACGCAGATGAAGTTTTCTGAAAAACCACAAGATGTGCATGCAAATGGTGCTTTTGGCAGAACGCGCACGTGGATTTCTACCAAACGACGTGCTAAGCATGCCGATGCTGCTCTTTTTAGCACCCGCGCACGGATTTGTGCGAAAACGCGTTTTAAGCATGCACATGCATCTTTTGGTAGACGCGGATGAAGTTTTCTGCAAAACCACAAGATGTGCATGCAAATGGTGCTTTTGGCTGAACGCGCACGTGGATTTCTACCAAACGACGTGCTAAGCATGCCGATGCTGCTCTTTTTAGCACCCGCGCACGGATTTGGGCGAAAACGCGTTTTAAGCATGCACATGCATCTTTTCGTAGACGCGGATGAAGTTTTCTGCAGAACCACAAGATGTGCATGCAAATGGTGCTTTTGGCAGAACGCGCACGTGGATTTCCACCAAACGACGTGCTAAGCATGCCGATGCTGCTCTTTTTAGCACCCGCGCACGGATTTGTGCGAAAACGCGTTTTCAGCCTGCACATGCATCTTTTGGTAGACGCGGATGAAGTTTTCTGCAAAACCAGAAGATGTGCATGCAAATGGTGCTTTTGGCAGAACGCGCACGTGGATTTCTACCAAATGACGTGCTAAGCATGCCGATGCTGCTCTTTTTAGCACCCGCGCACGGATTTGTGCGAAAACGCGTTTTAAGCATGCACATGCATCTTTTGGTAGACGCGGATGAAGTTTTCTGCAAAACCACAAGATGTGCATGCAAATGGTGCTTTTGGCAGAACGCGCACGTGGATTTCTACCAAACGACGTGCTAAGCATGCCGATGCTGCTCTTTTTAGCACCCGCGCACGCATTTGTGCGAAAACGCGTTTTAAGCATGCACATGCATCCTTTGGTAGACGCGGATGAAGTTTTCTGCAAAACCACAAGACGTGCATGCAAATGGTGCTTTTTGCAGAACGCGCACGTGGATTTCTACCAAACGACGTGCTAAGCATACCGATGCTACTCTTTTTAGCACCCGCGCACGCATTTGTGCGAAAACGCGTTTTAAGCATGCACATGCATCTTTTGGTAGACGCGGATGAAGTTTTCTGCAAAACCACAAGATGTGCATGCAAATGGTGCTTTTTGCAGAACGCGCACGTGGATTTCTACCAAACGACGTGCTAAGCATGCCGATGCTGCTCTTTTTAGCACCCGCGCACGGATTTGTGCGAAAACGCGTTTTAAGCATGCACATGCATCTTTTGGTAGACGCGGATAAAGTTTTCTGCAAAACCACAAGATGTGCATGCAAATGGTGCTTTTGGCAGAACGCGCACGTGGATTTCTACCAAACGACGTGCTAAGCATACCGATGCTACTCTTTTTAGCACCCGCGCACGCATTTGTGCGAAAACGCGTTTTAAGCATGCACATGCATCTTTTGGTAGACGCGGATGAAGTTTTCTGCAAAACCACAAGATGTGCATGCAAATGGTGCTTTTTGCAGAACGCGCACGTGGATTTCTACCAAACGACGTGCTAAGCATGCCGATGCTGCTCTTTTTAGCACCCGCGCACGGATTTGTGCGAAAACGTGTTTTAAGCATGCACATGCATCTTTTGGTAGACGCGGATGAAGTTTTCTGCAAAACCACAAGATGTGCATGCAAATGGTGCTTTTGGCAGAACGCGCACGTGGATTTCTACCAAACGACGTGCTAAGCATGCCGATGCTGCTCTTTTTAGCACCCCCGCACGGATTTGTGCGAAAACGCGTTTTAAGCATGCACATGCATCTTTTGGTAGACGCGGATGAAGTTTTCTGCAAAACCACAAGATGTGCACGCAAATGGTGCTTTTTCCAGAACGCGCACGTGGATTTCTACCAAACGACGTGCTAAGCATGCCGATGCTGCTCTTTTTAGCACCCGCGCACGGATTTGTGCGAAAACGCGTTTTAAGCATGCACATGCATCTTTTGGTAGACGCGGATGAAGTTTTCTGCAAAACCACAAGATGTGCATGCAAATGGTGCTTTTGGCAGAACGCGCACGTGGATTTCTACCAAACGACGTGCTAAGCATGCCGATGCTGCTCTTTTTAGCACCCGCGCACGGATTTGTGCGAAAACGCGTTTTAAGCATGCACATGCATCTTTTGGTAGACGCGGATGAAGTTTTCTGCAAAACCACAAGATGTGCACGCAAATGGTGCTTTTTCCAGAACGCGCACGTGGATTTCTACCAAACGACGTGCTAAGCATGCCGATGCTGCTCTTTTTAGCACCCGCGCACGGATTTGTGCGAAAACGCGTTTTAAGCATGCACATGCATCTTTTGGTAGACGCGGATGAAGTTTTCTGCAAAACCACAAGATGTGCATGCAAATGGTGCTTTTGGCAGAACGCGCACGTGGATTTCTACCAAACGACGTGCTAAGCATGCCGATGCTGCTCTTTTTAGCACCCGCGCACGCATTTGTGCGAAAACGCGTTTTAAGCATGCACATGCATCTTTTGGTAGACGCGGATGAAGTTTTCTGCAAAACCACAAGATGTGCATGCAAATGGTGCTTTTGGCAGAACGCGCACGTGGATTTCTAACAAACGACGTGCTAAGCATGCCGATGCTGCTCTTTTTAGCACCCGCGCACGCATTTGTGCGAAAACGCGTTTTAAGCATGCACATGCATCTTTTGGTAGACGCGGATGAAGTTTTCTGCAAAACCACAAGATGTGCATGCAAATGGTGCTTTTGGCAGAACGCGCACGTGGATTTCTACCAAACGACGTGCTAAGCCTGCCGATGCTGCTCTTTTTAGCACCCGCGCACGGATTTGTGCGAAAACGCGTTTTAAGCATGCACATGCATCTTTTGGTAGACGCGGATGAAGTTTTCTGCAGAACCACAAGATGTGCATGCAAATGGTGCTTTTGGCAGAACGCGCACGTGGATTTCTACCAAACGACGTGCTAAGCATGCCGATGCTGCTCTTTTTAGCACCCGCGCACGGATTTGTGCGAAAACGCGTTTTCAGCATGCACATGCATCTTTTGGTAGACGCGGATGAAGTTTTCTGCAAAACCAGAAGACTAGAAGCGTACGGTGAGGGGCTAGTTGGTATAGCATTACGAGATCCAAAAAAAAAAAAAAAACTGCGCAAAAAAAGGGACAAGACAAAGAGAGAACCACACGACACGGGCGCAGACTAACAACTGGTTTTAATGCACCATCGCCTCTTTCCCACCAACAACAGAACGCATGCGCACCGGCCACAAAGACAAATACAGCTATCAAGTGGTCAAGCCTAGAAACGCCAACTCCTTGCGGTACAAATGTATGGAAGCTTCGCTAACACATTTATCAGGCCATAATCTCGCGATTTCAAAGGCTTCGATTATTTCGCGCTCTTTCTTATCCCTTGCGCGTTCGACAATCTTAGTCCTGCCGAAAAGTGGGGTACAAGCATTCCCGTCATGCCTGCAGGTCTTGCAATGCTTCGGAAGATGCTGTCCTCTAGAATCATCTAGGGAATTAGCGTGTTCTAACAATCTAATATTAATGCAGCGCCCTGTTTGCCCAACATACACGTTGCCACAACTCAGCGGAATCTCATAAATGACATTCGCTCTACAGGGCACAAACTTGTTCCTGTGGTTAGTGCAGCACTCAATTTTCTTTTTTCTATCAGGTCTAACTAAATTGCACAGACTAGACAGCTTATAAGGTGCCGAAAAGAGAACCTGAATGCCGAATTTACCCGCGACTCTCTTCAGGCCATGCGAGACCCTGTGGGCATAGGGCATAACTTCATACTTCCTCCTCTCCTGTGTGTCCACCCCACGAGGCTTTGAACTTAATCGGAAGGACTTCAACAGGGACTCGGCAACAGCCCGAAGAAGGGCCAGCGGAAAACCGGCCGACCGAAGGCGATCAGCTTGGGCATCAAAACTGGACTGAACCTTATGAGGGCAGGACTTCACCAACGAAGCCCTGAGGCACGTTGACGCAATCCCCCTCTTGACCAGCTTCGAATGGCTCGAGTTGAAGGGTAGCAGTGCTTTTTTCGACCTAGGCATGTAAGCCCAGCAGAGGTGGGCAGGGTCATTAAAAAATAATTTTAAGTCTAAGAATTGCAAGCCGCCATTTTCAGGAAGTTCAACAGTAAAATTAAAGCTGGCAAAAGCAGACTTGAAGGATGCTAAAACCTCCGATGCCACCTGTGTCAAGTCGTCGTTGTGGTCTAAATTTAAAAGAATAAAAAAATCATCAACGTACCGGAACACACGAATGATGCGGTCGTCAGAAAGTACCCGCGATAGCGAGCGGTCAAGATCGGCTAAAAGAAGATGTGCATGCAAATGGTGCTTTTGGCAGAACGCGCACGTGGATTTCTACCAAACGACGTGCTAAGCATGCCGATGCTGCTCTTTTTAGCACCCGCGCACGGATTTGTGCGAAAACGCGTTTTAAGCATGCACATGCATCTTTTGGTAGACGCGGATGAAGTTTTCTGCAAAACCACAAGATGTGCATGCAAATGGTGCTTTTGGCAGAACGCGCACGTGGATTTCTACCAAACGACGGGCTAAGCATGCCGATGCTGCTCTTTTTAGCACCCGCGCACGGATTTGTGCGAAAACGCGTTTTAAGCATGCACATGCATCTTTTGGTAGACGCGGATGAAGTTTTCTGCAAAACCACAAGATGTGCATGCAAATGGTGCTTTTGGCAGAACGCGCACGTGGATTTCTACCAAACGACGTGCTAAGCATGCCGATGCTGCTCTTTTTAGCACCCGCGCACGCATTTGTGCGAAAACACGTTTTAAGCATGCACATGCATCTTTTGGTAGACGCGGATGAAGTTTTCTGCAAAACCAGAAGATGTGCATGCAAATGGTGCTTTTGGCAGAACGCGCACGTGGATTTCTACCAAACGACGTGCTAAGCATGCCGATGCTGCTCTTTTTAGCACCCGCGCACGGATTTGTGCGAAAACGCGTTTTAAGCATGCACATGCATCTTTTGGTAGACGCGGATGAAGTTTTCTGCAAAACCACAAGGTGTGCATGCAAATGGTGCTTTTGGCAGAACGCGCACGTGGATTTCTACCAAACGACGTGCTAAGCATGCCGATGCTGCTCTTTTTAGCACCCGCGCACGCATTTGTGCGAAAACGCGTTTTAAGCATGCACATGCATCTTTTGGTAGACGCGGATGAAGTTTTCTGCAAAACCAGAAGATGTGCATGCAAATGGTGCTTTTGGCAGAACGCGCACGTGGATTTCTACCAAACGACGTGCTAAGCATGCCGATGCTGCTCTTTTTAGCACCCCCGCACGGATTTGTGCGAAAACGCGTTTTAAGCATGCACATGCATCTTTTGGTAGACGCGGATGAAGTTTTCTGCAAAACCACAAGATGTGCACGCAAATGGTGCTTTTTCCAGAACGCGCACGTGGATTTCTACCAAACGACGTGCTAAGCATGCCGATGCTGCTCTTTTTAGCACCCGCGCACGGATTTGTGCGAAAACGCGTTTTAAGCATGCACATGCATCTTTTGGTAGACGCGGATGAAGTTTTCTGCAAAACCACAAGATGTGCATGCAAATGGTGCTTTTGGCAGAACGCGCACGTGGATTTCTACCAAACGACGTGCTAAGCATGCCGATGCTGCTCTTTTTAGCACCCGCGCACGGATTTGTGCGAAAACGCGTTTTAAGCATGCACATGCATCTTTTGGTAGACGCGGATGAAGTTTTCTGCAAAACCACAAGATGTGCACGCAAATGGTGCTTTTTCCAGAACGCGCACGTGGATTTCTACCAAACGACGTGCTAAGCATGCCGATGCTGCTCTTTTTAGCACCCGCGCACGGATTTGTGCGAAAACGCGTTTTAAGCATGCACATGCATCTTTTGGTAGACGCGGATGAAGTTTTCTGCAAAACCACAAGATGTGCATGCAAATGGTGCTTTTGGCAGAACGCGCACGTGGATTTCTACCAAACGACGTGCTAAGCATGCCGATGCTGCTCTTTTTAGCACCCGCGCACGCATTTGTGCGAAAACGCGTTTTAAGCATGCACATGCATCTTTTGGTAGACGCGGATGAAGTTTTCTGCAAAACCACAAGATGTGCATGCAAATGGTGCTTTTGGCAGAACGCGCACGTGGATTTCTAACAAACGACGTGCTAAGCATGCCGATGCTGCTCTTTTTAGCACCCGCGCACGCATTTGTGCGAAAACGCGTTTTAAGCATGCACATGCATCTTTTGGTAGACGCGGATGAAGTTTTCTGCAAAACCACAAGATGTGCATGCAAATGGTGCTTTTGGCAGAACGCGCACGTGGATTTCTACCAAACGACGTGCTAAGCCTGCCGATGCTGCTCTTTTTAGCACCCGCGCACGGATTTGTGCGAAAACGCGTTTTAAGCATGCACATGCATCTTTTGGTAGACGCGGATGAAGTTTTCTGCAGAACCACAAGATGTGCATGCAAATGGTGCTTTTGGCAGAACGCGCACGTGGATTTCTACCAAACGACGTGCTAAGCATGCCGATGCTGCTCTTTTTAGCACCCGCGCACGGATTTGTGCGAAAACGCGTTTTCAGCATGCACATGCATCTTTTGGTAGACGCGGATGAAGTTTTCTGCAAAACCAGAAGACTAGAAGCGTACGGTGAGGGGCTAGTTGGTATAGCATTACGAGATCCAAAAAAAAAAAAAAACTGCGCAAAAAAAGGGACAAGACAAAGAGAGAACCACACGACACGGGCGCAGACTAACAACTGGTTTTAATGCACCATCGCCTCTTTCCCACCAACAACAGAACGCATGCGCACCGGCCACAAAGACAAATACAGCTATCAAGTGGTCAAGCCTAGAAACGCCAACTCCTTGCGGTACAAATGTATGGAAGCTTCGCTAACACATTTATCAGGCCATAATCTCGCGATTTCAAAGGCTTCGATTATTTCGCGCTCTTTCTTATCCCTTGCGCGTTCGACAATCTTAGTCCTGCCGAAAAGTGGGGTACAAGCATTCCCGTCATGCCTGCAGGTCTTGCAATGCTTCGGAAGATGCTGTCCTCTAGAATCATCTAGGGAATTAGCGTGTTCTAACAATCTAATATTAATGCAGCGCCCTGTTTGCCCAACATACACGTTGCCACAACTCAGCGGAATCTCATAAATGACATTCGCTCTACAGGGCACAAACTTGTTCCTGTGGTTAGTGCAGCACTCAATTTTCTTTTTTCTATCAGGTCTAACTAAATTGCACAGACTAGACAGCTTATAAGGTGCCGAAAAGAGAACCTGAATGCCGAATTTACCCGCGACTCTCTTCAGGCCATGCGAGACCCTGTGGGCATAGGGCATAACTTCATACTTCCTCCTCTCCTGTGTGTCCACCCCACGAGGCTTTGAACTTAATCGGAAGGACTTCAACAGGGACTCGGCAACAGCCCGAAGAAGGGCCAGCGGAAAACCGGCCGACCGAAGGCGATCAGCTTGGGCATCAAAACTGGACTGAACCTTATGAGGGCAGGACTTCACCAACGAAGCCCTGAGGCACGTTGACGCAATCCCCCTCTTGACCAGCTTCGAATGGCTCGAGTTGAAGGGTAGCAGTGCTTTTTTCGACCTAGGCATGTAAGCCCAGCAGAGGTGGGCAGGGTCATTAAAAAATAATTTTAAGTCTAAGAATTGCAAGCCGCCATTTTCAGGAAGTTCAACAGTAAAATTAAAGCTGGCAAAAGCAGACTTGAAGGATGCTAAAACCTCCGATGCCACCTGTGTCAAGTCGTCGTTGTGGTCTAAATTTAAAAGAATAAAAAAATCATCAACGTACCGGAACACACGAATGATGCGGTCGTCAGAAAGTACCCGCGATAGCGAGCGGTCAAGATCGGCTAAAAGAAGATGTGCATGCAAATGGTGCTTTTGGCAGAACGCGCACGTGGATTTCTACCAAACGACGTGCTAAGCATGCCGATGCTGCTCTTTTTAGCACCCGCGCACGGATTTGTGCGAAAACGCGTTTTAAGCATGCACATGCATCTTTTGGTAGACGCGGATGAAGTTTTCTGCAAAACCACAAGATGTGCATGCAAATGGTGCTTTTGGCAGAACGCGCACGTGGATTTCTACCAAACGACGGGCTAAGCATGCCGATGCTGCTCTTTTTAGCACCCGCGCACGGATTTGTGCGAAAACGCGTTTTAAGCATGCACATGCATCTTTTGGTAGACGCGGATGAAGTTTTCTGCAAAACCACAAGATGTGCATGCAAATGGTGCTTTTGGCAGAACGCGCACGTGGATTTCTACCAAACGACGTGCTAAGCATGCCGATGCTGCTCTTTTTAGCACCCGCGCACGCATTTGTGCGAAAACACGTTTTAAGCATGCACATGCATCTTTTGGTAGACGCGGATGAAGTTTTCTGCAAAACCAGAAGATGTGCATGCAAATGGTGCTTTTGGCAGAACGCGCACGTGGATTTCTACCAAACGACGTGCTAAGCATGCCGATGCTGCTCTTTTTAGCACCCGCGCACGGATTTGTGCGAAAACGCGTTTTAAGCATGCACATGCATCTTTTGGTAGACGCGGATGAAGTTTTCTGCAAAACCACAAGGTGTGCATGCAAATGGTGCTTTTGGCAGAACGCGCACGTGGATTTCTACCAAACGACGTGCTAAGCATGCCGATGCTGCTCTTTTTAGCACCCGCGCACGCATTTGTGCGAAAACGCGTTTTAAGCATGCACATGCATCTTTTGGTAGACGCGGATGAAGTTTTCTGCAAAACCAGAAGATGTGCATGCAAATGGTGCTTTTGGCAGAACGCGCACGTGGATTTCTACCACACGACGTGCTAAGCATGCCGATGCTGCTCTTTTTAGCACCCGCGCACGGATTTGTGCGAAAACGCGTTTTAAGCATGCACATGCATCTTTTGGTAGACGCGGATGAAGTTTTCTGCAAAACCACAAGATGTGCATGCAAATGGTGCTTTTTCCAGAACGCGCACGTGGATTTCTACCAAACGACGTGCTAAGCATGCCGATGCTGCTCTTTTTAGCACCCGCGCACGGATTTGTGCGAAAACGCGTTTTAAGCATGCACATGCATCTTTTGGTAGACGCGGATGAAGTTTTCTGCAAAACCACAAGATGTGCATGCAAATGGTGCTTTTGGCAGAACGCGCACGTGGATTTCTACCAAACGACGTGCTAAGCATGCCGATGCTGCTCTTTTTAGCACCCGCGCACGCATTTGTGCGAAAACGCGTTTTAAGCATGCACATGCATCTTTTGGTAGACGCAGATGAAGTTTTCTGCAAAACCACAAGATGTGCATGCAAATGGTGCTTTTGGCAGAACGCGCACGTGGATTTCTACCAAACGACGTGCTAAGCATGCCGATGCTGCTCTTTTTAGCACCCGCGCACGAATTTGTGCGAAAACGCGTTTTAAGCATGCACATGCATCTTTTGGTAGACGCGGATGAAGTTTTCTGCAAAACCACAAGATGTGCATGCAAATGGTGCTTTTGGCTGAACGCGCACGTGGATTTCTACCAAACGACGTGCTAAGCATGCCGATGCTGCTCTTTTTAGCACCGGCGCACGGATTTGGGCGAAAACGCGTTTTAAGCATGCACATGCATCTTTTCGTAGACGCGGATGAAGTTTTCTGCAAAACCACAAGATGTGCATGCAAATGGTGCTTTTGGCAGAACGCGCACGTGGATTTCCACCAAACGACGTGCTAAGCATGCCGATGCTGCTCTTTTTAGCACCCGCCCACGGATTTGTGCGAAAACGCGTTTTCAGCATGCACATGCATCTTTTGGTAGACGCGGATGATGTTTTCTGCAAAACCAGAAGATGTGCATGCAAATGGTGCTTTTGGCAGAACGCGCACGTGGATTTCTACCAAACGACGTGCTAAGCATGCCGATGCTGCTCTTTTTAGCACCCGCGCACGGATTTGTGCGAAAACGCGTTTTAAGCATGCACATGCATCTTTTGGTAGACGCGGATGAAGTTTTCTGCAAAACCACAAGATGTGCATGCAAATGGTGCTTTTGGCAGAACGCGCACGTGGATTTCTACCAAACGACGGGCTAAGCATGCCGATGCTGCTCTTTTTAGCACCCGCGCACGGATTTGTGCGAAAACGCGTTTTAAGCATGCACATGCATCTTTTGGTAGACGCGGATGAAGTTTTCTGCAAAACCACAAGATGTGCATGCAAATGGTGCTTTTGGCAGAACGCGCACGTGGATTTCTACCAAACGACGTGCTAAGCATGCCGATGCTGCTCTTTTTAGCACCCGCGCACGCATTTGTGCGAAAACGCGTTTTAAGCATGCACATGCATCCTTTGGTAGACGCGGATGAAGTTTTCTGCAAAACCACAAGATGTGCATGCAAATGGTGCTTTTTGCAGAACGCGCACGTGGATTTCTACCAAACGACGTGCTAAGCATGCCGATGCTGCTCTTTTTAGCACCCGCGCACGGATTTGTGCGAAAACGCGTTTTAAGCATGCACATGCATCTTTTGGTAGACGCGGATGAAGTTTTCTGCAAAACCACAAGATGTGCATGCAAATGGTGCTTTTTGCAGAACGCGCACGTGGATTTCTACCAAACGACGTGCTAAGCATGCCGATGCTGCTCTTTTTAGCACCCGCGCACGGATTTGTGCGAAAACGCGTTTTAAGCATGACATGCATCTTTTGGTAGACGCGGATAAAGTTTTCTGCAAAACCACAAGATGTGCATGCAAATGGTGCTTTTGGCAGAACGCGCACGTGGATTTCTACCAAACGACGTGCTAAGCATACCGATGCTACTCTTTTTAGCACCCGCGCACGCATTTGTGCGAAAACGCGTTTTAAGCATGCACATGCATCTTTTGGTAGACGCGGATGAAGTTTTCTGCAAAACCACAAGATGTGCATGCAAATGGTGCTTTTTGCAGAACGCGCACGTGGATTTCTACCAAACGACGTGCTAAGCATGCCGATGCTGCTCTTTTTAGCACCCGCGCACGGATTTGTGCGAAAACGCGTTTTAAGCATGCACATGCATCTTTTGGTAGACGCGGATGAAGTTTTCTGCAAAACCACAAGATGTGCATGCAAATGGTGCTTTTGGCAGAACGCGCACGTGGATTTCTACCAAACGACGTGCTAAGCATGCCGATGCTGCTCTTTTTAGCACCCCCGCACGGATTTGTGCGAAAACGCGTTTTAAGCATGCACATGCATCTTTTGGTAGACGCGGATGAAGTTTTCTGCAAAACCACAAGATGTGCATGCAAATGGTGCTTTTTCCAGAACGCGCACGTGGATTTCTACCAAACGACGTGCTAAGCATGCCGATGCTGCTCTTTTTAGCACCCGCGCACGGATTTGTGCGAAAACGCGTTTTAAGCATGCACATGCATCTTTTGGTAGACGCGGATGAAGTTTTCTGCAAAACCACAAGATGTGCATGCAAATGGTGCTTTTGGCAGAACGCGCACGTGGATTTCTACCAAACGACGTGCTAAGCATGCCGATGCTGCTCTTTTTAGCACCCGCGCACGGATTTGTGCGAAAACGCGTTTTAAGCATGCACATGCATCTTTTGGTAGACGCGGATGAAGTTTTCT
This sequence comes from Dermacentor andersoni, assembly GCF_023375885.2. NCBI lineage: Eukaryota > Metazoa > Arthropoda > Arachnida > Ixodida > Ixodidae > Dermacentor > Dermacentor andersoni. Next base: position 429,937 of record NW_027314760.1, read on the forward strand.
GCAAAACCACAAGATGTGCATGCAAATGGTGCTTTTTCCAGAACGCGCACGTGGATTTCTACCAAACGACGTGCTAAGCATGCCGATGCTGCTCTTTTTAGCACCCGCGCACGGATTTGTGCGAAAACGCTTTTTAAGCATGCACATGCATCTTTTGGTAGACGCGGATGAAGTTTTCTGCAAAACCACAAGATGTGCATGCAAATGGTGCTTTTGGCAGAACGCGCACGTGGATTTCTACCAAACGACGTGCTAAGCATGCCGATGCTGCTCTTTTTAGCACCCGCGCACGCATTTGTGCGAAAACGCGTTTTAAGCATGCACATGCATCTTTTGGTAGACGCGGATGAAGTTTTCTGCAAAACCACAAGATGTGCATGCAAATGGTGCTTTTGGCAGAACGCGCACGTGGATTTCTACCAAACGACGTGCTAAGCATGCCGATGCTGCTCTTTTTAGCACCCGCGCACGCATTTGTGCGAAAACGCGTTTTAAGCATGCACATGCATCTTTTGGTAGACGCGGATGAAGTTTTCTGCAAAACCACAAGATGTGCATGCAAATGGTGCTTTTGGCAGAACGCGCACGTGGATTTCTACCAAACGACGTGCTAAGCATGCCGATGTTGCTCTTTTTAGCACCCGCGCACGGATTTGTGCGAAAACGCGTTTTCAGCATGCACATGCATCTTTTGGTAGACGCGGATGAAGTTTTCTGCAAAACCAGAATACTAGAAGCGTACGGTGAGGGGCTAGTTGGTATAGCATTACGAGATCCAAAAAAAAAAAAAAAAACTGCGCAAAAAAAGGGACAAGACAAAGAGAGAACCACACGACACGGGCGCAGACTAACAACTGGTTTTAATGCACCATCGCCTCTTTCCCACCAACAACAGAACGCATGCGCACCGGCCACAAAGACAAATACAGCTATCAAGTGGTCAAGCCTAGAAACGCCAACTCCTTGCGGTACAAATGTATGGAAGCTTCGCTAACACATTTATCAGGCCATAATCTCGCGATTTCAAAGGCTTCGATTATTTCGCGCTCTTTCTTATCCCTTGCGCGTTCGACAATCTTAGTCCTGCCGAAAAGTGGGGTACAAGCATTCCCGTCATGCCTGCAGGTCTTGCAATGCTTCGGAAGATGCTGTCCTCTAGAATCATCTAGGGAATTAGCGTGTTATAACAATCTAATATTAATGCAGCGCCCTGTTTGCCCAACATACACGTTGCCACAACTCAGCGGAATCTCATAAATGACATTCGCTCTACAGGGCACAAACTTGTTCCTGTGGTTAGTGCAGCACTCAATTTTCTTTTTTCTATCAGGTCTAACTAAATTGCACAGACTAGACAGCTTATAAGGTGCCGAAAAGAGAACCTGAATGTCGAATTTACCCGCGACTCTCTTCAGGCCATGCGAGACCCTGTGGGCATAGGGCATAACTTCATACTTCCTCCTCTCCTGTGTGTCCACCCCACGAGGCTTTGAACTTAATCGGAAGGACTTCAACAGGGACTCGGCAACAGCCCGAAGAAGGGCCAGCGGAAAACCGGCCGACCGAAGGCGATCAGCTTGGGCATCAAAACTGGACTGAACCTTATGAGGGCAGGACTTCACCAACGAAGCCCTGAGGCACGTTGACGCAATCCCCCTCTTGACCAGCTTCGAATGGCTCGAGTTGAAGGGTAGAAGTGCTTTTTTCGACCTAGGCATGTAAGCCCAGCAGAGGTGGGCAGGGTCATTAAAAAATAATTTTAAGTCTAAGAATTGCAAGCAGGAATTTTCAGGAAGTTCAACAGTAAAATTAAAGCTGGCAAAAGCAGACTTGAAGGATGCTAAAACCTCCGATGCCACCTGTGTCAAGTCGTCGTTGTGGTCTAAATTTAAAAGAATCAAAAAATCATCAACGTACCGGAACACACGAATGATGCGGTCGTCAGAAAGTACCCGCGATAGCGAGCGGTCAAGATCGGCTAAAAGATGTGCATGCAAATGGTGCTTTTGGCAGAACGCGCACGTGGATTTCTACCAAACGACGTGCTAAGCATGCCGATGCTGCTCTTTTTAGCACCCGCGCACGGATTTGTGCGAAAAGGCGTTTTAAGCATGCACATGCATCTTTTGGTAGACGCGGATGAAGTTTTCTGCAAAACCACAAGATGTGCATGCAAATGGTGCTTTTGGCAGAACGCGCACGTGTATTTCTACCAAACGACGGGCTAAGCATGCCGATGCTGCTCTTTTTAGCACCCGCGCACGGATTTGTGCGAAAACGCGTTTTAAGCATGCACATGCATCTTTTGGTAGACGCGGATGAAGTTTTCTGCAAAACCACAAGATGTGCATGCAAATGGTGCTTTTGGCAGAACGCGCACGTGGATTTCTACCAAACGACGTGCTAAGCATGCCGATGCTGCTCTTTTTAGCACCCGCGCACGGATTTGTGCGAAAACGCGTTTTAAGCATGCACATGCATCTTTTGGTAGACGCGGATGAAGTTTTCTGCAAAACCACAAGATGAGCATGCAAATGGTGCTTTTGGCAGAACGCGCACGTGGATTTCTACCAAACGACGTGCTAAGCATGCCGATGCTGCTCTTTTTAGCACCCGCGCACGGATTTGTGCGAAAACGCGTTTTAAGCATGCACATGCATCTTTTGGTAGACGCGGATGAAGTTTTCTGCAAAACCACAAGATGTGCATGAAAATGGTGCTTTTGGCAGAACGCGCACGTGGATTTCTACCAAACGACGTGCTAAGCATGCCGATGCTGCTCTTTTTAGCACCCGCGCACGCATTTGTGCGAAAACGCGTTTTAAGCATGCACATGCATGTTTTGGTAGACGCGGATGAAGTTTTCTGCAAAACCACAAGATGTGCATGCAAATGGTGCTTTTGGCAGAACGCGCACGTGGATTTCTACCAAACGACGTGCTAAGCATGCCGATGCTGCTCTTTTTAGCACCCGCGCACGGATTTGTGCGAAAACGCGTTTTAAGCATGCACATGCATCTTTTGGTAGACGCGGATGAAGTTTTCTGCAAAACCACAAGATGTGCATGCAAATGGTGCTTTTGGCAAAACGCGCACGTGGATTTCTACCAAACGACGTGCTAAGCATGCCGATGCTGCTCTTTTTAGCACCCGCGCACGGATTTGTGCGAAAACGCGTTTTAAGCATGCACATGCATCTTTTAGTAGACGCGGATGAAGTTTTCTGCAAAACCACAAGATGTGCATGCAAATGGTGCTTTTGGCAGAACGCGCACGTGGATTTCTACCAAACGACGTGCTAAGCATGCCGATGCTGCTCTTTTTAGCACCCGCGCACGCATTTGTGCGAAAACGCGTTTTAAGCATGCACATGCATCTTTTGGTAGACGCGGATGAAGTTTTCTGCAAAACCACAAGATGTGCATGCAAATGGTGCTTTTGGCAGAACGTGCACGTGGATTTCTACCAAACGACGTGCTAAGCATGCCGATGCTGCTCTTTTTAGCACCCGCGCACGGATTTGTGCGAAAACGCGTTTTAAGCATGCACATGCATCTTTTGGTATACGCGGATGAAGTTTTCTGCAAAACCACAAGATCTGCATGCAAATTGTGCTTTTGGCAGAACGCGCACGTGGATTTCTACCAAACGACGTGCTAAGCATGCCGATGCTGCTCTTTTTAGCACCCGCGCACGCATTTGTGCGAAAACGCGTTTTAAGCATGCACATGCATCTTTTGGTAGACGCGGATGAAGTTTTCTGCAAAACCACAAGATGTGCATGCAAATGGTGCTTTTCGCAGAACGCGCACGTGGATTTCTACCAAACGACGTGCTAAGCATGCCGATGCTGCTCTTTTTAGCACCCGCGCACGCATTTGTGCGAAAACGCGTTTTAAGCATGCACATGCATCTTTTGGTAGACGCGGATGAAGTTTTCTGCAAAACCACAAGATGTGCATGCAAATGGTGCTTTTGGCAGAACGCGCACGTGGATTTCTACCATACGACGTGCTAAGCATGCCGATGCTGCTCTTTTTAGCACCCGCGCACGGATTTGTGCGAAAACGCGTTTTAAGCATGCACATGCATCTTTTGGTAGACGCGGATGAAGTTTTCTGCAAAACCACAAGATGAGCATGCAAATGGTGCTTTTGGCAGAACGCGCACGTGGATTTCTACCAAACGACGTGCTAAGCATGCCGATGCTGCTCTTTTTAGCACCCGCGCACGGATTTGTGCGAAAACGCGTTTTAAGCATGCACATGCATCTTTTGGTAGACGCGGATGAAGTTTTCTGCAAAACCACAAGATGTGCATGCAAATGGTGCTTTTGGCAGAACGCGCACGTGGATTTCTACCAAACGACGTGCTAAGCATGCCGATGCTGCTCTTTTTAGCACCCGCGCACGTATTTGTGCGAAAACGCGTTTTAAGCATGCACATGCATCTTTTGGTAGACGCGGATGAAGTTTTCTGCAAAACCACAAGATGTGCATGCAAATGGTGCTTTTGGCAGAACGCGCACGTGGATTTCTACCAAACGACGTGCTAAGCATGCCGATGCTGCTCTTTTTAGCACCCGCGCACGGATTTGTGCGAAAACGCGTTTTAAGCATGCACATGCATCTTTTGGTAGACGCGGATGAAGTTTTCTGCAAAACCACAAGATGAGCATGCAAATGGTGCTTTTGGCAGAACGCGCACGTGGATTTCTACCAAACGACGTGCTAAGCATGCCGATGCTGCTCTTTTTAGCACCCGCGCACGGATTTGTGCGAAAACGCGTTTTAAGCATGCACATGCATCTTTTGGTAGACGCGGATGAAGTTTTCTGCAAAACCACAAGATGTGCATGAAAATGGTGCTTTTGGCAGAACGCGCACGTGGATTTCTACCAAACGACGTGTTAAGCATGCCGATGCTGCTCTTTTTAGCACCCGCGCACGCATTTGTGCGAACACGCGTTTTAAGCATGCACATGCATGTTTTGGTAGACGCGGATGAAGTTTTCTGCAAAACCACAAGATGTGCATGCAAATGGTGCTTTTGGCAGAACGCGCACGTGGATTTCTACCAAACGACGTGCTAAGCATGCCGATGCTGCTCTTTTTAGCACCCGCGCACGCATTTGTGCGAAAACGCGTTTTAAGCATGCACATGCATCTTTTGGTAGACGCGGATGAAGTTTTCTGCAAAACCACAAGATGTGCGTGCAAATGGTGCTTTTGGCAGAACGCGCACGTGTATTTCTACCAAACGACGTGCTAAGCATGCCGATGCTGCTCTTTTTAGCACCCGCGCACGGATTTGTGCGAAAACGCGTTTTAAGCATGCACATGCATCTTTTGGTAGACGCGGATGAAGTTTTCTGCAAAACCACAAGATGTGCATGCAAATGGTGCTTTTGGCAGAACGCGCACGTGGATTTCTACCAAACGACGTGCTAAGCATGCCGATGCTGCTCTTTTTAGCACCCGCGCACGGATTTGTGCGAAAACGCGTTTTAAGCATGCACATGCATCTTTTGGTAGACGCGGATGAAGTTTTCTGCAAAACCACAAGATGAGCATGCAAATGGTGCTTTTGGCAGAACGCGCACGTGGATTTCTACCAAACGACGTGCTAAGCATGCCGATGCTGCTCTTTTTAGCACCCGCGCACGGATTTGTGCGAAAACGCGTTTTAAGCATGCACATGCATCTTTTGGTAGACGCGGATGAAGTTTTCTGCAAAACCACAAGATGTGCATGCAAATGGTGCTTTTGGCAGAACGCGCACGTGGATTTCTACCAAACGACGTGCTAAGCATGCCGATGCTGCTCTTTTTAGCACCCGTGCACGCATTTGTGCGAAAACGCGTTTTAAGCATGCACATGCATCTTTTGGTAGACGCGGATGAAGTTTTCTGCAAAACCACAAGATGTGCATGCAAATGGTGCTTTTGGCAGAACGCGCACGTGGATTTCTACCAAACGACGTGCTAAGCATGCCGATGCTGCTCTTTTTAGCACCCGCGCACGGATTTGTGCGAAAACGCGTTTTAAGCATGCACATGCATCTTTTGGTAGACGCGGATGAAGTTTTCTGCAAAACCACAAGATGTGCATGCAAATGGTGCTTTTGGCAGAACGCGCACGTGGATTTCTACCAAACGACGTGCTAAGCATGCCGATGCTGCTCTTTTTAGCACCCGCGCACGGATTTGTGCGAAAACGCGTTTTAAGCATGCACATGCATCTTTTGGTAGACGCGGATGAAGTTTTCTGCAAAACCACAAGATGTGCATGCAAATGGTGCTTTTGGCAGAACGCGCACGTGGATTTCTACCAAACGACGTGCTAAGCATGCCGATGCTGCTCTTTTTAGCACCCGCGCACGCATTTGTGCGAAAACGCGTTTTAAGCATGCACATGCATCTTTTGGTAGACGCGGATGAAGTTTTCTGCAAAACCACAAGATGTGCATGCAAATGGTGCTTTTGGCAGAACGCGCACGTGGATTTCTACCAAACGACGTGCTAAGCATGCCGATGCTGCTCTTTTTAGCACCCGCGCACGGATTTGTGCGAAAACGCGTTTTAAGCATGCACATGCATCTTTTGGTAGACGCGGATGAAGTTTTCTGCAAAACCACAAGATGTGCATGCAAATGGTGCTTTTGGCAGAACGCGCACGTGGATTTCTACCAAACGACGTGCTAAGCATGCCGATGCTGCTCTTTTTAGCACCCGCGCACGCATTTGTGCGAAAACGCGTTTTAAGCATGCACATGCATCTTTTGGTAGACGTGGATGAAGTTTTCTGCAAAACCACAAGATGTGCATGCAAATGGTGCTTTTGGCAGAACGCGCACGTGGATTTCTACCAAACGACGTGCTAAGCATGCCGATGCTGCTCTTTTTAGCACCCGCGCACGGATTTGTGCGAAAACCCGTTTTAAGCATGCACATGCATCTTTTGGTAGACGCGGATGAAGTTTTCTGCAAAACCACAAGATGTGCGTGCAAATGGTGCTTTTGGCAGAACGCGCACGTGGATTTCTACCAAACGACGTGCTAAGCATGCCGATGCTGCTCTTTTTAGCACCCGCGCACGGATTTGTGCGAAAACGCGTTTTAAGCATGCACATGCATCTTTTGGTAGACGCGGATGAAGTTTTCTGCAAAACCACAAGATGTGCATGCAAATGGTGCTTCTGGCAGAACGCGCACGTGGATTTCTACCAAACGACGTGCTAAGCATGCCGATGCTGCTCTTTTTAGCACCCGCGCACGCATTTGTGCGAAAACGCGTTTTAAGCATGCACATGCATCTTTTGGTAGACGCGGATGAAGTTTTCTGCAAAACCACAAGATGTGCATGCAAATGGTGCTTTTGGCAGAACGCGCACGTGGATTTCTACCAAACGACGTGCTAAGCATGCCGATGCTGCTCTTTTTAGCACCCGCGCACGGATTTGTGCGAAAACGCGTTTTAAGCATGCACATGCATCTTTTGGTAGACGCGGATGAAGTTTTCTGCAAAACCACAAGATGTGCATGCAAATGGTGCTTTTGGCAGAACGCGCACGTGGATTTCTACCAAACGACGTGCTAAGCATGCCGATGCTGCTCTTTTTAGCACCCGCGCACGCATTTGTGCGAAAACGCGTTTTAAGCTTGCACATGCATCTTTTGGTAGACGCGGATGAAGTTTTCGGCAAAACCACAAGATGTGCGTGCAAATGGTGCTTTTGGCAGAACGCGCACGTGGATTTCTACCAAACGACGTGCTAAGCATGCCGATGCTGCTCTTTTTAGCACCCGCGCACGGATTTGTGCGAAAACGTGTTTTAAGCATGCACATGCATCTTTTGGTAGACGCGGATGAAGTTTTCTGCAAAACCCCAAGATGTGCATGCAAATGGTGCTTTTGGCAGAACGCGCACGTGGATTTCTACCAAACGACGTGCTAAGCATGCCGATGCTGCTCTTTTTAGCACCCGCGCACGGATTTGTGCGAAAACGCGTTTTAAGCATGCACATGCATCTTTTGGTAGACGCGGATGAAGTTCTCTGCAAAACCACAAGATGTGCATGCAAATGGTGCTTTTGGCAGAACGCGCACGTGGATTTCTACCAAACGACGTGCTAAGCATGCCGATGCTGCTCTTTTTAGCACCCGCGCACGCATTTGTGCGAAAACGCGTTTTAAGCATGCACATGCATCTTTTGGTAGACGTGGATGAAGTTTTCTGCAAAACCACAAGATGTGCATGCAAATGGTGCTTTTGGCAGAACGCGCACGTGGATTTCTACCAAACGACGTGCTAAGCATGCCGATGCTGCTCTTTTTAGCACCCGCGCACGGATTTGTGCGAAAACGCGTTTTAAGCATGCACATGCATCTTTTGGTAGACGCGGATGAAGTTTTCTGCAAAACCACAAGATGTGCATGCAAATGGTGCTTTTGGCAGAACGCGCACGTGGATTTCTACCAAACGACGTGCTAAGCATGCCGATGCTGCTTTTTTTAGCACCTGCGCACGGATTTGTGCGAAAACGCGTTTTAAGCATGCACATGCATCTTTTGGTAGACGCGGATGAAGTTTTCTGCAAAACCACAAGATGTGCATGCAAATGGTGCTTTTGGCAGAACGCGCACGTGGATTTCTACCAAACGACGTGCTAAGCATGCCGATGCTGCTCTTTTTAGCACCCGCGCACGCATTTGTGCGAAAACGCGTTTTAAGCATGCACATGCATCTTTTGGTAGACGCGGATGAAGTTTTCTGCAAAACCACAAGATGTGCATGCAAATGGTGCTTTTGGCAGAACGCGCACGTGGATTTCTACCAAACGACGTGCTAAGCATGCCGATGCTGCTTTTTTTAGCACCCGCGCACGGATTTGTGCGAAAACGCGTTTTAAGCATGCACATGCATCTTTTGGTAGACGCGGATGAAGTTTTCTGCAAAACCACAAGATGTGCATGCAAATGGTGCTTTTGGCAGAACGCGCACGTGGATTTCTACCAAACGACGTGCTAAGCATGCCGATGCTGCTCTTTTTAGCACCCGCGCACGCATTTGTGCGAAAACGCGTTTTAAGCTTGCACATGCATCTTTTGGTAGACGCGGATGAAGTTTTCTGCAAAACCACAAGATGTGCGTGCAAATGGTGCTTTTGGCAGAACGCGCACGTGGATTTCTACCAAACGACGTGCTAAGCATGCCGATGCTGCTCTTTTTAGCACCCGCGCACGGATTTGTGCGAAAACGCGTTTTAAGCATGCACATGCATCTTTTGGCAGAACGCGCACGTGGATTTCTACCAAACGACGTGCTAAGCATGCCGATGCTGCTCTTTTTAGCACCCGTGCACGCATTTGTGCGAAAACGCGTTTTAAGCATGCACATGCATCTTTTGGTAGACGCGGATGAAGTTTTCTGCAAAACCACAAGATGTGCATGCAAATGGTGCTTTTGGCAGAACGCGCACGTGGATTTCTACCAAACGACGTGCTAAGCATGCCGATGCTGCTCTTTTTAGCACCCGCGCACGGATTTGTGCGAAAACGCGTTTTAAGCATGCACATGCATCTTTTGGTAGACGCGGATGAAGTTTTCTGCAAAACCACAAGATGTGCATGCAAATGGTGCTTTTGGCAGAACGCGCACGTGGATTTCTACCAAACGACGTGCTAAGCATGCCGATGCTGCTCTTTTTAGCACCCGCGCACGGATTTGTGCGAAAACGCGTTTTAAGCATGCACATGCATCTTTTGGTAGACGCGGATGAAGTTTTCTGCAAAACCACAAGATGTGCATGCAAATGGTGCTTTTGGCAGAACGCGCACGTGGATTTCTACCAAACGACGTGCTAAGCATGCCGATGCTGCTCTTTTTAGCACCCGCGCACGCATTTGTGCGAAAACGCGTTTTAAGCATGCACATGCATCTTTTGGTAGACGCGGATGAAGTTTTCTGCAAAACCACAAGATGTGCATGCAAATGGTGCTTTTGGCAGAACGCGCACGTGGATTTCTACCAAACGACGTGCTAAGCATGCCGATGCTGCTCTTTTTAGCACCCGCGCACGGATTTGTGCGAAAACGCGTTTTAAGCATGCACATGCATCTTTTGGTAGACGCGGATGAAGTTTTCTGCAAAACCACAAGATGTGCATGCAAATGGTGCTTTTGGCAGAACGCGCACGTGGATTTCTACCAAACGACGTGCTAAGCATGCCGATGCTGCTCTTTTTAGCACCCGCGCACGCATTTGTGCGAAAACGCGTTTTAAGCATGCACATGCATCTTTTGGTAGACGTGGATGAAGTTTTCTGCAAAACCACAAGATGTGCATGCAAATGGTGCTTTTGGCAGAACGCGCACGTGGATTTCTACCAAACGACGTGCTAAGCATGCCGATGCTGCTCTTTTTAGCACCCGCGCACGGATTTGTGCGAAAACGCGTTTTAAGCATGCACATGCATCTTTTGGTAGACGCGGATGAAGTTTTCTGCAAAAACACAAGATGTGCATGCAAATGGTGCTTTTGGCAGAACGCGCACGTGGATTTCTACCAAACGACGTGCTAAGCATGCCGATGCTGCTCTTTTTAGCACCCGCGCACGGATTTGTGCGAAAACGCGTTTTAAGCATGCACATGCATCTTTTGGTAGACGCGGATGAAGTTTTCTGCAAAACCACAAGATGTGCATGCAAATGGTGCTTCTGGCAGAACGCGCACGTGGATTTCTACCAAACGAGGTGCTAAGCATGCCGATGCTGCTCTTTTTAGCACCCGCGCACGCATTTGTGCGAAAACGCGTTTTAAGCATGCACATGCATCTTTTGGTAGACGCGGATGAAGTTTTCTGCAAAACCACAAGATGTGCATGCAAATGGTGCTTTTGGCAGAACGCGCACGTGGATTTCTACCAAACGACGTGCTAAGCATGCCGATGCTGCTCTTTTTAGCACCCGCGCACGGATTTGTGCGAAAACGCGTTTTAAGCATGCACATGCATCTTTTGGTAGACGCGGATGAAGTTTTCTGCAAAACCACAAGATGTGCATGCAAATGGTGCTTTTGGCAGAACGCGCACGTGGATTTCTACCAAACGACGTGCTAAGCATGCCGATGCTGCTCTTTTTAGCACCCGCGCACGCATTTGTGCGAAAACGCGTTTTAAGCTTGCACATGCATCTTTTGGTAGACGCGGATGAAGTTTTCGGCAAAACCACAAGATGTGCGTGCAAATGGTGCTTTTGGCAGAACGCGCACGTGGATTTCTACCAAACGACGTGCTAAGCATGCCGATGCTGCTCTTTTTAGCACCCGCGCACGGATTTGTGCGAAAACGTGTTTTAAGCATGCACATGCATCTTTTGGTAGACGCGGATGAAGTTTTCTGCAAAACCCCAAGATGTGCATGCAAATGGTGCTTTTGGCAGAACGCGCACGTGGATTTCTACCAAACGACGTGCTAAGCATGCCGATGCTGCTCTTTTTAGCACCCGCGCACGGATTTGTGCGAAAACGCGTTTTAAGCATGCACATGCATCTTTTGGTAGACGCGGATGAAGTTCTCTGCAAAACCACAAGATGTGCATGCAAATGGTGCTTTTGGCAGAACGCGCACGTGGATTTCTACCAAACGACGTGCTAAGCATGCCGATGCTGCTCTTTTTAGCACCCGCGCACGCATTTGTGCGAAAACGCGTTTTAAGCATGCACATGCATCTTTTGGTAGACGTGGATGAAGTTTTCTGCAAAACCACAAGATGTGCATGCAAATGGTGCTTTTGGCAGAACGCGCACGTGGATTTCTACCAAACGACGTGCTAAGCATGCCGATGCTGCTCTTTTTAGCACCCGCGCACGGATTTGTGCGAAAACGCGTTTTAAGCATGCACATGCATCTTTTGGTAGACGCGGATGAAGTTTTCTGCAAAACCACAAGATGTGCATGCAAATGGTGCTTTTGGCAGAACGCGCACGTGGATTTCTACCAAACGACGTGCTAAGCATGCCGATGCTGCTTTTTTTAGCACCCGCGCACGGATTTGTGCGAAAACGCGTTTTAAGCATGCACATGCATCTTTTGGTAGACGCGGATGAAGTTTTCTGCAAAACCACAAGATGTGCATGCAAATGGTGCTTTTGGCAGAACGCGCACGTGGATTTCTACCAAACGACGTGCTAAGCATGCCGATGCTGCTCTTTTTAGCACCCGCGCACGCATTTGTGCGAAAACGCGTTTTAAGCATGCACATGCATCTTTTGGTAGACGCGGATGAAGTTTTCTGCAAAACCACAAGATGTGCATGCAAATGGTGCTTTTGGCAGAACGCGCACGTGGATTTCTACCAAACGACGTGCTAAGCATGCCGATGCTGCTTTTTTTAGCACCCGCGCACGGATTTGTGCGAAAACGCGTTTTAAGCATGCACATGCATCTTTTGGTAGACGCGGATGAAGTTTTCTGCAAAACCACAAGATGTGCATGCAAATGGTGCTTTTGGCAGAACGCGCACGTGGATTTCTACCAAACGACGTGCTAAGCATGCCGATGCTGCTCTTTTTAGCACCCGCGCACGCATTTGTGCGAAAACGCGTTTTAAGCTTGCACATGCATCTTTTGGTAGACGCGGATGAAGTTTTCTGCAAAACCACAAGATGTGCGTGCAAATGGTGCTTTTGGCAGAACGCGCACGTGGATTTCTACCAAACGACGTGCTAAGCATGCCGATGCTGCTCTTTTTAGCACCCGCGCACGGATTTGTGCGAAAACGCGTTTTAAGCATGCACATGCATCTTTTGGCAGAACGCGCACGTGGATTTCTACCAAACGACGTGCTAAGCATGCCGATGCTGCTCTTTTTAGCACCCGCGCACGGATTTGTGCGAAAACGCGTTTTAAGCATGCACATGCATCTTTTGGTAGACGCGGATGAAGTTTTCTGCAAAACCACAAGATGTGCATGCAAATGGTGCTTCTGGCAGAACGCGCACGTGGATTTCTACCAAACGACGTGCTAAGCATGCCGATGCTGCTCTTTTTAGCACCCGCGCACGCATTTGTGCGAAAACGCGTTTTAAGCATGCACATGCATCTTTTGGTAGACGCGGATGAAGTTTTCTGCAAAACCACAAGATGTGCATGCAAATGGTGCTTTTGGCAGAACGCGCACGTGGATTTCTACCAAACGACGTGCTAAGCATGCCGATGCTGCTCTTTTTAGCACCCGCGCACGGATTTGTGCGAAAACGCGTTTTAAGCATGCACATGCATCTTTTGGTAGACGCGGATGAAGTTTTCTGCAAAACCACAAGATGTGCATGCAAATGGTGCTTTTGGCAGAACGCGCACGTGGATTTCTACCAAACGACGTGCTAAGCATGCCGATGCTGCTCTTTTTAGCTCCCGCGCACGCATTTGTGCGAAAACGCGTTTTAAGCATGCACATGCATCTTTTGGTAGACGCGGATGAAGTTTTCTGCAAAACCACAAGATGTGCATGCAAATGGTGCTTTTGGCAGAACGCGCACGTGGATTTCTACCAAACGACGTGCTAAGCATGCCGATGCTGCTCTTTTTAGCACCCGCGCACGCATTTGTGCGAAAACGCGTTTTAAGCTTGCACATGCATCTTTTGGTAGACGCGGATGAAGTTTTCGGCAAAACCACAAGATGTGCGTGCAAATGGTGCTTTTGGCAGAACGCGCACGTGGATTTCTACCAAACGACGTGCTAAGCATGCCGATGCTGCTCTTTTTAGCACCCGCGCACAGATTTGTGCGAAAACGCGTTTTAAGCATGCACATGCATCTTTTGGTAGACGCGGATGAAGTTTTCTGCAAAACCACAAGATGAGCATGCAAATGGTGCTTTTGGCAGAACGCGCACGTGGATTTCTACCAAACGACGTGCTAAGCATGCCGATGCTGCTCTTTTTAGCACCCGCGCACGGATTTGTGCGAAAACGCGTTTTAAGCATGCACATGCATCTTTTGGTAGACGCGGATGAAGTTTTCTGCAAAACCACAAGATGTGCATGCAAATGGTGCTTTTGGCAGAACGCGCACGTGGATTTCTACCAAACGACGTGCTAAGCATGCCGATGCTGCTCTTTTTAGCTCCCGCGCACGCATTTGTGCGAAAACGCGTTTTAAGCATGCACATGCATCTTTTGGTAGACGTGGATGAAGTTTTCTGCAAAACCACAAGATGTGCATGCAAATGGTGCTTTTGGCAGAACGCGCACGTGGATTTCTACCAAACGACGTGCTAAGCATGCCGATGCTGCTCTTTTTAGCACCCGCGCACGGATTTGTGCGAAAACGCGTTTTAAGCATGCACATGCATCTTTTGGTAGACGCGGATGAAGTTTTCTGCAAAACCACAAGATGTGCATGCAAATGGTGCTTTTGGCAGAACGCGCACGTGGATTTCTACCAAACGACGTGCTAAGCATGCCGATGCTGCTTTTTTTTAGCACCCGCGCACGGATTTGTGCGAAAACGCGTTTTAAGCATGCACATGCATCTTTTGGTAGACGCGGATGAAGTTTTCTGCAAAACCACAAGATGTGCATGCAAATGGTGCTTTTGGCAGAACGCGCACGTGGATTTCTACCAAACGACGTGCTAAGCATGCCGATGCTGCTCTTTTTAGCACCCGCGCACGCATTTGTGCGAAAACGCGTTTTAAGCATGCACATGCATCTTTTGGTAGACGCGGATGAAGTTTTCTGCAAAACCACAAGATGTGCATGCAAATGGTGCTTTTGGCAGAACGCGCACGTGGATTTCTACCAAACGACGTGCTAAGCATGCCGATGCTGCTTTTTTTAGCACCCGCGCACGGATTTGTGCGAAAACGCGTTTTAAGCATGCACATGCATCTTTTGGTAGACGCGGATGAAGTTTTCTGCAAAACCACAAGATGTGCATGCAAATGGTGCTTTTGGCAGAACGCGCACGTGGATTTCTACCAAACGACGTGCTAAGCATGCCGATGCTGCTCTTTTTAGCACCCGCGCACGCATTTGTGCGAAAACGCGTTTTAAGCTTGCACATGCATCTTTTGGTAGACGCGGATGAAGTTTTCTGCAAAACCACAAGATGTGCGTGCAAATGGTGCTTTTGGCAGAACGCGCACGTGGATTTCTACCAAACGACGTGCTAAGCATGCCGATGCTGCTCTTTTTAGCACCCGCGCACGGATTTGTGCGAAAACGCGTTTTAAGCATGCACATGCATCTTTTGGCAGAACGCGCACGTGGATTTCTACCAAACGACGTGCTAAGCATGCCGATGCTGCTCTTTTTAGCACCCGCGCACGGATTTGTGCGAAAACGCGTTTTAAGCATGCACATGCATCTTTTGGTAGACGCGGATGAAGTTTTCTGCAAAACCACAAGATGAGCATGCAAATGGTGCTTTTGGCAGAACGCGCACGTGGATTTCTACCAAACGACGTGCTAAGCATGCCGATGCTGCTCTTTTTAGCACCCGCGCACGGATTTGTGCGAAAACGCGTTTTAAGCATGCACATGCATCTTTTGGTAGACGCGGATGAAGTTTTCTGCAAAACCACAAGATGTGCATGCAAATGGTGCTTTTGGCAGAACGCGCACGTGGATTTCTACCAAACGACGTGCTAAGCATGCCGATGCTGCTCTTTTTAGCACCCGCGCACGCATTTGTGCGAAAACGCGTTTTAAGCATGCACATGCATCCTTTGGTAGACGCGGATGAAGTTTTCTGCAAAACCACAAGATGTGCATGCAAATGGTGCTTTTTGCAGAACGCGCACGTGGATTTCTACCAAACGACGTGCTAAGCATACCGATGCTACTCTTTTTAGCACCCGCGCACGCATTTGTGCGAAAACGCGTTTTAAGCATGCACATGCATCTTTTGGTAGACGCGGATGAAGTTTTCTGCAAAACCACAAGATGTGCATGCAAATGGTGCTTTTTGCAGAACGCGCACGTGGATTTCTACCAAACGACGTGCTAAGCCTGCCGATGCTGCTCTTTTTAGCACCCGCGCACGGATTTGTGCGAAAACGCGTTTTAAGCATGCACATGCATCTTTTGGTAGACGCGGATGAAGTTTTCTGCAAAACCACAAGATGTGCATGCAAATGGTGCTTTTGGCAGAACGCGCACGTGGATTTCTACCAAACGACGTGCTAAGCATACCGATGCTACTCTTTTTAGCACCCGCGCACGCATTTGTGCGAAAACGCGTTTTAAGCATGCACATGCATCTTTTGGTAGACGCGGATGAAGTTTTCTGCAAAACCACAAGATGTGCATGCAAATGGTGCTTTTTGCAGAACGCGCACGTGGATTTCTACCAAACGACGTGCTAAGCATGCCGATGCTGCTCTTTTTAGCACCCGCGCACGGATTTGTGCGAAAACGCGTTTTAAGCATGCACATGCATCTTTTGGTAGACGCGGATGAAGTTTTCTGCAAAACCACAAGATGTGCATGCAAATGGTGCTTTTGGCAGAACGCGCACGTGGATTTCTACCAAACGACGTGCTAAGCATGCCGATGCTGCTCTTTTTAGCTCCCGCGCACGCATTTGTGCGAAAACGCGTTTTAAGCATGCACATGCATCTTTTGGTAGACGCGGAAGTTTTCTGCAAAACCACAAGATGTGCATGCAAATGGTGCTTTTGGCAGAACGCGCACGTGGATTTCTACCAAACGACGTGCTAAGCATGCCGATGCTGCTCTTTTTAGCACCCGCGCACGCATTTGTGCGAAAACGCGTTTTAAGCTTGCACATGCATCTTTTGGTAGACGCGGATGAAGTTTTCGGCAAAACCACAAGATGTGCGTGCAAATGGTGCTTTTGGCAGAGCGCGCACGTGGATTTCTACCAAACGACGTGCTAAGCATGCCGATGCTGCTCTTTTTAGCACCCGCGCACGGATTTGTGCGAAAACGTGTTTTAAGCATGCACATGCATCTTTTGGTAGACGCGGATGAAGTTTTCTGCAAAACCACAAGATGTGCATGCAAATGGTGCTTTTGGCAGAACGCGCACGTGGATTTCTACCAAACGACGTGCTAAGCATGCCGATGCTGCTCTTTTTAGCACCCGCGCACAGATTTGTGCGAAAACGCGTTTTAAGCATGCACATGCATCTTTTGGTAGACGCGGATGAAGTTTTCTGCAAAACCACAAGATGAGCATGCAAATGGTGCTTTTGGCAGAACGCGCACGTGGATTTCTACCAAACGACGTGCTAAGCATGCCGATGCTGCTCTTTTTAGCACCCGCGCACGGATTTGTGCGAAAACGCGTTTTAAGCATGCACATGCATCTTTTGGTAGACGCGGATGAAGTTTTCTGCAAAACCACAAGATGTGCATGCAAATGGTGCTTTTGGCAGAACGCGCACGTGGATTTCTACCAAACGACGTGCTAAGCATGCCGATGCTGCTCTTTTTAGCTCCCGCGCACGCATTTGTGCGAAAACGCGTTTTAAGCATGCACATGCATCTTTTGGTAGACGTGGATGAAGTTTTCTGCAAAACCACAAGATGTGCATGCAAATGGTGCTTTTGGCAGAACGCGCACGTGGATTTCTACCAAACGACGTGCTAAGCATGCCGATGCTGCTCTTTTTAGCACCCGCGCACGGATTTGTGCGAAAACGCGTTTTAAGCATGCACATGCATCTTTTGGTAGACGCGGATGAAGTTTTCTGCAAAACCACAAGATGTGCATGCAAATGGTGCTTTTGGCAGAACGCGCACGTGGATTTCTACCAAACGACGTGCTAAGCATGCCGATGCTGCTTTTTTTAGCACCCGCGCACGGATTTGTGCGAAAACGCGTTTTAAGCATGCACATGCATCTTTTGGTAGACGCGGATGAAGTTTTCTGCAAAACCACAAGATGTGCATGCAAATGGTGCTTTTGGCAGAACGCGCACGTGGATTTCTACCAAACGACGTGCTAAGCATGCCGATGCTGCTCTTTTTAGCACCCGCGCACGCATTTGTGCGAAAACGCGTTTTAAGCATGCACATGCATCTTTTGGTAGACGCGGATGAAGTTTTCTGCAAAACCACAAGATGTGCATGCAAATGGTGCTTTTGGCAGAACGCGCACGTGGATTTCTACCAAACGACGTGCTAAGCATGCCGATGCTGCTTTTTTTAGCACCCGCGCACGGATTTGTGCGAAAACGCGTTTTAAGCATGCACATGCATCTTTTGGTAGACGCGGATGAAGTTTTCTGCAAAACCACAAGATGTGCATGCAAATGGTGCTTTTGGCAGAACGCGCACGTGGATTTCCACCAAACGACGTGCTAAGCATGCCGATGCTGCTCTTTTTAGCACCCGCGCACGCATTTGTGCGAAAACGCGTTTTAAGCTTGCACATGCATCTTTTGGTAGAGGCGGATGAAGTTTTCTGCAAAACCACAATATGTGCGTGCAAATGGTGCTTTTGGCAGAACGCGCACGTGGATTTCTACCAAACGACGTGCTAAGCATGCCGATGCTGCTCTTTTTAGCACCCGCGCACGGATTTGTGCGAAAACGCGTTTTAAGCATGCACATGCATCTTTTGGTAGACGCGGATGAAGTTTTCTGCAAAACCACAAGATGAGCATGCAAATGGTGCTTTTGGCAGAACGCGCACGTGGATTTCTACCAAACGACGTGCTAAGCATGCCGATGCTGCTCTTTTTAGCACCCGCGCACGCATTTGTGCGAAAACGCGTTTTAAGCTTGCACATGCATCTTTTGGTAGAGGCGGATGAAGTTTTCTGCAAAACCACAATATGTGCGTGCAAATGGTGCTTTTGGCAGAACGCGCACGTGGATTTCTACCAAACGACGTGCTAAGCATGCCGATGCTGCTCTTTTTAGCACCCGCGCACGGATTTGTGCGAAAACGCGTTTTAAGCATGCACATGCATCTTTTGGTAGACGCGGATGAAGTTTTCTGCAAAACCACAAGATGAGCATGCAAATGGTGCTTTTGGTAGAACGCGCACGTGGATTTCTACCAAACGACGTGCTAAGCATGCCGATGCTGCTCTTTTTAGCACCCCGCGCACGGATTTGTGCGAAAACGCGTTTTAAGCATGCACATGCATCTTTTGGTAGACGCGGATGAAGTTTTTCTGCAAAACCACAAGATGTGCATGCAAATGGTGCTTTTGGCAGAACGCGCACGTGGATTTCTACCAAACGACGTGCTAAGCATGCCGATGCTGCTCTTTTTAGCACCCGCGCACGCATTTGTGCGAAAACGCGTTTTAAGCATGCACATGCATCCTTTGGTAGACGCGGATGAAGTTTTCTGCAAAACCACAAGATGTGCATGCAAATGGTGCTTTTTGCAGAACGCGCACGTGGATTTCTACCAAACGACGTGCTAAGCATACCGATGCTACTCTTTTTAGCACCCGCGCACGCATTTGTGCGAAAACGCGTTTTTAAGCATGCACATGCATCTTTTGGTAGACGCGGATGAAGTTTTCTGCAAAACCACAAGATGTGCATGCAAATGGTGCTTTTTGCAGAACGCGCACGTGGATTTCTACCAAACGACGTGCTAAGCATGCCGATGCTGCTCTTTTTAGCACCCGCGCACGGATTTGTGCGAAAACGCGTTTTAAGCATGCACATGCATCTTTTGGTAGACGCGGATGAAGTTTTCTGCAAAACCACAAGATGTGCATGCAAATGGTGCTTTTGGCAGAACGCGCACGTGGATTTCTACCAAACGACGTGCTAAGCATACCGATGCTACTCTTTTTAGCACCCGCGCACGCATTTGTGCGAAAACGCGTTTTAAGCATGCACATGCATCTTTTGGTAGACGCGGATGAAGTTTTCTGCAAAACCACAAGATGTGCATGCAAATGGTGCTTTTTGCAGAACGCGCACGTGGATTTCTACCAAACGACGTGCTAAGCATGCCGATGCTGCTCTTTTTAGCACCCGCGCACGGATTTGTGCGAAAACGCGTTTTAAGCATGCACATGCATCTTTTGGTAGACGCGGATGAAGTTTTCTGCAAAACCACAAGATGTGCATGCAAATGGTGCTTTTGGCAGAACGCGCACGTGGATTTCTACCAAACGACGTGCTAAGCATGCCGATGCTGCTCTTTTTAGCTCCCGCGCACGCATTTGTGCGAAAACGCGTTTTAAGCATGCACATGCATCTTTTGGTAGACGTGGATGAAGTTTTCTGCAAAACCACAAGATGTGCATGCAAATGGTGCTTTTGGCAGAACGCGCACGTGGATTTCTACCAAACGACGTGCTAAGCATGCCGATGCTGCTCTTTTTAGCACCCGCGCACGGATTTGTGCGAAAACGCGTTTTAAGCATGCACATGCATCTTTTGGTAGACGCGGATGAAGTTTTCTGCAAAACCACAAGATGTGCATGCAAATGGTGCTTTTGGCAGAACGCGCACGTGGATTTCTACCAAACGACGTGCTAAGCATGCCGATGCTGCTTTTTTTAGCACCCGCGCACGGATTTGTGCGAAAACGCGTTTTAAGCATGCACATGCATCTTTTGGTAGACGCGGATGAAGTTTTCTGCAAAACCACAAGATGTGCATGCAAATGGTGCTTTTGGCAGAACGCGCACGTGGATTTCTACCAAACGACGTGCTAAGCATGCCGATGCTGCTCTTTTTAGCACCCGCGCACGCATTTGTGCGAAAACGCGTTTTAAGCATGCACATGCATCTTTTGGTAGCCGCGGATGAAGTTTTCTGCAAAACCACAAGATGTGCATGCAAATGGTGCTTTTGGCAGAACGCGCACGTGGATTTCTACCAAACGACGTGCTAAGCATGCCGATGCTGCTTTTTTTAGCACCCGCGCACGGATTTGTGCGAAAACGCGTTTTAAGCATGCACATGCATCTTTTGGTAGACGCGGATGAAGTTTTCTGCAAAACCACAAGATGTGCATGCAAATGGTGCTTTTGGCAGAACGCGCACGTGGATTTCCACCAAACAACGTGCTAAGCATGCCGATGCTGCTCTTTTTAGCACCCGCGCACGCATTTGTGCGAAAACGCGTTTTAAGCTTGCACATGCATCTTTTGGTAGAGGCGGATGAAGTTTTCTGCAAAACCACAATATGTGCATGCAAATGGTGCTTTTTGCAGAACGCGCACGTGGATTTCTACCAAACGACGTGCTAAGCATGCCGATGCTGCTCTTTTTAGCACCCGCGCACGGATTTGTGCGAAAACGCGTTTTAAGCATGCACATGCATCGTTTGGTAGACGCGGATGAAGTTTTCTGCAAAACCACAAGATGTGCATGCAAATGGTGCTTTTGGCAGAACGCGCACGTGGATTTCTACCAAACGACGTGCTAAGCATGCCGATGCTGCTCTTTTTAGCTCCCGCGCACGCATTTGTGCGAAAACGCGTTTTAAGCATGCACATGCATCTTTTGGTAGACGTGGATGAAGTTTTCTGCAAAACCACAAGATGTGCATGCAAATGGTGCTTTTGGCAGAACGCGCACGTGGATTTCTACCAAACGACGTGCTAAGCATGCCGATGCTGCTCTTTTTAGCACCCGCGCACGGATTTGTGCGAAAACGCGTTTTAAGCATGCACATGCATCTTTTGGTAGACGCGGATGAAGTTTTCTGCAAAACCACAAGATGTGCATGCAAATGGTGCTTTTGGCAGAACGCGCACGTGGATTTCTACCAAACGACGTGCTAAGCATGCCGATGCTGCTTTTTTTAGCACCCGCGCACGGATTTGTGCGAAAACGCGTTTTAAGCATGCACATGCATCTTTTGGTAGACGCGGATGAAGTTTTCTGCAAAACCACAAGATGTGCATGCAAATGGTGCTTTTGGCAGAACGCGCACGTGGATTTCTACCAAACGACGTGCTAAGCATGCCGATGCTGCTCTTTTTAGCACCCGCGCACGCATTTGTGCGAAAACGCGTTTTAAGCATGCACATGCATCTTTTGGTAGACGCGGATGAAGTTTTCTGCAAAACCACAAGATGTGCATGCAAATGGTGCTTTTGGCAGAACGCGCACGTGGATTTCTACCAAACGACGTGCTAAGCATGCCGATGCTGCTTTTTTTAGCACCCGCGCACGGATTTGTGCGAAAACGCGTTTTAAGCATGCACATGCATCTTTTGGTAGACGCGGATGAAGTTTTCTGCAAAACCACAAGATGTGCATGCAAATGGTGCTTTTGGCAGAACGCGCACGTGGATTTCCACCAAACGACGTGCTAAGCATGCCGATGCTGCTCTTTTTAGCACCCGCGCACGCATTTGTGCGAAAACGCGTTTTAAGCTTGCACATGCATCTTTTGGTAGAGGCGGATGAAGTTTTCTGCAAAACCACAATATGTGCGTGCAAATGGTGCTTTTGGCAGAACGCGCACGTGGATTTCTACCAAACGACGTGCTAAGCATGCCGATGCTGCTCTTTTTAGCACCCGCGCACGGATTTGTGCGAAAACGCGTTTTAAGCATGCACATGCATCTTTTGGTAGACGCGGATGAAGTTTTCTGCAAAACCACAAGATGAGCATGCAAATGGTGCTTTTGGCAGAACGCGCACGTGGATTTCTACCAAACGACGTGCTAAGCATGCCGATGCTGCTCTTTTTAGCACCCGCGCACGCATTTGTGCGAAAACGCGTTTTAAGCTTGCACATGCATCTTTTGGTAGAGGCGGATGAAGTTTTCTGCAAAACCACAATATGTGCGTGCAAATGGTGCTTTTGGCAGAACGCGCACGTGGATTTCTACCAAACGACGTGCTAAGCATGCCGATGCTGCTCTTTTTAGCACCCGCGCACGGATTTGTGCGAAAACGCGTTTTAAGCATGCACATGCATCTTTTGGTAGACGCGGATGAAGTTTTCTGCAAAACCACAAGATGAGCATGCAAATGGTGCTTTTGGCAGAACGCGCACGTGGATTTCTACCAAACGACGTGCTAAGCATGCCGATGCTGCTCTTTTTAGCACCCGCGCACGGATTTGTGCGAAAACGCGTTTTAAGCATGCACATGCATCTTTTGGTAGACGCGGATGAAGTTTTCTGCAAAACCACAAGATGTGCATGCAAATGGTGCTTTTGGCAGAACGCGCACGTGGATTTCTACCAAACGACGTGCTAAGCATGCCGATGCTGCTCTTTTTAGCACCCGCGCACGCATTTGTGCGAAAACGCGTTTTAAGCATGCACATGCATCCTTTGGTAGACGCGGATGAAGTTTTCTGCAAAACCACAAGATGTGCATGCAAATGGTGCTTTTTGCAGAACGCGCACGTGGATTTCTACCAAACGACGTGCTAAGCATACCGATGCTACTCTTTTTAGCACCCGCGCACGCATTTGTGCGAAAACGCGTTTTAAGCATGCACATGCATCTTTTGGTAGACGCGGATGAAGTTTTCTGCAAAACCACAAGATGTGCATGCAAATGGTGCTTTTTGCAGAACGCGCACGTGGATTTCTACCAAACGACGTGCTAAGCATGCCGATGCTGCTCTTTTTAGCACCCGCGCACGGATTTGTGCGAAAACGCGTTTTAAGCATGCACATGCATCTTTTGGTAGACGCGGATGAAGTTTTCTGCAAAACCACAAGATGTGCATGCAAATGGTGCTTTTGGCAGAACGCGCACGTGGATTTCTACCAAACGACGTGCTAAGCATACCGATGCTACTCTTTTTAGCACCCGCGCACGCATTTGTGCGAAAACGCGTTTTAAGCATGCACATGCATCTTTTGGTAGACGCGGATGAAGTTTTCTGCAAAACCACAAGATGTGCATGCAAATGGTGCTTTTTGCAGAACGCGCACGTGGATTTCTACCAAACGACGTGCTAAGCATGCCGATGCTGCTCTTTTTAGCACCCGCGCACGGATTTGTGCGAAAACGCGTTTTAAGCATGCACATGCATCTTTTGGTAGACGCGGATGAAGTTTTCTGCAAAACCACAAGATGTGCATGCAAATGGTGCTTTTGGCAGAACGCGCACGTGGATTTCCACCAAACAACGTGCTAAGCATGCCGATGCTGCTCTTTTTAGCACCCGCGCACGCATTTGTGCGAAAACGCGTTTTAAGCTTGCACATGCATCTTTTGGTAGAGGCGGATGAAGTTTTCTGCAAAACCACAATATGTGCATGCAAATGGTGCTTTTTGCAGAACGCGCACGTGGATTTCTACCAAACGACGTGCTAAGCATGCCGATGCTGCTCTTTTTAGCACCCGCGCACGGATTTGTGCGAAAACGCGTTTTAAGCATGCACATGCATCGTTTGGTAGACGCGGATGAAGTTTTCTGCAAAACCACAAGATGTGCATGCAAATGGTGCTTTTGGCAGAACGCGCACGTGGATTTCTACCAAACGACGTGCTAAGCATGCCGATGCTGCTCTTTTTAGCTCCCGCGCACGCATTTGTGCGAAAACGCGTTTTAAGCATGCACATGCATCTTTTGGTAGACGTGGATGAAGTTTTCTGCAAAACCACAAGATGTGCATGCAAATGGTGCTTTTGGCAGAACGCGCACGTGGATTTCTACCAAACGACGTGCTAAGCATGCCGATGCTGCTCTTTTTAGCACCCGCGCACGGATTTGTGCGAAAACGCGTTTTAAGCATGCACATGCATCTTTTGGTAGACGCGGATGAAGTTTTCTGCAAAACCACAAGATGTGCATGCAAATGGTGCTTTTGGCAGAACGCGCACGTGGATTTCTACCAAACGACGTGCTAAGCATGCCGATGCTGCTTTTTTTAGCACCCGCGCACGGATTTGTGCGAAAACGCGTTTTAAGCATGCACATGCATCTTTTGGTAGACGCGGATGAAGTTTTCTGCAAAACCACAAGATGTGCATGCAAATGATGCTTTTGGCAGAACGCGCACGTGGATTTCTACCAAACGACGTGCTAAGCATGCCGATGCTGCTCTTTTTAGCACCCGCGCACGCATTTGTGCGAAAACGCGTTTTAAGCATGCACATGCATCTTTTGGTAGACGCGGATGAAGTTTTCTGCAAAACCACAAGATGTGCATGCAAATGGTGCTTTTGGCAGAACGCGCACGTGGATTTCTACCAAACGACGTGCTAAGCATGCCGATGCTGCTTTTTTTAGCACCCGCGCACGGATTTGTGCGAAAACGCGTTTTAAGCATGCACATGCATCTTTTGGTAGACGCGGATGAAGTTTTCTGCAAAACCACAAGATGTGCATGCAAATGGTGCTTTTGGCAGAACGCGCACGTGGATTTCCACCAAACGACGTGCTAAGCATGCCGATGCTGCTCTTTTTAGCACCCGCGCACGCATTTGTGCGAAAACGCGTTTTAAGCTTGCACATGCATCTTTTGGTAGAGGCGGATGAAGTTTTCTGCAAAACCACAATATGTGCGTGCAAATGGTGCTTTTGGCAGAACGCGCACGTGGATTTCTACCAAACGACGTGCTAAGCATGCCGATGCTGCTCTTTTTAGCACCCGCGCACGGATTTGTGCGAAAACGCGTTTTAAGCATGCACATGCATCTTTTGGTAGACGCGGATGAAGTTTTCTGCAAAACCACAAGATGAGCATGCAAATGGTGCTTTTGGCAGAACGCGCACGTGGATTTCTACCAAACGACGTGCTAAGCATGCCGATGCTGCTCTTTTTAGCACCCGCGCACGCATTTGTGCGAAAACGCGTTTTAAGCTTGCACATGCATCTTTTGGTAGAGGCGGATGAAGTTTTCTGCAAAACCACAATATGTGCGTGCAAATGGTGCTTTTGGCAGAACGCGCACGTGGATTTCTACCAAACGACGTGCTAAGCATGCCGATGCTGCTCTTTTTAGCACCCGCGCACGGATTTGTGCGAAAACGCGTTTTAAGCATGCACATGCATCTTTTGGTAGACGCGGATGAAGTTTTCTGCAAAACCACAAGATGAGCATGCAAATGGTGCTTTTGGCAGAACGCGCACGTGGATTTCTACCAAACGACGTGCTAAGCATGCCGATGCTGCTCTTTTTAGCACCCGCGCACGGATTTGTGCGAAAACGCGTTTTAAGCATGCACATGCATCTTTTGGTAGACGCGGATGAAGTTTTCTGCAAAACCACAAGATGTGCATGCAAATGGTGCTTTTGGCAGAACGCGCACGTGGATTTCTACCAAACGACGTGCTAAGCATGCCGATGCTGCTCTTTTTAGCACCCGCGCACGCATTTGTGCGAAAACGCGTTTTAAGCATGCACATGCATCCTTTGGTAGACGCGGATGAAGTTTTCTGCAAAACCACAAGATGTGCATGCAAATGGTGCTTTTTGCAGAACGCGCACGTGGATTTCTACCAAACGACGTGCTAAGCATACCGATGCTACTCTTTTTAGCACCCGCGCACGCATTTGTGCGAAAACGCGTTTTAAGCATGCACATGCATCTTTTGGTAGACGCGGATGAAGTTTTCTGCAAAACCACAAGATGTGCATGCAAATGGTGCTTTTTGCAGAACGCGCACGTGGATTTCTACCAAACGACGTGCTAAGCATGCCGATGCTGCTCTTTTTAGCACCCGCGCACGGATTTGTGCGAAAACGCGTTTTAAGCATGCACATGCATCTTTTGGTAGACGCGGATGAAGTTTTCTGCAAAACCACAAGATGTGCATGCAAATGGTGCTTTTGGCAGAACGCGCACGTGGATTTCTACCAAACGACGTGCTAAGCATACCGATGCTACTCTTTTTAGCACCCGCGCACGCATTTGTGCGAAAACGCGTTTTAAGCATGCACATGCATCTTTTGGTAGACGCGGATGAAGTTTTCTGCAAAACCACAAGATGTGCATGCAAATGGTGCTTTTTGCAGAACGCGCACGTGGATTTCTACCAAACGACGTGCTAAGCATGCCGATGCTGCTCTTTTTAGCACCCGCGCACGGATTTGTGCGAAAACGCGTTTTAAGCATGCACATGCATCTTTTGGTAGACGCGGATGAAGTTTTCTGCAAAACCACAAGATGTGCATGCAAATGGTGCTTTTGGCAGAACGCGCACGTGGATTTCTACCAAACGACGTGCTAAGCATGCCGATGCTGCTCTTTTTAGCACCCCCGCACGGATTTGTGCGAAAACGCGTTTTAAGCATGCACATGCATCTTTTGGTAGACGCGGATGAAGTTTTCTGCAAAACCACAAGATGTGCATGCAAATGGTGCTTTTTCCAGAACGCGCACGTGGATTTCTACCAAACGACGTGCTAAGCATGCCGATGCTGCTCTTTTTAGCACCCGCGCACGGATTTGTGCGAAAACGCGTTTTAAGCATGCACATGCATCTTTTGGTAGACGCGGATGAAGTTTTCTGCAAAACCACAAGATGTGCATGCAAATGGTGCTTTTGGCAGAACGCGCACGTGGATTTCTACCAAACGACGTGCTAAGCATGCCGATGCTGCTCTTTTTAGCACCCGCGCACGCATTTGTGCGAAACCGCGTTTTAAGCATGCACATGCATCTTTTGGTAGACGCGGATGAAGTTTTCTGCAAAACCACAAGATGTGCATGCAAATGGTGCTTTTGGCAGAACGCGCACGTGGATTTCTACCAAACGACGTGCTAAGCATGCCGATGCTGCTCTTTTTAGCACCCGCGCACGGATTTGTGCGAAAACGTGTTTTAAGCATGCACATGCATCTTTTGGTAGACGCGGATGAAGTTTTCTGCAAAACCACAAGATGTGCATGCAAATGGTGCTTTTGGCAGAACGCGCACGTGGATTTCTACCAAACGACGTGCTAAGCATGCCGATGCTGCTCTTTTTAGCACACGCGCACGGATTTGGGCGAAAACGCGTTTTAAGCATGCACATGCATCTTTTGGTAGACGCGGATGAAGTTTTCTGCAAAACCACAAGATGTGCATGCAAATGGTGCTTTTGGCAGAACGCGCACGTGGATTTCTACCAAACGACGTGCTAAGCATGCCGATGCTGCTTTTTTTAGCACCCGCGCACGGATTTGTGCGAAAACGCGTTTTAAGCATGCACATGCATCTTTTGGTAGACGCGGATGAAGTTTTCTGCAAAACCACAAGATGTGCATGCAAATGGTGCTTTTGGCAGAACGCGCACGTGGATTTCTACCAAACGACGTGCTAAGCATGCCGATGCTGCTCTTTTTAGCACCCGCGCACGCATTTGTGCGAAAACGCGTTTTAAGCTTGCACATGCATCTTTTGGTAGACGCGGATGAAGTTTTCTGCAAAACCACAAGATGTGCGTGCAAATGGTGCTTTTGGCAGAACGCGCACGTGGATTTCTACCAAACGACGTGCTAAGCATGCCGATGCTGCTCTTTTTAGCACCCGCGAACGGATTTGTGCGAAAACGCGTTTTAAGCATGCACATGCATCTTTTGGTAGACGCGGATGAAGTTTTCTGCAAAACCACAAGATGTGCATGCAAATGGTGCTTTTGGCAGAACGCGCACGTGGATTTCTACCAAACGACGTGCTAAGCATGCCGATGCTGCTCTTTTTAGCACCCGCGCACGGATTTGTGCGAAAACGCGTTTTAAGCATGCACATGCATCTTTTGGTAGACGCGGATGAAGTTTTCTGCAAAACCACAAGATGAGCATGCAAATGGTGCTTTTGGCAGAACGGGCACGTGGATTTCTACCAAACGACGTGCTAAGCATGCCGATGCTGCTCTTTTTAGCACCCGCGCACGGATTTGTGCGAAAACGCGTTTTAAGCATGCACATGCATCTTTTGGTAGACGCGGATGAAGTTTTCTGCAAAACCACAAGATGTGCATGCAAATGGTGCTTTTGGCAGAACGCGCACGTGGATTTCTACCAAACGACGTGCTAAGCATGCCGATGCTGCTCTTTTTAGCACACGCGCACGGATTTGGGCGAAAACGCGTTTTAAGCATGCACATGCATCTTTTGGTAGACGCGGATGAAGTTTTCTGCAAAACCACAAGATGTGCATGCAAATGGTGCTTTTGGCAGAACGCGCACGTGGATTTCTACCAAACGACGTGCTAAGCATGCCGATGCTGCTTTTTTTAGCACCCGCGCACGGATTTGTGCGAAAACGCGTTTTAAGCATGCACATGCATCTTTTGGTAGACGCGGATGAAGTTTTCTGCAAAACCACAAGATGTGCATGCAAATGGTGCTTTTGGCAGAACGCGCACGTGGATTTCTACCAAACGACGTGCTAAGCATGCCGATGCTGCTCTTTTTAGCACCCGCGCACGCATTTGTGCGAAAACGCGTTTTAAGCTTGCACATGCATCTTTTGGTAGACGCGGATGAAGTTTTCTGCAAAACCACAAGATGTGCGTGCAAATGGTGCTTTTGGCAGAACGCGCACGTGGATTTCTACCAAACGACGTGCTAAGCATGCCGATGCTGCTCTTTTTAGCACCCGCGCACGGATTTGTGCGAAAACGCGTTTTAAGCATGCACATGCATCTTTTGGTAGACGCGGATGAAGTTTCCTGCAAAACCACAAGATGTGCATGCAAATGGTGCTTTTGGCAGAACGCGCACGTGGATTTCTACCAAACGACGTGCTAAGCATGCCGATGCTGCTCTTTTTAGCACCCGCGCACGGATTTGTGCGAAAACGCGTTTTAAGCATGCACATGCATCTTTGGTAGACGCGGATGAAGTTTTCTGCAAAACCACAAGATGAGCATGCAAATGGTGCTTTTGGCAGAACGCGCACGTGGATTTCTACCAAACGACGTGCTAAGCATGCCGATGCTGCTCTTTTTAGCACCCGCGCACGGATTTGTGCGAAAACGCGTTTTAAGCATGCACATGCATCTTTTGGTAGACGCGGATGAAGTTTTCTGCAAAACCACAAGATGTGCATGCAAATGGTGCTTTTGGCAGAACGCGCACGTGGATTTCTACCAAACGACGTGCTAAGCATGCCGATGCTGCTCTTTTTAGCACCCGCGCACGGATTTGTGCGAAAACGTGTTTTAAGCATGCACATGCATCTTTTGGTAGACGCGGATGAAGTTTTCTGCAAAACCACAAGATGTGCATGCAAATGGTGCTTTTGGCAGAACGCGCACGTGGATTTCTACCAAACGACGTGCTAAGCATGCCGATGCTGCTCTTTTTAGCACCCGCGCACGGATTTGGGCGAAAACGCGTTTTAAGCATGCACATGCATCTTTTCGTAGACGCGGATGAAGTTTTCTGCAAAACCACAAGATGTGCATGCAAATGGTGCTTTTGGCAGAACGCGCACGTGGATTTCTACCAAACGACGTGCTAAGCATGCCGATGCTGCTCTTTTTAGCACCCGCGCACGCATTTGTGCGAAAACGCGTTTTAAGCTTGCACATGCATCTTTTGGTAGACGCGGATGAAGTTTTCTGCAAAACCACAAGATGTGCGTGCAAATGGTGCTTTTGGCAGAACGCGCACGTGGATTTCTACCAAACGACGTGCTAAGCATGCCGATGCTGCTCTTTTTAGCACCCGCGCACGGATTTGTGCGAAAACGCGTTTTAAGCATGCACATGCATCTTTTGGTAGACGCGGATGAAGTTTTCTGCAAAACCACAAGATGTGCATGCAAATGGTGCTTTTGGCAGAACGCGCACGTGGATTTCTACCAAACGACGTGCTAAGCATGCCGATGCTGCTCTTTTTAGCACCCGCGCACGGATTTGTGCGAAAACGCGTTTTAAGCATGCACATGCATCTTTTGGTAGACGCGGATGAAGTTTTCTGCAAAACCACAAGATGAGCATGCAAATGGTGCTTTTGGCAGAACGCGCACGTGGATTTCTACCAAACGACGTGCTAAGCATGCCGATGCTGCTCTTTTTAGCACCCGCGCACGGATTTGTGCGAAAACGCGTTTAAGCATGCACATGCATCTTTTGGTAGACGCGGATGAAGTTTTCTGCAAAACCACAAGATGTGCATGCAAATGGTGCTTTTGGCAGAACGCGCACGTGGATTTCTACCAAACGACGTGCTAAGCATGCCGATGCTGCTCTTTTTAGCACCCGCGCACGCATTTGTGCGAAAACGCGTTTTAAGCATGCACATGCATCCTTTGGTAGACGCGGATGAAGTTTTCTGCAAAACCACAAGATGTGCATGCAAATGGTGCTTTTTGCAGAACACGCACGTGGATTTCTACCAAACGACGTGCTAAGCATACCGATGCTACTCTTTTTAGCACCCGCGCACGCATTTGTGCGAAAACGCGTTTTAAGCATGCACATGCATCTTTTGGTAGACGCGGATGAAGTTTTCTGCAAAACCACAAGATGTGCATGCAAATGGTGCTTTTTGCAGAACGCGCACGTGGATTTCTACCAAACGACGTGCTAAGCATGGCGATGCTGCTCTTTTTAGCACCCGCGCACGGATTTGTGCGAAAACGCGTTTTAAGCATGCACATGCATCTTTTGGTAGACGCGGATGAAGTTTTCTGCAAAACCACAAGATGTGCATGCAAATGGTGCTTTTGGCAGAACGCGCACGTGGATTTCTACCAAACGACGTGCTAAGCATACCGATGCTACTCTTTTTAGCACCCGCGCACGCATTTGTGCGAAAACGCGTTTTAAGCATGCACATGCATCTTTTGGTAGACGCAGATGAAGTTTTCTGCAAAACCACAAGATGTGCATGCAAATGGTGCTTTTTGCAGAACGCGCACGTGGATTTCTACCAAACGACGTGCTAAGCATGCCGATGCTGCTCTTTTTAGCACCCGCGCACGGATTTGTGCGAAAACGCGTTTTAAGCATGCACATGCATCTTTTGGTAGACGCGGATGAAGTTTTCTGCAAAACCACAAGATGTGCATGCAAATGGTGCTTTTGGCAGAACGCGCACGTGGATTTCTACCAAACGACGTGCTAAGCATGCCGATGCTGCTCTTTTTAGCACCCCCGCACGGATTTGTGCGAAAACGCGTTTTAAGCATGCACATGCATCTTTTGGTAGACGCGGATGAAGTTTTCTGCAAAACCACAAGATGTGCATGCAAATGGTGCTTTTTCCAGAACGCGCACGTGGATTTCTACCAAACGACGTGCTAAGCATGCCGATGCTGCTCTTTTTAGCACCCGCGCACGGATTTGTGCGAAAACGCGTTTTAAGCATGCACATGCATCTTTTGGTAGACGCGGATGAAGTTTTCTGCAAAACCACAAGATGTGCATGCAAATGGTGCTTTTGGCAGAACGCGCACGTGGATTTCTACCAAACGACGTGCTAAGCATGCCGATGCTGCTCTTTTTAGCACCCGCGCACGGATTTGTGCGAAAACGCGTTTTAAGCATGCACATGCATCTTTTGGTAGACGCGGATGAAGTTTTCTGCAAAACCACAAGATGTGCATGCAAATGGTGCTTTTGGCAGAACGCGCACGTGGATTTCTACCAAACGACGTGCTAAGCATGCCGATGCTGCTCTTTTTATCACCCGCGCACGGATTTGTGCGAAAACGTGTTTTAAGCATGCACATGCATCTTTTGGTAGACGCGGATGAAGTTTTCTGCAAAACCACAAGATGTGCATGCAAATGGTGCTTTTGGCAGAACGCGCACGTGGATTTCTACCAAACGACGTGCTAAGCATGCCGATGCTGCTCTTTTTAGCACCCGCGCACGGATTTGGGCGAAAACGCGTTTTAAGCATGCACATGCATCTTTTCGTAGACGCGGATGAAGTTTTCTGCAAAACCACAAGATGTGCATGCAAATGGTGCTTTTGGCAGAACGCGCACGTGGATTTCTACCAAACGACGTGCTAAGCATGCCGATGCTGCTCTTTTTAGCACCCGCGCACGCATTTGTGCGAAAACGCGTTTTAAGCATGCACATGCATCTTTTGGTAGACGCGGATGAAGTTTTCTGCAAAACCACAAGATGTGCATGCAAATGGTGCTTTTGGCAGAACGCGCACGTGGATTTCTACCAAACGACGTGCTAAGCATGCCGATGCTGCTTTTTTTAGCACCCGCGCACGGATTTGTGCGAAAACGCGTTTTAAGCATGCACATGCATCTTTTGGTAGACGCGGATGAAGTTTTCTGCAAAACCACAAGATGTGCATGCAAATGGTGCTTTTGGCAGAACGCGCACGTGGATTTCTACCAAACGACGTGCTAAGCATGCCGATGCTGCTCTTTTTAGCACCCGCGCACGCATTTGTGCGAAAACGCGTTTTAAGCTTGCACATGCATCTTTTGGTAGACGCGGATGAAGTTTTCTGCAAAACCACAAGATGTGCGTGCAAATGGTGCTTTTGGCAGAACGCGCACGTGGATTTCTACCAAACGACGTGCTAAGCATGCCGATGCTGCTCTTTTTAGCACCCGCGCACGGATTTGTGCGAAAACGCGTTTTAAGCATGCACATGCATCTTTTGGTAGACGCGGATGAAGTTTTCTGCAAAACCACAAGATGTGCATGCAAATGGTGCTTTTGGCAGAACGCGCACGTGGATTTCTACCAAACGACGTGCTAAGCATGCCGATGCTGCTCTTTTTAGCACCCGCGCACGGATTTGTGCGAAAACGCGTTTTAAGCATGCACATGCATCTTTTGGTAGACGCGGATGAAGTTTTCTGCAAAACCACAAGATGAGCATGCAAATGGTGCTTTTGGCAGAACGCGCACGTGGATTTCTACCAAACGACGTGCTAAGCATGCCGATGCTGCTCTTTTTAGCACCCGCGCACGGATTTGTGCGAAAACGCGTTTAAGCATGCACATGCATCTTTTGGTAGACGCGGATGAAGTTTTCTGCAAAACCACAAGATGAGCATGCAAATGGTGCTTTTGGCAGAACGCGCACGTGGATTTCTACCAAACGACGTGCTAAGCATGCCGATGCTGCTCTTTTTAGCACCCGCGCACGGATTTGTGCGAAAACGCGTTTAAGCATGCACATGCATCTTTTGGTAGACGCGGATGAAGTTTTCTGCAAAACCACAAGATGTGCATGCAAATGGTGCTTTTGGCAGAACGCGCACGTGGATTTCTACCAAACGACGTGCTAAGCATGCCGATGCTGCTCTTTTTAGCACCCGCGCACGCATTTGTGCGAAAACGCGTTTTAAGCATGCACATGCATCTTTTGGTAGACGCAGATGAAGTTTTCTGCAAAACCACAAGATGTGCATGCAAATGGTGCTTTTTGCAGAACGCGCACGTGGATTTCTACCAAACGACGTGCTAAGCATGCCGATGCTGCTCTTTTTAGCACCCGCGCACGGATTTGTGCGAAAACGCGTTTTAAGCATGCACATGCATCTTTTGGTAGACGCGGATGAAGTTTTCTGCAAAACCACAAGATGTGCATGCAAATGGTGCTTTTGGCAGAACGCGCACGTGGATTTCTACCAAACGACGTGCTAAGCATGCCGATGCTGCTCTTTTTAGCACCCGCGCGCGCATTTGTGCGAAAACGCGTTTTAAGCTTGCACATGCATCTTTTGGTAGACGCGGATGAAGTTTTCTGCAAAACCACAAGATGTGCGTGCAAATGGTGCTTTTGGCAGAACGCGCACGTGGATTTCTACCAAACGACGTGCTAAGCATGCCGATGCTGCTCTTTTTAGCACCCGCGCACGGATTTGTGCGAAAACGCGTTTTAAGCATGCACATGCATCTTTTGGTAGACGCGGATGAAGTTTTCTGCAAAACCACAAGATGTGCATGCAAATGGTGCTTTTGGCAGAACGCGCACGTGGATTTCTACCAAACGACGTGCTAAGCATGCCGATGCTGCTCTTTTTAGCACCCGCGCACGGATTTGTGCGAAAACGCGTTTTAAGCATGCACATGCATCTTTTGGTAGACGCGGATGAAGTTTTCTGCAAAACCACAAGATGAGCATGCAAATGGTGCTTTTGGCAGAACGCGCACGTGGATTTCTACCAAACGACGTGCTAAGCATGCCGATGCTGCTCTTTTTAGCACCCGCGCACGGATTTGTGCGAAAACGCGTTTAAGCATGCACATGCATCTTTTGGTAGACGCGGATGAAGTTTTCTGCAAAACCACAAGATGAGCATGCAAATGGTGCTTTTGGCAGAACGCGCACGTGGATTTCTACCAAACGACGTGCTAAGCATGCCGATGCTGCTCTTTTTAGCACCCGCGCACGGATTTGTGCGAAAACGCGTTTAAGCATGCACATGCATCTTTTGGTAGACGCGGATGAAGTTTTCTGCAAAACCACAAGATGTGCATGCAAATGGTGCTTTTGGCAGAACGCGCACGTGGATTTCTACCAAACGACGTGCTAAGCATGCCGATGCTGCTCTTTTTAGCACCCGCGCACGCATTTGTGCGAAAACGCGTTTTAAGCATGCACATGCATCTTTTGGTAGACGCGGATGAAGTTTTCTGCAAAACCACAAGATGTGCATGCAAATGGTGCTTTTGGCAGAACGCGCACGTGGATTTCTACCAAACGACGTGCTAAGCATACCGATGCTACTCTTTTTAGCACCCGCGCACGCATTTGTGCGAAAACGCGTTTTAAGCATGCACATGCATCTTTTGGTAGACGCAGATGAAGTTTTCTGCAAAACCACAAGATGTGCATGCAAATGGTGCTTTTTGCAGAACGCGCACGTGGATTTCTACCAAACGACGTGCTAAGCATGCCGATGCTGCTCTTTTTAGCACCCGCGCACGGATTTGTGCGAAAACGCGTTTTAAGCATGCACATGCATCTTTTGGTAGACGCGGATGAAGTTTTCTGCAAAACCACAAGATGTGCATGCAAATGGTGCTTTTTGCAGAACGCGCACGTGGATTTCTACCAAACGACGTGCTAAGCATGCCGATGCTGCTCTTTTTAGCACCCGCGCACGAATTTGTGCGAAAACGCGTTTTAAGCATGCACATGCATCTTTTGGTAGACGCGGACGAAGTTTTCTGCAAAACCACAAGATGTGCATGCAAATGGTGCTTTGGCAGAACGCGCACGTGGATTTCTACCAAACGACGTGCTAAGCATGCCGATGCTGCTCTTTTTAGCACCCGCGCACGGATTTGTGCGAAAACGCGTTTTAAGCATGCACATGCATCTTTTGGTAGACGCGGATGAAGTTTTCTGCAAAACCACAAGATGTGCATGCAAATGGTGCTTTTGGCAGAACGCGCACGTGGATTTCTACCAAACGACGTGCTAAGCATGCCGATGCTGCTCTTTTTATCACCCGCGCACGGATTTGTGCGAAAACGTGTTTTAAGCATGCACATGCATCTTTTGGTAGACGCGGATGAAGTTTTCTGCAAAACCACAAGATGTGCATGCAAATGGTGCTTTTGGCAGAACGCGCACGTGGATTTCTACCAAACGACGTGCTAAGCATGCCGATGCTGCTCTTTTTAGCACCCGCGCACGGATTTGGGCGAAAACGCGTTTTAAGCATGCACATGCATCTTTTCGTAGACGCGGATGAAGTTTTCTGCAAAACCACAAGATGTGCATGCAAATGGTGCTTTTGGCAGAACGCGCACGTGGATTTCTACCAAACGACGTGCTAAGCATGCCGATGCTGCTCTTTTTAGCACCCGCGCACGCATTTGTGCGAAAACGCGTTTTAAGCATGCACATGCATCTTTTGGTAGACGCGGATGAAGTTTTCTGCAAAACCACAAGATGTGCATGCAAATGGTGCTTTTGGCAGAACGCGCACGTGGATTTCTACCAAACGACGTGCTAAGCATGCCGATGCTGCTTTTTTTAGCACCCGCGCACGGATTTGTGCGAAAACGCGTTTTAAGCATGCACATGCATCTTTTGGTAGACGCGGATGAAGTTTTCTGCAAAACCACAAGATGTGCATGCAAATGGTGCTTTTGGCAGAACGCGCACGTGGATTTCTACCAAACGACGTGCTAAGCATGCCGATGCTGCTCTTTTTAGCACCCGCGCACGCATTTGTGCGAAAACGCGTTTTAAGCTTGCACATGCATCTTTTGGTAGACGCGGATGAAGTTTTCTGCAAAACCACAAGATGTGCGTGCAAATGGTGCTTTTGGCAGAACGCGCACGTGGATTTCTACCAAACGACGTGCTAAGCATGCCGATGCTGCTCTTTTTAGCACCCGCGCACGGATTTGTGCGAAAACGCGTTTTAAGCATGCACATGCATCTTTTGGTAGACGCGGATGAAGTTTTCTGCAAAACCACAAGATGTGCATGCAAATGGTGCTTTTGGCAGAACGCGCACGTGGATTTCTACCAAACGACGTGCTAAGCATGCCGATGCTGCTCTTTTTAGCACCCGCGCACGGATTTGTGCGAAAACGCGTTTTAAGCATGCACATGCATCTTTTGGTAGACGCGGATGAAGTTTTCTGCAAAACCACAAGATGAGCATGCAAATGGTGCTTTTGGCAGAACGCGCACGTGGATTTCTACCAAACGACGTGCTAAGCATGCCGATGCTGCTCTTTTTAGCACCCGCGCACGGATTTGTGCGAAAACGCGTTTAAGCATGCACATGCATCTTTTGGTAGACGCGGATGAAGTTTTCTGCAAAACCACAAGATGTGCATGCAAATGGTGCTTTTGGCAGAACGCGCACGTGGATTTCTACCAAACGACGTGCTAAGCATGCCGATGCTGCTCTTTTTAGCACCCGCGCACGCATTTGTGCGAAAACGCGTTTTAAGCATGCACATGCATCCTTTGGTAGACGCGGATGAAGTTTTCTGCAAAACCACAAGATGTGCATGCAAATGGTGCTTTTTGCAGAACACGCACGTGGATTTCTACCAAACGACGTGCTAAGCATACCGATGCTACTCTTTTTAGCACCCGCGCACGCATTTGTGCGAAAACGCGTTTTAAGCATGCACATGCATCTTTTGGTAGACGCGGATGAAGTTTTCTGCAAAACCACAAGATGTGCATGCAAATGGTGCTTTTTGCAGAACGCGCACGTGGATTTCTACCAAACGACGTGCTAAGCATGGCGATGCTGCTCTTTTTAGCACCCGCGCACGGATTTGTGCGAAAACGCGTTTTAAGCATGCACATGCATCTTTTGGTAGACGCGGATGAAGTTTTCTGCAAAACCACAAGATGTGCATGCAAATGGTGCTTTTGGCAGAACGCGCACGTGGATTTCTACCAAACGACGTGCTAAGCATACCGATGCTACTCTTTTTAGCACCCGCGCACGCATTTGTGCGAAAACGCGTTTTAAGCATGCACATGCATCTTTTGGTAGACGCAGATGAAGTTTTCTGCAAAACCACAAGATGTGCATGCAAATGGTGCTTTTTGCAGAACGCGCACGTGGATTTCTACCAAACGACGTGCTAAGCATGCCGATGCTGCTCTTTTTAGCACCCGCGCACGGATTTGTGCGAAAACGCGTTTTAAGCATGCACATGCATCTTTTGGTAGACGCGGATGAAGTTTTCTGCAAAACCACAAGATGTGCATGCAAATGGTGCTTTTGGCAGAACGCGCACGTGGATTTCTACCAAACGACGTGCTAAGCATGCCGATGCTGCTCTTTTTAGCACCCCCGCACGGATTTGTGCGAAAACGCGTTTTAAGCATGCACATGCATCTTTTGGTAGACGCGGATGAAGTTTTCTGCAAAACCACAAGATGTGCATGCAAATGGTGCTTTTTCCAGAACGCGCACGTGGATTTCTACCAAACGACGTGCTAAGCATGCCGATGCTGCTCTTTTTAGCACCCGCGCACGGATTTGTGCGAAAACGCGTTTTAAGCATGCACATGCATCTTTTGGTAGACGCGGATGAAGTTTTCTGCAAAACCACAAGATGTGCATGCAAATGGTGCTTTTGGCAGAACGCGCACGTGGATTTCTACCAAACGACGTGCTAAGCATGCCGATGCTGCTCTTTTTAGCACCCGCGCACGCATTTGTGCGAAACAGCGTTTTAAGCATGCACATGCATCTTTTGGTAGACGCGGATGAAGTTTTCTGCAAAACCACAAGATGTGCATGCAAATGGTGCTTTTGGCAGAACGCGCACGTGGATTTCTACCAAACGACGTGCTAAGCATGCCGATGCTGCTCTTTTTAGCACCCGCGCACGGATTTGTGCGAAAACGTGTTTTAAGCATGCACATGCATCTTTTGGTAGACGCGGATGAAGTTTTCTGCAAAACCACAAGATGTGCATGCAAATGGTGCTTTTGGCAGAACGCGCACGTGGATTTCTACCAAACGACGTGCTAAGCATGCCGATGCTGCTCTTTTTAGCACCCGCGCACGGATTTGGGCGAAAACGCGTTTTAAGCATGCACATGCATCTTTTCGTAGACGCGGATGAAGTTTTCTGCAAAACCACAAGATGTGCATGCAAATGGTGCTTTTGGCAGAACGCGCACGTGGATTTCTACCAAACGACGTGCTAAGCATGCCGATGCTGCTCTTTTTAGCACCCGCGCACGGATTTGTGCGAAAACGCGTTTTCAGCA
Organism: Dermacentor andersoni; assembly: GCF_023375885.2. Taxonomy (NCBI): domain Eukaryota; kingdom Metazoa; phylum Arthropoda; class Arachnida; order Ixodida; family Ixodidae; genus Dermacentor; species Dermacentor andersoni. The sequence continues at coordinate 469,455 of NW_027314760.1, forward strand.
TGCACATGCATCTTTTGGTAGACGCGGATGAAGTTTTCTGCAAAACCAGAAGATGTGCATGCAAATGGTGCTTTTGGCAGAACGCGCACGTGGATTTCTACCAAACGACGTGCTAAGCATGCCGATGCTGCTCTTTTTAGCACCCGCGCACGGATTTGTGCGAAAACGCGTTTTAAGCATGCACATGCATCTTTTGGTAGACGCGGATGAAGTTTTCTGCAAAACCACAAGATGTGCATGCAAATGGTGCTTTTGGCAGAACGCGCACGTGGATTTCTACCAAACGACGGGCTAAGCATGCCGATGCTGCTCTTTTTAGCACCCGCGCACGGATTTGTGCGAAAACGCGTTTTAAGCATGCACATGCATCTTTTGGTAGACGCGGATGAAGTTTTCTGCAAAACCACAAGATGTGCATGCAAATGGTGCTTTTGGCAGAACGCGCACGTGGATTTCTACCAAACGACGCGCTAAGCATGCCGATGCTGCTCTTTTTAGCACCCGCGCACGGATTTGTGCGAAAACGCGTTTTAAGCATGCACATGCATCTTTTGGTAGACGCGGATGAAGTTTTCTGCAAAACCACAAGATGTGCATGAAAATGGTGCTTTTGGCAGAACGCGCACGTGGATTTCTACCAAACGACGTGCTAAGCATGCCGATGCTGCTCTTTTTAGCACCCGCGCACGCATTTGTGCGAAAACGCGTTTTAAGCATGCACATGCATGTTTTGGTAGACGCGGATGAAGTTTTCTGCAAAACCACAAGATGTGCATGCAAATGGTGCTTTTGGCAGAACGCGCACGTGGATTTCTACCAAACGACGTGCTAAGCATGCCGATGCTGCTCTTTTTAGCACCCGCGCACGGATTTGTGCGAAAACGCGTTTTAAGCATGCACATGCATCTTTTGGTAGACGCGGATGAAGTTGTCTGCAAAACCACAAGATGTGCATGCAAATGGTGCTTTTGGCAGAACGCGCACGTGGATTTCTACCAAACGACGTGCTAAGCATGCCGATGCTGCTCTTTTTAGCACCCGCGCACGGATTTGTGCGAAAACGCGTTTTAAGCATGCACATGCATCTTTTGGTAGACGCGGATGAAGTTTTCTGCAAAACCACAAGATGTGCATGCAAATGGTGCTTTTGGCAGAACGCGCACGTGGATTTCTACCAAACGACGTGCTAAGCATGCCGATGCTGCTCTTTTTAGCACCCGCGCACGGATTTGTGCGAAAACGCGTTTTAAGCATGCACATGCATCTTTTGGTAGACGCGGATGAAGTTTTCTGCAAAACCACAAGATGTGCATGAAAATGGTGCTTTTGGCAGAACGCGCACGTGGATTTCTACCAAACGACGTGCTAAGCATGCCGATGCTGCTCTTTTTAGCACCCGCGCACGGATTTGTGCGAAAACGCGTTTTAAGCATGCACATGCATCTTTTGGTAGACGCGGATGAAGTTTTCTGCAAAACCACAAGATCTGCATGCAAATGGTGCTTTTGGCAGAACGCGCACGTGGATTTCTACCAAACGACGTGCTAAGCATGCCGATGCTGCTCTTTTTAGCACCCGCGCACGCATTTGTGCGAAAACGCGTTTTAAGCATGCACATGCATCTTTTGGTAGACGCGGATGAAGTTTTCTGCAAAACCACAAGATGTGCATGGAAATGGTGCTTTTGGCAGAACGCGCACGTGGATTTCTACCAAACGACGTGCTAAGCATGCCGATGCTGCTCTTTTTAGCACCCGCGCACGGATTTGTGCGAAAACGCGTTTTAAGCATGCACATGCATTTTTTGGTAGACGCGGATGAAGTTTTCTGCAAAACCACAAGATGTGCATGCAAATGGTGCTTTTGGCAGAACGCGCACGTGGATTTCTACCAAACGACGTGCTAAGCATGCCGATGCTGCTCTTTTTAGCACCCGCGCACGCATTTGTGCGAAAACGCGTTTTAAGCATGCACATGCATCTTTTGGTAGACGCGGATGAAGTTTTCTGCAAAACCACAAGATGTGCATGCAAATGGTGCTTTTGGCAGAACGCGCACGTGGATTTCTACCAAACGACGTGCTAAGCATGCCGATGCTGCTCTTTTTAGCACCCGCGCACGGATTTGTGCGAAAACGCGTTTTAAGCATGCACATGCATCTTTTGGTAGACGCGGATGAAGTTTGCTGCAAAACCACAAGATGTGCATGCAAATGGTGCTTTTGGCAGAACGCGCACGTGGATTTCTACCAAACGACGTGCTAAGCATGCCGATGCTGCTCTTTTTAGCACCCGCGCACCCATTTGTGCGAAAACGCGTTTTAAGCATGCACATGCATCTTTTGGTAGACGTGGATGAAGTTTTCTGCAAAACCACAAGATGTGCATGCAAATGGTGCTTTTGGCAGAACGCGCACGTGTATTTCTACCAAACGACGTGCTAAGCATTCCGATGCTGCTCTTTTTAGCACCCGCGCACGGATTTGTGCGAAAACGCGTTTTAAGCATGCACATGCATCTTTTGGTAGACGCGGATGAAGTTTTCTGCAAAACCACAAGATGTGCATGCAAATGGTGCTTTTGGCAGAACGCGCACGTGGATTTCTACCAAACGACGTGCTAAGCATGCCGATGCTGCTCTTTTTAGCACCCGCGCACGGATTTGTGCGAAAACGCGTTTTAAGCATGCACATGCATCTTTTGGTAGACGCGGATGAAGTTTTCTGCAAAACCACAACATGTGCATGCAAATGGTGCTTTTTGCAGAACGCGCACGTGGATTTCTACCAAACGACGTGCTAAGCATGCCGATGCTGCTCTTTTTAGCACCCGCGCACGGATTTGTGCGAAAACGCGTTTTAAGCATGCACATGCATCTTTTGGTAGACGCCGATGAAGTTTTCTGCAAAACCACAAGATGTGCATGCAAATGGTGCTTTTGGCAGAACGCGCACGTGGATTTCTACCAAACGACGTGCTAAGCATGCCGATGCTGCTCTTTTTAGCACCCGCGCACGCATTTGTGCGAAAACGCGTTTTAAGCATGCACATGCATCTTTTGGTAGACGCGGATGAAGTTTTCTGCAAAACCACAAGATGTGTATGCAAATGGTGCTTTTGGCAGAACGCGCACGTGGATTTCTACCAAACGACGTGCTAAGCATGCCGATGCTGCTCTTTTTAGCACCCGCGCACGGATTTGTGCGAAAACGCGTTTTAAGCATGCACATGCATCTTTTGGTAGACGCGGATGAAGTTTTCTGCAAAACCACAAGATGTGCATGCAAATGGTGCTTTTGGCAGAACGCGCACGTGGATTTCTACCAAACGACGTGCTAAGCGTGCCGATGCTGCTCTTTTTAGCACCCGCGCACGCATTTGTGCGAAAACGCGTTTTAAGCATGCACATACATCTTTTGGTAGACGCGGATGAAGTTTTCTGCAAAACCACAAGATGTGCATGCAAATGGTGCTTTTTGCAGAACGCGCACGTGGATTTCTACCAAACGACGTGCTAAGCATGCCGATGCTGCTCTTTTTAGCACCCGCGCACGGATTTGTGCGAAAACGCGTTTTAAGCATGCACGTGCATCTTTTGGTAGACGCGGATGAAGTTTTGTGCAAAACCACAAGATGTGCATGCAAATGGTGCTTTTGGCAGAACGCGCACGTGGATTTCTACCAAACGACGTGCTAAGCATGCCGATGCTGCTCTTTTAGCACCCGCGCACGGATTTGTGCGAAAACGCGTTTTAAGCATGCACATGCATCTTTTGGTAGACGCGGATGAAGTTTTCTGCAAAACCACAAGATGAGCATGCAAATGGTGCTTTTGGCAGAACGCGCACGTGGATTTCTACCAAACGACGTGCTAAGCATGCCGATGCTGCTCTTTTTAGCACCCGCGCACGGATTTGTGCGAAAACGCGTTTTAAGCATGCACATGCATCTTTTGGTAGACGCGGATGAAGTTTTCTGCAAAACCACAAGATGAGCATGCAAATGGTGCTTTTGGCAGAACGCGCACGTGGATTTCTACCAAACGACGTGCTAAGCATGCCGATGCTGCTCTTTTTAGCACCCGCGCACGCATTTGTGCGAAAACGCGTTTTAAGCATGCACATGCATCTTTTGGTAGACGCGGATGAAGTTTTCTGCAAAACCACAAGATGTGCATGCAAATGGTGCTTTTGGCAGAACGCGCACATGGATTTCTACCAAACGACGTGCTAAGCATGCCGATGCTGCTCTTTTTAGCACCCGCGCACGGATTTGTGCGAAAACGCGTTTTAAGCATGCACATGCATCTTTTGGTAGACGCGGATGAAGTTTTCTGCAAAACCACAAGATGTGCATGCAAATGGTGCTTTTGGCAGAACGCGCACGTGGATTTCTACCAAACGACGTGCTAAGCATGCCGATGCTGCTCTTTTTAGCACCCGCGCACGGATTTGTGCGAAAACGCGTTTTAAGCATGCACATGCATCTTTTGGTAGACGCGGATGAAGTTTTCTGCAAAACCACAAGATGTGCATGCAAATGGTGCTTTTGGCAGAACGCGCACGTGGATTTCTACCAAACGACGTGCTAAGCATGCCGATGCTGCTCTTTTTAGCACCCGCGCACGCATTTGTGCGAAAACGCGTTTTAAGCATGCACATGCATCTTTTGGTAGACGCGGATGAAGTTTTCTGCAAAACCACAAGATGTGCATGCAAATGGTGCTTTTGGCAGAACGCGCACGTGGATTTCTACCAAACGACGTGCTAAGCATGCCGATGCTGCTCTTTTTAGCACCCGCGCACGCATTTGTGCGAAAACGCGTTTTAAGCATGCACATGCATCTTTTGGTAGACGCGGATGAAGTTTTCTGCAAAACCACAACATGTGCATGCAAATGGTGCTTTTTGCAGAACGCGCACGTGGATTTCTACCAAACGACGTGCTAAGCATGCCGATGCTGCTCTTTTTAGCACCCGCGCACGGATTTGTGCGAAAACGCGTTTTAAGCATGCACATGCATCTTTTGGTAGACGCCGATGAAGTTTTCTGCAAAACCACAAGATGTGCATGCAAATGGTGCTTTTGGCAGAACGCGCACGTGGATTTCTACCAAACGACGTGCTAAGCATGCCGATGCTGCTCTTTTTAGCACCCGCGCACGCATTTGTGCGAAAACGCGTTTTAAGCATGCACATGCATCTTTTGGTAGACGCGGATGAAGTTTTCTGCAAAACCACAAGATGTGTATGCAAATGGTGCTTTTGGCAGAACGCGCACGTGGATTTCTACCAAACGACGTGCTAAGCATGCCGATGCTGCTCTTTTTAGCACCCGCGCACGGATTTGTGCGAAAACGCGTTTTAAGCATGCACATGCATCTTTTGGTAGACGCGGATGAAGTTTTCTGCAAAACCACAAGATGTGCATGCAAATGGTGCTTTTGGCAGAACGCGCACGTGGATTTCTACCAAACGACGTGCTAAGCATGCCGATGCTGCTCTTTTGAGCACCCGCGCACGCATTTGTGCGAAAACGCGTTTTAAGCATGCACATGCATCTTTTGGTAGACGCGGATGAAGTTTTCTGCAAAACCACAACATGTGCATGCAAATGGTGCTTTTTGCAGAACGCGCACGTGGATTTCTACCAAACGACGTGCTAAGCATGCCGATGCTGCTCTTTTTAGCACCCGCGCACGGATTTGTGCGAAAACGCGTTTTAAGCATGCACATGCATCTTTTGGTAGACGCCGATGAAGTTTTCTGCAAAACCACAAGATGTGCATGCAAATGGTGCTTTTGGCAGAACGCGCACGTGGATTTCTACCAAACGACGTGCTAAGCATGCCGATGCTGCTCTTTTTAGCACCCGCGCACGCATTTGTGCGAAAACGCGTTTTAAGCATGCACATGCATCTTTTGGTAGACGCGGATGAAGTTTTCTGCAAAACCACAAGATGTGTATGCAAATGGTGCTTTTGGCAGAACGCGCACGTGGATTTCTACCAAACGACGTGCTAAGCATGCCGATGCTGCTCTTTTTAGCACCCGCGCACGGATTTGTGCGAAAACGCGTTTTAAGCATGCACATGCATCTTTTGGTAGACGCGGATGAAGTTTTCTGCAAAACCACAAGATGTGCGTGCAAATGGTGCTTTTGGCAGAACGCGCACGTGGATTTCTACCAAACGACGTGCTAAGCGTGCCGATGCTGCTCTTTTTAGCACCCGCGCACGCATTTGTGCGAAAACGCGTTTTAAGCATGCACATACATCTTTTGGTAGACGCGGATGAAGTTTTCTGCAAAACCACAAGATGTGCATGCAAATGGTGCTTTTTGCAGAACGCGCACGTGGATTTCTACCAACGACGTGCTAAGCATGCCGATGCTGCTCTTTTTAGCACCCGCGCACGGATTTGTGCGAAAACGCGTTTTAAGCATGCACGTGCATCTTTTGGTAGACGCGGATGAAGTTTTGTGCAAAACCACAAGATGTGCATGCAAATGGTGCTTTTGGCAGAACGCGCACGTGGATTTCTACCAAACGACGTGCTAAGCATGCCGATGCTGCTCTTTTAGCACCCGCGCACGGATTTGTGCGAAAACGCGTTTTAAGCATGCACATGCATCTTTTGGTAGACGCGGATGAAGTTTTCTGCAAAACCACAAGATGAGCATGCAAATGGTGCTTTTGGCAGAACGCGCACGTGGATTTCTACCAAACGACGTGCTAAGCATGCCGATGCTGCTCTTTTTAGCACCCGCGCACGGATTTGTGCGAAAACGCGTTTTAAGCATGCACATGCATCTTTTGGTAGACGCGGATGAAGTTTTCTGCAAAACCACAAGATGAGCATGCAAATGGTGCTTTTGGCAGAACGCGCACGTGGATTTCTACCAAACGACGTGCTAAGCATGCCGATGCTGCTCTTTTTAGCACCCGCGCACGCATTTGTGCGAAAACGCGTTTTAAGCATGCACATGCATCTTTTGGTAGACGCGGATGAAGTTTTCTGCAAAACCACAAGATGTGCATGCAAATGGTGCTTTTGGCAGAACGCGCACATGGATTTCTACCAAACGACGTGCTAAGCATGCCGATGCTGCTCTTTTTAGCACCCGCGCACGGATTTGTGCGAAAACGCGTTTTAAGCATGCACATGCATCTTTTGGTAGACGCGGATGAAGTTTTCTGCAAAACCACAAGATGTGCATGCAAATGGTGCTTTTGGCAGAACGCGCACGTGGATTTCTACCAAACGACGTGCTAAGCATGCCGATGCTGCTCTTTTTAGCACCCGCGCACGGATTTGTGCGAAAACGCGTTTTAAGCATGCACATGCATCTTTTGGTAGACGCGGATGAAGTTTTCTGCAAAACCACAAGATGTGCATGCAAATGGTGCTTTTGGCAGAACGCGCACGTGGATTTCTACCAAACGACGTGCTAAGCATGCCGATGCTGCTCTTTTTAGCACCCGCGCACGCATTTGTGCGAAAACGCGTTTTAAGCATGCACATGCATCTTTTGGTAGACGCGGATGAAGTTTTCTGCAAAACCACAAGATGTGCATGCAAATGGTGCTTTTGGCAGAACGCGCACGTGGATTTCTACCAAACGACGTGCTAAGCATGCCGATGCTGCTCTTTTTAGCACCCGCGCACGGATTTGTGCGAAAACGCGTTTTAAGCATGCATATGCATCTTTTGGTAGACGCGGATGAAGTTTTCTGCAAAACCACAAGATGTGCATGCAAATGGTGCTTTTGGCAGAACGCGCACGTGGATTTCTACCAAACGACGTGCTAAGCATGCCGATGCTGCTCTTTTTAGCACCCGCGCACGCATTTGTGCGAAAACGCGTTTTAAGCATGCACATGCATCTTTTGGTAGACGCGGATGAAGTTTTCTGCAAAACCACAAGATGTGCATGCAAATGGTGCTTTTGGCAGAACGCGCACGTGGATTTCTACCAAACGACGTGCTAAGCATGCCGATGCTGCTCTTTTTAGCACCCGCGCACGGATTTGTGCGAAAACGCGTTTTAAGCATGCATATGCATCTTTTGGTAGACGCGGATGAAGTTTTCTGCAAAACCACAAGATGTGCATGCAAATGGTGCTTTTGGCAGAACGCGCACGTGGATTTCTACCAAACGACGTGCTAAGCATGCCGATGCTGCTCTTTTTAGCACCCGCGCACGCATTTGTGCGAAAACGCGTTTTAAGCATGCACATGCATCTTTTGGTAGACGCGGATGAAGTTTTCTGCAAAACCACAAGATGTGCATGCAAATGGTGCTTTTGGCAGAACGCGCACGTGGATTTCTACCAAACGACGTGCTAAGCATGCCGATGCTGCTCTTTTTAGCACCCGCGCACGCATTTGTGCGAAAACACGTTTTAAGCATGCACATGCATCTTTTGGTAGACGCGGATGAAGTTTTCTGCAAAACCACAAGATGTGCATGCAAATGGTGCTTTTGGCAGAACGCGCACGTGGATTTCTACCAAACGACGTGCTAAGCATGCCGATGCTGCTCTTTTTAGCACCCGCGCACGCATTTGTGCGAAAACGCGTTTTAAGCATGCACATGCATCTTTTGGTAGACGCGGATGAAGTTTTCTGCAAAACCACAAGATGTGCATGCAAATGGTGCTTTTGGCAGAACGCGCACGTGGATTTCTTCCAAACGACGTGCTAAGCATGCCGATGCTGCTCTTTTTAGCACCCGCGCACGGATTTGTGCGAAAACGCGTTTTAAGCATGCACATGCATCTTTTGGTAGACGCGGATGAAGTTTTCTGCAAAACCACAAGATGTGCATGCAAATGGTGCTTTTGGCAGAACGCGCACGTGGATTTCTACCAAACGACGTGCTAAGCATGCCGATGCTGCTCTTTTTAGCACCCGCGCACGGATTTGTGCGAAAACGCGTTTTAAGCATGCACATGCATCTTTTGGTAGACGCGGATGAAGTTTTCTGCAAAACCACAAGATGTGCATGCAAATGGTGCTTTTGGCAGAACGCGCACGTGGATTTCTACCAAACGACGTGCTAAGCATGCCGATGCTGCTCTTTTTAGCACCCGCGCACGCATTTGTGCGAAAACGCGTTTTAAGCATGTACATGCATCTTTTGGTAGACGCGGATGAAGTTTTCTGCAAAACCACAAGATGTGCATGCAAATGGTGCTTTTGGCAGAACGCGCACGTGGATTTCTACCAAACGACGTGCTAAGCATGCCGATGCTGCTCTTTTTAGCACCCGTGCGCGGATTTGTGCGAAAACGCGTTTTAAGCATGCACATGCATCTTTTGGTAGACGCGGATGAAGTTTTCTGCAAAACCACAAGATGTGCATGCAAATGGTGCTTTTGGCAGAACGCGCACGTGGATTTCTACCAAACGACGTGCTAAGCATGCCGATGCTGCTCTTTTTAGCACCCGCGCACGGATTTGTGCGAAAACGCGTTTTAAGCATGCACATGCATCTTTTGGTAGACGCGGATGAAGTTTTCTGCAAAACCACAAGATGTGCATGCAAATGGTGCTTTTGGCAGAACGCGCACGTGGATTTCTACCAAACGACGTGCTAAGCATGCCGATGCTGCTCTTTTTAGCACCCGCGCACGCATTTGTGCGAAAAGGCGTTTTAAGCATGCACATGCATCCTTTGGTAGACGCGGATAAAGTTTTCTGCAAAACCACAAGATGTGCATGCAAATGGTGCTTTTTGCGGAACCCGCACGTGGATTTCTACCAAACGACGTGCTAAGCATGCCGATGCTGCTCTTTTTAGTGCGAAAACGCGTTTTAAGCATGCACATGCATCTTTTGGTAGACGCGGATGAAGTTTTCTGCAAAACCACAAGGTGTGCATGCAAATGGTGCTTTTGGCAGAACGCGCTCGTGGATTTCTACCAAACGACGTGCTAAGCATGCCGATGCTGCTCTTTTTAGCACCCGCGCACGGATTTGTGCGAAAACGCGTTTTAAGCATGCACATGCATCTTTTGGTAGACGCGGATGAAGTTTTCTGCAAAACCACAAGATGTGCATGCAAATGGTGCTTTTGGCAGAACGCGCACGTGGATTTCTACCAAACGACGTGCTAAGCATGCCGATGCTGCTCTTTTTAGCACCCGCGCACGGATTTGTGCGAAAACGCGTTTTAAGCATGCACATGCATCTTTTGGTAGACGCGGATGAAGTTTTCTGCAAAACCACAAGATGTGCATGCAAATGGTGCTTTTGGCATAACGCGCACGTGGATTTCTACCAAACGACGTGCTAAGCATGCCGATGCTGCTCTTTTTAGCACTCGCGCACGGATTTGTGCGAAAACGCGTTTTAAGCATGCATATGCATCTTTTGGTAGACGCGGATGAAGTTTTCTGCAAAACCACAAGATGTGCATGCAAATGGTGCTTTTGGCAGAACGCGCACGTGGATTTCTACCAAACGACGTGCTAAGCATGCCGATGCTGCTCTTTTTAGCACCCGCGCACGGATTTGTGCGAAAACGCGTTTTAAGCATGCACATGCATCCTTTGGTAGACGCGGATAAAGTTTTCTGCAAAACCACAAGATGTGCATGCAAGTGGTGCTTTTTGCAGAACCCGCACGTGGATTTCTACCAAACGACGTGCTAAGCATGCCGATGCTGCTCTTTTTAGCACCCGCGCACGGATTTGTGCGAAAACGCGTTTTAAGCATGCACATGCATGTTTTGGTAGACGCGGATGAAGTTTTCTGCAAAACCACAAGATGTGCATGCAAATGGTGCTTTTGGCAGAACGCGCACGTGGATTTCTACCAAACGACGTGCTAAGCATGCCGATGCTGCTCTTTTTAGCACCCGCGCACGCATTTGTGCGAAAACGCGTTTTAAGCATGCACATGCATCTTTTGGTAGACGCGGATGAAGTTTTCTGCAAAACCACAAGATGTGCATGCAAATGGTGCTTTTGGCAGAACGCGCACGTGGATTTCTTCCAAACGACGTGCTAAGCATGCCGATGCTGCTCTTTTTAGCACCCGCGCACGGATTTGTGCGAAAACGCGTTTTAAGCATGCACATGCATCTTTTGGTAGACGCGGATGAAGTTTTCTGCAAAACCACAAGATGTGCATGCAAATGGTGCTTTTGGCAGAACGCGCACGTGGATTTCTACCAAACGACGTGCTAAGCATGCCGATGCTGCTCTTTTTAGCACCCGCGCACGCATTTGTGCGAAAACGCGTTTTAAGCATGCACATGCATCTTTTGGTAGACGCGGATGAAGTTTTCTGCAAAACCACAAGATGTGCATGCAAATGGTGCTTTTGGCAGAACGCGCACGTGGATTTCTTCCAAACGACGTGCTAAGCATGCCGATGCTGCTCTTTTTAGCACGCGCGCACGCATTTGTGCGAAAACGCGTTTTAAGTATGCACATGCATCTTTTGGTAGACGCGGATGAAGTTTTCTGCAAAACCACAAGATGTGCATGCAAATGGTGCTTTTGGCATAACGCGCACGTGGATTTCTACCAAACGACGTGCTAAGCATGCCGATGCTGCTCTTTTTAGCACTCGCGCACGGATTTGTGCGAAAACGCGTTTTAAGCATGCATATGCATCTTTTGGTAGACGCGGATGAAGTTTTCTGCAAAACCACAAGATGTGCATGCAAATGGTGCTTTTGGCAGAACGCGCACGTGGATTTCTACCAAACGACGTGCTAAGCATGCCGATGCTGCTCTTTTTAGCACCCGCGCACGCATTTGTGCGAAAACGCGTTTTAAGCATGCACATGCATCCTTTGGTAGACGCGGATAAAGTTTTCTGCAAAACCACAAGATGTGCATGCAAATGGTGCTTTTGGCAGAACGCGCACGTGGATTTCTACCAAACGACGTGCTAAGCATGCCGATGCTGCTCTTTTTAACACCCGCGCACGCATTTGTGCGAAAACGCGTTTTAAGCATGCACATGCATCCTTTGGTAGACGCGGATGAAGTTTTCTGCAAAACCACAAGATGTGCATGCAAATGGTGCTTTTGGCAGAACGCGCACGTGGATTTCTACCAAACGACGTGCTAAGCATGCCGATGCTGCTCTTTTTAGCACCCGCGCACGCATTTGTGCGAAAACGCGTTTTAAGCATGCACATGCATCCTTTGGTAGACGCGGATAAAGTTTTCTGCAAAACCACAAGATGTGCATGCAAATGGTGCTTTTTGCAGAACCCGCACGTGGATTTCTACCAAACGACGTGCTAAGCATGCCGATGCTGCTCTTTTTAGCACCCGCGCACGGATTTGTGCGAAAACGCGTTTTAAGCATGCACATGCATCTTTTGGTAGACGCGGATGAAGTTTTCTGCAAAACCACAAGGTGTGCATGCAAATGGTGCTTTTGGCAGAACGCGCTCGTGGATTTCTACCAAACGACGTGCTAAGCATGCCGATGCTGCTCTTTTTAGCACCCGCGCACGGATTTGTGCGAAAACGCGTTTTAAGCATGCACATGCATCTTTTGGTAGACGCGGATGAAGTTTTCTGCAAAACCACAAGATGTGCATGCAAATGGTGCTTTTGGCAGAACGCGCACGTGGATTTCTACCAAACGACGTGCTAAGCATGCCGATGCTGCTCTTTTTAGCACCCGCGCACGGATTTGTGCGAAAACGCGTTTTAAGCATGCACATGCATCTTTTGGTAGACGCGGATGAAGTTTTCTGCAAAACCACAAGATGTGCATGCAAATGGTGCTTTTGGCAGAACGCGCACGTGGATTTCTACCTAACGACGTGCTAAGCATGCCGATGCTGCTCTTTTTAGCACCCGCGCACGGATTTGTGCGAAAACGCGTTTTAAGCATGCACATGCATCTTTTGGTAGACGCGGATGAAGTTTTCTGCAAAACCACAAGATGTGCATGCAAATGGTGCTTTTGGCAGAACGCGCACGTGGATTTCTACCAAACGACATGCTAAGCATGCCGATGCTGCTCTTTTTAGCACCCGCGCACGCATTTGTGCGAAAACGCGTTTTAAGCATGCACATGCATCTTTTGGTAGACGCGGATGAAGTTTTCTGCAAAACCACAAGATGTGCATGCAAATGGTGCTTTTGGCAGAACGCGCACGTGGATTTCTACCAAACGACGTGCTAAGCATGCCGATGCTGCTCTTTTTAGCACCCGTGCGCGGATTTGTGCGAAAACGCGTTTTAAGCATGCACATGCATCTTTTGGTAGACGCGGATGAAGTTTTCTGCAAAACCACAAGATGTGCATGCAAATGGTGCTTTTGGCAGAACGCGCACGTGGATTTCTACCAAACGACGTGCTAAGCATACCGATGCTGCTCTTTTTAGCACCCGCGCACGGATTTGTGCGAAAACGCGTTTTAAGCATGCACATGCATCTTTTGGTAGACGCGGATGAAGTTTTCTGCAAAACCACAAGATGTGCATGCAAATGGTGCTTTTGGCAGAACGCGCACGTGGATTTCTACCAAACGACGTGCTAAGCATGCCGATGCTGCTCTTTTTAGCACCCGCGCACGCATTTGTGCGAAAACGCGTTTTAAGCATGCACATGCATCTTTTGGTAGACGCGGATGAAGTTTTCTGCAAAACCACAAGATGTGCATGCAAATGGTGCTTTTGGCAGAACGCGCGCGTGGATTTCTACCAAACGACGTGCTAAGCATGCCGATGCTGCTCTTTTTAGCACCCGCGCACGGATTTGTGCGAAAACGCGTTTTAAGCATGCACATGCATCTTTTGGTAGACGCGGATGAAGTTTTCTGCAAAACCACAAGATGTGCATGCAAATGGTGCTTTTGGCAGAACGCGCACGTGGATTTCTACCAAACGACGTGCTAAGCATGCCGATGCTGCTCTTTTTAGCACCCGCGCACGCATTTGTGCGAAAACGCGTTTTAAGCATGCACATGCATCCTTTGGTAGACGCGGATAAAGTTTTCTGCAAAACCACAAGATGTGCATGCAAATGGTGCTTTTTGCAGAACCCGCACGTGGATTTCTACCAAACGACGTGCTAAGCATGCCGATGCTGCTCTTTTTAGCACCCGCGCACGGATTTGTGCGAAAACGCGTTTTAAGCATGCACATGCATCTTTTGGTAGACGCGGATGAAGTTTTCTGCAAAACCACAAGATGTGCATGCAAATGGTGCTTTTGGCAGAACGCGCACGTGGATTTCTACCAAACGACGTGCTAAGCATGCCGATGCTGCTCTTTTTAGCACCCGCGCACGCATTTGTGCGAAAACGCGTTTTAAGCATGCACATGCATCTTTTGGTAGACGCGGATGAAGTTTTCTGCAAAACCACAAGATGTGCATGCAAATGGTGCTTTTGGCAGAACGCGCACGTGGATTTCTACCAAACGACGTGCTAAGCATGCCGATGCTGCTCTTTTTAGCACCCGCGCACGCATTTGTGCGAAAACGCGTTTTAAGCATGCACATGCATCTTTTGGTAGACGCGGATGAAGTTTTCTGCAAAACCACAAGATGTGCATGCAAATGGTGCTTTTGGCAGAACGCGCACGTGGATTTCTTCCAAACGACGTGCTAAGCATGCCGATGCTGCTCTTTTTAGCACCCGCGCACGGATTTGTGCCAAAACGCGTTTTAAGCATGCACATGCATCTTTTGGTAGACGCGGATGAAGTTTTCTGCAAAACCACAAGATGTGCATGCAAATGGTGCTTTTGGCAGAACGCGCACGTGGATTTCTACCAAACGACGTGCTAAGCATGCCGATGCTGCTCTTTTTAGCACCCGCGCACGCATTTGTGCGAAAACGCGTTTTAAGCATGCACATGCATCTTTTGGTAGACGCGGATGAAGTTTTCTGCAAAACCACAAGATGTGCATGCAAATGGTGCTTTTGGCAGAACGCGCACGTGGATTTCTTCCAAACGACGTGCTAAGCATGCCGATGCTGCTCTTTTTAGCACCCGCGCACGCATTTGTGCGAAAACGCGTTTTAAGTATGCACATGCATCTTTTGGTAGACGCGGATGAAGTTTTCTGCAAAACCACAAGATGTGCATGCAAATGGTGCTTTTGGCATAACGCGCACGTGGATTTCTACCAAACGACGTGCTAAGCATGCCGATGCTGCTCTTTTTAGCACTCGCGCACGTATTTGTGCGAAAACGCGTTTTAAGCATGCATATGCATCTTTTGGTAGACGCGGATGAAGTTTTCTGCAAAACCACAAGATGTGCATGCAAATGGTGCTTTTGGCAGAACGCGCACGTGGATTTCTACCAAACGACGTGCTAAGCATGCCGATGCTGCTCTTTTTAACACCCGCGCACGCATTTGTGCGAAAACGCGTTTTAAGCATGCACATGCATCCTTTGGTAGACGCGGATGAAGTTTTCTGCAAAACCACAAGATGTGCATGCAAATGGTGCTTTTGGCAGAACGCGCACGTGGATTTCTACCAAACGACGTGCTAAGCATGCCGATGCTGCTCTTTTTAGCACCCGCGCACGCATTTGTGCGAAAACGCGTTTTAAGCATGCACATGCATCCTTTGGTAGACGCGGATAAAGTTTTCTGCAAAACCACAAGATGTGCATGCAAATGGTGCTTTTTGCAGAACCCGCACGTGGATTTCTACCAAACGACGTGCTAAGCATGCCGATGCTGCTCTTTTTAGCACCCGCGCACGGATTTGTGCGAAAACGCGTTTTAAGCATGCACATGCATCTTTTGGTAGACGCGGATGAAGTTTTCTGCAAAACCACAAGGTGTGCATGCAAATGGTGCTTTTGGCAGAACGCGCTCGTGGATTTCTACCAAACGACGTGCTAAGCATGCCGATGCTGCTCTTTTTAGCACCCGCGCACGGATTTGTGCGAAAACGCGTTTTAAGCATGCACATGCATCTTTTGGTAGACGCGGATGAAGTTTTCTGCAAAACCACAAGATGTGCATGCAAATGGTGCTTTTGGCAGAACGCGCACGTGGATTTCTACCAAACGACGTGCTAAGCATGCCGATGCTGCTCTTTTTAGCACCCGCGCACGGATTTGTGCGAAAACGCGTTTTAAGCATGCACATGCATCTTTTGGTAGACGCGGATGAAGTTTTCTGCAAAACCACAAGATGTGCATGCAAATGGTGCTTTTGGCAGAACGCGCACGTGGATTTCTACCTAACGACGTGCTAAGCATGCCGATGCTGCTCTTTTTAGCACCCGCGCACGGATTTGTGCGAAAACGCGTTTTAAGCATGCACATGCATCTTTTGGTAGACGCGGATGAAGTTTTCTGCAAAACCACAAGATGTGCATGCAAATGGTGCTTTTGGCAGAACGCGCACGTGGATTTCTACCAAACGACATGCTAAGCATGCCGATGCTGCTCTTTTTAGCACCCGCGCACGCATTTGTGCGAAAACGCGTTTTAAGCATGCACATGCATCTTTTGGTAGACGCGGATGAAGTTTTCTGCAAAACCACAAGATGTGCATGCAAATGGTGCTTTTGGCAGAACGCGCACGTGGATTTCTACCAAACGACGTGCTAAGCATGCCGATGCTGCTCTTTTTAGCACCCGTGCGCGGATTTGTGCGAAAACGCGTTTTAAGCATGCACATGCATCTTTTGGTAGACGCGGATGAAGTTTTCTGCAAAACCACAAGATGTGCATGCAAATGGTGCTTTTGGCAGAACGCGCACGTGGATTTCTACCAAACGACGTGCTAAGCATGCCGATGCTGCTCTTTTTAACACCCGCGCACGCATTTGTGCGAAAACGCGTTTTAAGCATGCACATGCATCCTTTGGTAGACGCGGATGAAGTTTTCTGCAAAACCACAAGATGTGCATGCAAATGGTGCTTTTGGCAGAACGCGCACGTGGATTTCTACCAAACGACGTGCTAAGCATGCCGATGCTGCTCTTTTTAGCACCCGCGCACGCATTTGTGCGAAAACGCGTTTTAAGCATGCACATGCATCCTTTGGTAGACGCGGATAAAGTTTTCTGCAAAACCACAAGATGTGCATGCAAATGGTGCTTTTTGCAGAACCCGCACGTGGATTTCTACCAAACGACGTGCTAAGCATGCCGATGCTGCTCTTTTTAGCACCCGCGCACGGATTTGTGCGAAAACGCGTTTTAAGCATGCACATGCATCTTTTGGTAGACGCGGATGAAGTTTTCTGCAAAACCACAAGATGTGCATGCAAATGGTGCTTTTGGCAGAACGCGCACGTGGATTTCTACCAAACGACATGCTAAGCATGCCGATGCTGCTCTTTTTAGCACCCGCGCACGCATTTGTGCGAAAACGCGTTTTAAGCATGCACATGCATCTTTTGGTAGACGCGGATGAAGTTTTCTGCAAAACCACAAGATGTGCATGCAAATGGTGCTTTTGGCAGAACGCGCACGTGGATTTCTACCAAACGACGTGCTAAGCATGCCGATGCTGCTCTTTTTAGCACCCGTGCGCGGATTTGTGCGAAAACGCGTTTTAAGCATGCACATGCATCTTTTGGTAGACGCGGATGAAGTTTTCTGCAAAACCACAAGATGTGCATGCAAATGGTGCTTTTGGCAGAACGCGCACGTGGATTTCTACCAAACGACGTGCTAAGCATGCCGATGCTGCTCTTTTTAACACCCGCGCACGCATTTGTGCGAAAACGCGTTTTAAGCATGCACATGCATCCTTTGGTAGACGCGGATGAAGTTTTCTGCAAAACCACAAGATGTGCATGCAAATGGTGCTTTTGGCAGAACGCGCACGTGGATTTCTACCAAACGACGTGCTAAGCATGCCGATGCTGCTCTTTTTAGCACCCGCGCACGCATTTGTGCGAAAACGCGTTTTAAGCATGCACATGCATCCTTTGGTAGACGCGGATAAAGTTTTCTGCAAAACCACAAGATGTGCATGCAAATGGTGCTTTTTGCAGAACCCGCACGTGGATTTCTACCAAACGACGTGCTAAGCATGCCGATGCTGCTCTTTTTAGCACCCGCGCACGGATTTGTGCGAAAACGCGTTTTAAGCATGCACATGCATCTTTTGGTAGACGCGGATGAAGTTTTCTGCAAAACCACAAGGTGTGCATGCAAATGGTGCTTTTGGCAGAACGCGCTCGTGGATTTCTACCAAACGACGTGCTAAGCATGCCGATGCTGCTCTTTTTAGCACCCGCGCACGGATTTGTGCGAAAACGCGTTTTAAGCATGCACATGCATCTTTTGGTAGACGCGGATGAAGTTTTCTGCAAAACCACAAGATGTGCATGCAAATGGTGCTTTTGGCAGAACGCGCACGTGGATTTCTACCAAACGACGTGCTAAGCATGCCGATGCTGCTCTTTTTAGCACCCGCGCACGGATTTGTGCGAAAACGCGTTTTAAGCATGCACATGCATCTTTTGGTAGACGCGGATGAAGTTTTCTGCAAAACCACAAGATGTGCATGCAAATGGTGCTTTTGGCAGAACGCGCACGTGGATTTCTACCTAACGACGTGCTAAGCATGCCGATGCTGCTCTTTTTAGCACCCGCGCACGGATTTGTGCGAAAACGCGTTTTAAGCATGCACATGCATCTTTTGGTAGACGCGGATGAAGTTTTCTGCAAAACCACAAGATGTGCATGCAAATGGTGGTTTTGGCAGAACGCGCACGTGGATTTCTACCAAACGACATGCTAAGCATGCCGATGCTGCTCTTTTTAGCACCCGCGCACGCATTTGTGCGAAAACGCGTTTTAAGCATGCACATGCATCTTTTGGTAGACGCGGATGAAGTTTTCTGCAAAACCACAAGATGTGCATGCAAATGGTGCTTTTGGCAGAACGCGCACGTGGATTTCTACCAAACGACGTGCTAAGCATGCCGATGCTGCTCTTTTTAGCACCCGTGCGCGGATTTGTGCGAAAACGCGTTTTAAGCATGCACATGCATCTTTTGGTAGACGCGGATGAAGTTTTCTGCAAAACCACAAGATGTGCATGCAAATGGTGCTTTTGGCAGAACGCGCACGTGGATTTCTACCAAACGACGTGCTAAGCATACCGATGCTGCTCTTTTTAGCACCCGCGCACGGATTTGTGCGAAAACGCGTTTTAAGCATGCACATGCATCTTTTGGTAGACGCGGATGAAGTTTTCTGCAAAACCACAAGATGTGCATGCAAATGGTGCTTTTGGCAGAACGCGCACGTGGATTTCTACCAAACGACGTGCTAAGCATGCCGATGCTGCTCTTTTTAGCACCCGCGCACGCATTTGTGCGAAAACGCGTTTTAAGCATGCACATGCATCTTTTGGTAGACGCGGATGAAGTTTTCTGCAAAACCACAAGATGTGCATGCAAATGGTGCTTTTGGCAGAACGCGCGCGTGGATTTCTACCAAACGACGTGCTAAGCATGCCGATGCTGCTCTTTTTAGCACCCGCGCACGGATTTGTGCGAAAACGCGTTTTAAGCATGCACATGCATCTTTTGGTAGACGCGGATGAAGTTTTCTGCAAAACCACAAGATGTGCATGCAAATGGTGCTTTTGGCAGAACGCGCACGTGGATTTCTACCAAACGACGTGCTAAGCATGCCGATGCTGCTCTTTTTAGCACCCGCGCACGCATTTGTGCGAAAACGCGTTTTAAGCATGCACATGCATCCTTTGGTAGACGCGGATAAAGTTTTCTGCAAAACCACAAGATGTGCATGCAAATGGTGCTTTTTGCAGAACCCGCACGTGGATTTCTACCAAACGACGTGCTAAGCATGCCGATGCTGCTCTTTTTAGCACCCGCGCGCGGATTTGTGCGAAAACGCGTTTTAAGCATGCACATGCATCTTTTGGTAGACGCGGATGAAGTTTTCTGCAAAACCACAAGATGTGCATGCAAATGGTGCTTTTGGCAGAACGCGCACGTGGATTTCTACCAAACGACGTGCTAAGCATGCCGATGCTGCTCTTTTTAGCACCCGCGCACGCATTTGTGCGAAAACGCGTTTTAAGCATGCACATGCATCTTTTGGTAGACGCGGATGAAGTTTTCTGCAAAACCACAAGATGTGCATGCAAATGGTGCTTTTGGCAGAACGCGCACGTGGATTTCTACCAAACGACGTGCTAAGCATGCCGATGCTGCTCTTTTTAGCACACGTGCGCGGATTTGTGCGAAAACGCGTTTTAAGCATGCACATGCATCTTTTGGTAGACGCGGATAAAGTTTTCTGCAAAACCACAAGATGTGCATGCAAATGGTGCTTTTGGCAGAACGCGCACGTGGATTTCTACCAAACGACGTGCTAAGCATGCCGATGCTGCTCTTTTTAGCACCCGCGCACGGATTTGTGCGAAAACGCGTTTTAAGCATGCACATGCATCTTTTGGTAGACGCGGATGAAGTTTTCTGCAAAACCACAAGGTGTGTATGCAAATGGTGCTTTTGGCAGAACGCGCTCGTGGATTTCTACCAAACGACGTGCTAAGCATGCCGATGCTGCTCTTTTTAGCACCCGCGCACGGATTTGTGCGAAAACGCGTTTTAAGCATGCACATGCATCTTTTGGTAGACGCGGATGAAGTTTTCTGCAAAACCACAAGATGTGCATGCAAATGGTGCTTTTGGCAGAACGCGCACGTGGATTTCTACCAAACGACGTGCTAAGCATGCCGATGCTGCTCTTTTTAGCACCCGCGCACGGATTTGTGCGAAAACGCGTTTTAAGCATGCACATGCATCTTTTGGTAGACGCGGATGAAGTTTTCTTCAAAACCACAAGATGTGCATGCAAATGGTGCTTTTGGCAGAACGCGCACGTGGATTTCTACCAAACGACGTGCTAAGCATGCCGATGCTGCTCTTTTTAGCACCCGCGCACGGATTTGTGCGAAAACTCGTTTTAAGCATGCACATGCATCTTTTGGTAGACGCGGATGAAGTTTTCTGCAAAACCACAAGATGTGCATGCAAATGGTGCTTTTGGCAGAACGCGCACGTGGATTTCTACCAAACGACGTGCTAAGCATGCCGATGCTGCTCTTTTTAGCACCCGCGCACGCATTTGTGCGAAAACGCGTTTTAAGCATGCACATGCATCTTTTGGTAGACGCGGATGAAGTTTTCTGCAAAACCACAAGATGTGCATGCAAATGGTGCTTTTGGCAGAACGCGCGCGTGGATTTCTACCAAACGACGTGCTAAGCATGCCGATGCTGCTCTTTTTAGCACCCGCGCACGGATTTGTGCGAAAACGCGTTTTAAGCATGCACATGCATCTTTTGGTAGACGCGGATGAAGTTTTCTGCAAAACCACAAGATGTGCATGCAAATGGTGCTTTTGGCAGAACGCGCACGTGGATTTCTACCAAACGACGTGCTAAGCATGCCGATGCTGCTCTTTTTAGCACCCGCGCACGCATTTGTGCGAAAACGCGTTTTAAGCATGCACATGCATCCTTTGGTAGACGCGGATAAAGTTTTCTGCAAAACCACAAGATGTGCATGCAAATGGTGCTTTTTGCAGAACCCGCACGTGGATTTCTACCAAACGACGTGCTAAGCATGCCGATGCTGCTCTTTTTAGCACCCGCGCACGGATTTGTGCGAAAACGCGTTTTAAGCATGCACATGCATCTTTTGGTAGACGCGGATGAAGTTTTCTGCAAAACCACAAGATGTGCATGCAAATGGTGCTTTTGGCAGAACGCGCACGTGGATTTCTACCAAACGACGTGCTAAGCATGCCGATGCTGCTCTTTTTAGCACCCGCGCACGCATTTGTGCGAAAACGCGTTTTAAGCATGCACATGCATCTTTTGGTAGACGCGGATGAAGTTTTCTGCAAAACCACAAGATGTGCATGCAAATGGTGCTTTTGGCAGAACGCGCACGTGGATTTCTACCAAACGACGTGCTAAGCATGCCGATGCTGCTCTTTTTAGCACCCGTGCGCGGATTTGTGCGAAAACGCGTTTTAAGCATGCACATGCATCTTTTGGTAGACGCGGATAAAGTTTTCTGCAAAACCACAACATGTGCATGCAAATGGTGCTTTTGGCAGAACGCGCACGTGGATTTCTACCAAACGACGTGCTAAGCATGCCGATGCTGCTCTTTTTAGCACCCGCGCACGGATTTGTGCGAAAACGCGTTTTAAGCATGCACATGCATCTTTTGGTAGACGCGGATGAAGTTTTCTGCAAAACCACAAGGTGTGCATGCAAATGGTGCTTTTGGCAGAACGCGCTCGTGGATTTCTACCAAACGACGTGCTAAGCATGCCGATGCTGCTCTTTTTAGCACCCGCGCACGGATTTGTGCGAAAACGCGTTTTAAGCATGCACATGCATCTTTTGGTAGACGCGGATGAAGTTTTCTGCAAAACCACAAGATGTGCATGCAAATGGTGCTTTTGGCAGAACGCGCACGTGGATTTCTACCAAACGACGTGCTAAGCATGCCGATGCTGCTCTTTTTAGCACCCGCGCACGGATTTGTGCGAAAACGCGTTTTAAGCATGCACATGCATCTTTTGGTAGACGCGGATGAAGTTTTCTTCAAAACCACAAGATGTGCATGCAAATGGTGCTTTTGGCAGAACGCGCACGTGGATTTCTACCAAACGACGTGCTAAGCATGCCGATGCTGCTCTTTTTAGCACCCGCGCACGGATTTGTGCGAAAACTCGTTTTAAGCATGCACATGCATCTTTTGGTAGACGCGGATGAAGTTTTCTGCAAAACCACAAGATGTGCATGCAAATGGTGCTTTTGGCAGAACGCGCACGTGGATTTCTACCAAACGACGTGCTAAGCATGCCGATGCTGCTCTTTTTAGCACCCGCGCACGCATTTGTGCGAAAACGCGTTTTAAGCATGCACATGCATCCTTTGGTAGACGCGGATAAAGTTTTCTGTAAAACCACAAGATGTGCATGCAAATGGTGCTTTTCGCAGAACGCGCACGTGGATTTCTACCAAACGACGTGCTAAGCATGCCGATGCTGCTCTTTTTAGCACCCGCGCACGGATTTGTGCGAAAACGCGTTTTAAGCATGCACATGCATCTTTTGGTAGACGCGGATGAAGTTTTCTGCAAAACCACAATGTGTGCATGCAAATGGTGCTTTTGGCAGAACGCGCACGTGGATTTCTACCAAACGACGTGCTAAGCATGCCGATGCTGCTCTTTTTAGCACCCGCGCACGGATTTGTGCGAAAACGCGTTTTAAGCATGCACATGCATCTTTTGGTAGACGCGGATGAAGTTTTCTGCAAAACCACAAGATGTGCATGCAAATGGTGCTTTTGGCAGAACGCGCACGTGGATTTCTACCAAACGACGTGCTAAGCATGCCGATGCTGCTCTTTTTAGCACCCGCGCACGCATTTGTGCGAAAACGCGTTTTAAGCATGCACATGCATCCTTTGGTAGACGCGGATAAAGTTTTCTGCAAAACCACAAGATGTGCATGCAAATGGTGCTTTTTGCAGAACGCGCACGTGGATTTCTACCAAACGACGTGCTAAGCATGCCGATGCTGCTCTTTTTAGCACCCGCGCACGGATTTGTGCGAAAACGCGTTTTAAGCATGCACATGCATCTTTTGGTAGACGCGGATGAAGTTTTCTGCAAAACCACAAGGTGTGCATGCAAATGGTGCTTTTGGCAGAACGTGCTCGTGGATTTCTACCAAACGACGTGCTAAGCATGCCGATGCTGCTCTTTTTAGCACCCGCGCACGCATTTGTGCGAAAACGCGTTTTAAGCATGCACATGCATCTTTTGGTAGACGCGGATGAAGTTTTCTGCAAAACCAGAAGATGTGCATGCAAATGGTGCTTTTGGCAGAACGCGCACGTGGATTTCTACCAAACGACGTGCTAAGCATGCCGATGCTGCTCTTTTTAGCACCCGCGCACGGATTTGTGCGAAAACGCGTTTTAAGCATGCACATGCATCTTTTGGTAGACGCGGATGAAGTTTTCTGCAAAACCACAAGATGTGCATGCAAATGGTGCTTTTGGCAGAACGCGCACGTGGATTTCTACCAAACGACGTGCTAAGCATGCCGATGCTGCTCTTTTTAGCACCCGCGCACGGATTTGGGCGAAAACGCGTTTTAAGCATGCACATGCATCTTTTGGTAGACGCGGATGAAGTTTTCTGCAAAACCACAAGATGTGCACGCAAATGGTGCTTTTGGCAGAACGCGCACGTGGATTTCTACCAAACGACGTGCTAAGCATGCCGATGCTGCTCTTTTTAGCACCCGCGCACGGATTTGTGCGAAAACGCGTTTTCAGCATGCACATGCATCTTTTGGTAGACGCGGATGAAGTTTTCTGCAAAACCAGATGTGCATGCAAATGGTGCTTTTGGCAGAACGCGCACGTGGATTTCTACCAAACGACGTGCTAAGCATGCCGATGCTGCTCTTTTTAGCACCCGCGCATGGATTTGTGCGAAAACGCGTTTTAAGCATGCACATGCATCTTTTGGTAGACGCGGATGAAGTTTTCTGCAAAACCACAAGATGTGCATGCAAATGGTGCTTTTGGCAGAACGCGCACGTGGATTTCTACCAAACGACGTGCTAAGCATGCCGATGCTGCTCTTTTTAGCACCCGCGCACGCATTTGTGCGAAAACGCGTTTTAAGCATGCACATGCATCTTTTGGTAGACGCGGATGAAGTTTTCTGCAAAACCACAAGATGTGCATGCAAATGGTGCTTTTGGCAGAACGCGCACGTGGATTTCTACCAAACGACGTGCTAAGCATGCCGATGCTGCTCTTTTTAGCACCCGCGCACGGATTTGTGCGAAAACGCGTTTTAAGCATGCACATGCATCTTTTGGTAGACGCGGATGAAGTTTTCTTCAAAACCACAAGATGTGCATGCAAATGGTGCTTTTGGCAGAACGCGCACGTGGATTTCTACCAAACGACGTGCTAAGCATGCCGATGCTGCTCTTTTTAGCACCCGCGCACGGATTTGTGCGAAAACGCGTTTTAAGCATGCACATGCATCTTTTGGTAGACGCGGATGAAGTTTTCTGCAAAACCACAAGATGTGCATGCAAATGGTGCTTTTGGCAGAACGCGCACGTGGATTTCTACCAAACGACGTGCTAAGCATGCCGATGCTGCTCTTTTTAGCACCCGCGCACGCAT
The DNA here is from genome assembly GCF_023375885.2 of Dermacentor andersoni. NCBI lineage: Eukaryota > Metazoa > Arthropoda > Arachnida > Ixodida > Ixodidae > Dermacentor > Dermacentor andersoni. Next base: position 494,646 of record NW_027314760.1, read on the forward strand.
TTGTGCGAAAACGCGTTTTAAGCATGCACATGCATCCTTTGGTAGACGCGGATAAAGTTTTCTGCAAAACCACAAGATGTGCATGCAAATGGTGCTTTTTGCAGAACGCGCACGTGGATTTCTACCAAACGACGTGCTAAGCATGCCGATGCTGCTCTTTTTAGCACCCGCGCACGGATTTGTGCGAAAACGCGTTTTAAGCATGCACATGCATCTTTTGGTAGACGCGGATGAAGTTTTCTGCAAAACCACAAGGTGTGCATGCAAATGGTGCTTTTGGCAGAACGTGCTCGTGGATTTCTACCAAACGACGTGCTAAGCATGCCGATGCTGCTCTTTTTAGCACCCGCGCACGCATTTGTGCGAAAACGCGTTTTAAGCATGCACATGCATCTTTTGGTAGACGCGGATGAAGTTTTCTGCAAAACCAGATGTGCATGCAAATGGTGCTTTTGGCAGAACGCGCACGTGGATTTCTACCAAACGACGTGCTAAGCATGCCGATGCTGCTCTTTTTAGCACCCGCGCACGGATTTGTGCGAAAACGTGTTTTAAGCATGCACATGCATCTTTTGGTAGACGCGGATGAAGTTTTCTGCAAAACCACAAGATGTGCATGCAAATGGTGCTTTTTGCAGAACGCGCACGTGGATTTCTACCAAACGACGTGCTAAGCATGCCGATGCTGCTCTTTTTAGCACCCGCGCACGGATTTGTGTGAAAACGCGTTTTAAGCGTGCACATGCATCTTTTGGTAGACGCGGATGAAGTTTTCTGCAAAACCACAAGATGTGCATGCAAATGGTGCTTTTGGCAGAACGCGCGCGTGGATTTCTACCAAACGACGTGCTAAGCATGCCGATGCTGCTCTTTTTAGCACCCGCGCACGGATTTGGGCGAAAACGCGTTTTAAGCATGCACATGCATCTTTTGGTAGACGCGGATGAAGTTTTCTGCAAAACCACAAGATGTGCACGCAAATGGTGCTTTTGGCAGAACGCGCACGTGGATTTCTACCAAACGACGTGCTAAGCATGCCGATGCTGCTCTTTTTAGCACCCGCGCACGGATTTGTGCGAAAACGCGTTTTCAGCATGCACATGCATCTTTTGGTAGACGCGGATGAAGTTTTCTGCAAAACCAGAAGATGTGCATGCAAATGGTGCTTTTGGCAGAACGCGCACGTGGATTTCTACCAAACGACGTGCTAAGCATGCCGATGCTGCTCTTTTTAGCACCCGCGCACGGATTTGTGCGAAAACGCGTTTTAAGCATGCACATGCATCTTTTGGTAGACGCGGATGAAGTTTTCTGCAAAACCACAAGATGTGCATGCAAATGGTGCTTTTGGCAGAACGCGCACGTGGATTTCTACCAAACGACGTGCTAAGCATGCCGATGCTGCTCTTTTTAGCACCCGCGCACGCATTTGTGCGAAAACGCGTTTTAAGCATGCACATGCATCTTTTGGTAGACGCGGATGAAGTTTTCTGCAAAACCACAAGATGTGCATGCAAATGGTGCTTTTGGCAGAACGCGCACGTGGATTTCTACCAAACGACGTGCTAAACATGCCGATGCTGCTCTTTTTAGCGCCCGCGCACGGATTTGTGCGAAAACTCGTTTTAAGCATGCACATGCATCTTTTGGTAGACGCGGATGAAGTTTTCTGCAAAACCACAAGATGTGCATGCAAATGGTGCTTTTGGCAGAACGCGCACGTGGATTTCTACCAAACGACGTGCTAAGCATGCCGATGCTACTCTTTTTAGCACCCGCGCACGCATTTGTGCGAAAACGCGTTTTAAGCATGCACATGCATCCTTTGGTAGACGTGGATAGTTTTCTGCAAAACCACAAGATGTGCATGCAAATGGTGCTTTTCGCAGAACGCGCACGTGGATTTCTACCAAACGACGTGCTAAGCATGCCGATGCTGCTCTTTTTAGCACCCGCGCACGGATTTGTGCGAAAACGCGTTTTAAGCATGCACATGCATCTTTTGGTAGACGCGGATGAAGTTTTCTGCAAAAGCACAAGGTGTGCATGCAAATGGTGCTTTTGGCAGAACGCGCACGTGGATTTCTACCAAACGACGTGCTAAGCATGCCGATGCTGCTCTTTTTAGCACCCGCGCACGGATTTGTGCGAAAACGCGTTTTAAGCATGCACATGCATCTTTTGGTAGACGCGGATGAAGTTTTCTGCAAAACCACAAGATGTGCATGCAAATGGTGCTTTTGGCAGAACGCGCACGTGGATTTCTACCAAACGACGTGCTAAGCATGCCGATGCTGCTCTTTTTAGCACCCGCGCACGGATTTGTGCGAAAACGCGTTTTAAGCATGCACATGCATCTTTTGGTAGACGCGGATGAAGTTTTCTTCAAAACCACAAGATGTGCATGCAAATGGTGCTTTTGGCAGAACGCGCACGTGGATTTCTACCAAACGACGTGCTAAGCATGCCGATGCTGCTCTTTTTAGCACCCGCGCACGGATTTGTGCGAAAACGCGTTTTAAGCATGCACATGCATCTTTTGGTAGACGCGGATGAAGTTTTCTGCAAAACCACAAGATGTGCATGCAAATGGTGCTTTTGGCAGAACGCGCACGTGGATTTCTACCAAACGACGTGCTAAGCATGCCGATGCTGCTCTTTTTAGCACCCGCGCACGCATTTGTGCGAAAACACGTTTTAAGCATGCACATGCATCTTTTGGTAGACGCGGATGAAGTTTTCTGCAAAACCACAAGATGTGCATGCAAATGGTGCTTTTGGCAGAACGCGCACGTGGATTTCTACCAAACGACGTGCTAAGCATGCCGATGCTGCTCTTTTTAGCACCCGCGCATGGATTTGTGCGAAAACGCGTTTTAAGCATGCACATGCATCTTTTGGTAGACGCGGATGAAGTTTTCTGCAAAACCACAAGATGTGCATGCAAATGGTGATTTTGGCAGAACGCGCACGTGGATTTCTACCAAAGGACGTGCTAAGCATGCCGATGCTGCTCTTTTTAGCACCCGCGCACGGATTTGTGCGAAAACGCGTTTTAAGCATGCACATGCATCTTTTGGTAGACGCGGATGAAGTTTTCTGCAAAACCACAAGATGTGCATGCAAATGGTGCTTTTGGCAGAACGCGCACGTGGATTTCTACCAAACGACGTGCTAAGCATGCCGATGCTGCTCTTTTTAGCACCCGCGCACGCATTTGTGCGAAAACGCGTTTTAAGCATGCACATGCATCTTTTGGTAGACGCGGATGAAGTTTTCTGCAAAACCACAAGATGTGCGTGCAAATGTTGCTTTTGGCAGAACGCGCACGTGGATTTCTACCAAACGACGTGCTAAGCATGCCGATGCTGCTCTTTTTAGCACCCGCGCACGGATTTGTGCGAAAACGCGTTTTAAGCATGCACATGCATCTTTTGGTAGACGCGGATGAAGTTTTCTGCAAAACCACAAGATGTACATGCAAATGGTGCTTTTGGCAGAACGCGCACGTGGACTTCTACCAAACGACGTGCTAAGCATGCCGATGCTGCTCTTTTTAGCACCCGCGCACGGATTTGTGCGAAAACGCGTTTTAAGCATGCACATGCATCTTTTGGTAGACGCGGATGAAGTTTTCTGCAAAACCACAAGGTGTGCATGCAAATGGTGCTTTTGGCAGAACGCGCACGTGGATTTCTACCAAACGACGTGCTAAGCATGCCGATGCTGCTCTTTTTAGCACCCGCGCACGCATTTGTGCGAAAACGCGCTTTAAGCATGCACATGCATATTTTGGTAGACGCGGATGAAGTTTTCTGCAAAACCAGAAGATGTGCATGCAAATGGTGCTTTTGGCAGAACGCGCACGTGGATTTCTACCAAACGACGTGGTAAGCATGCCGATGCTGCTCTTTTTAGCACCCGCGCACGGATTTGTGCGAAAACGCGTTTTAAGCATGCACATGCATCTTTTGGTAGACGCGGATGAAGTTTTCTGCAAAACCAGAAGACTAGAAGCGTACGGTGAGGGGCTAGTTGGTATAGCATTACGAGATCCAAAAAAAAAAACTGCGCAAAAAAAGGGACAAGACAAAGAGAGAACCACACGACACGGGCGCAGACTAACAACTGGTTTTAATGCACCATCGCCTCTTTCCCACCAACAACAGAACGCATGCGCACCGGCCACAAAGACAAATACAGCTATCAAGTGGTCAAGCCTAGAAACGCCAACTCCTTGCGGTACAAATGTATGGAAGCTTCGCTAACACATTTATCAGGCCATAATCTCGCGATTTCAAAGGCTTCGATTATTTCGCGCTCTTTCTTATCCCTTGCGCGTTCGACAATCTTAGTCCTGCCGAAAAGTGGGGTACAAGCATTCCCGTCATGCCTGCAGGTCTTGCAATGCTTCGGAAGATGCTGTCCTCTAGAATCATCTAGGGAATTAGCGTGTTCTAACAATCTAATATTAATGCAGCGCCCTGTTTGCCCAACATACACGTTGCCACAACTCAGCGGAATCTCATAAATGACATTCGCTCTACAGGGCACAAACTTGTTCCTGTGGTTAGTGCAGCACTCAATTTTCTTTTTTCTATCAGGTCTAACTAAATTGCACAGACTAGACAGCTTATAAGGTGCCGAAAAGAGAACCTGAATGCCGAATTTACCCGCGACTCTCTTCAGGCCATGCGAGACCCTGTGGGCATAGGGCATAACTTCATACTTCCTCCTCTCCTGTGTGTCCACCCCACGAGGCTTTGAACTTAATCGGAAGGACTTCAACAGGGACTCGGCAACAGCCCGAAGAAGGGCCAGCGGAAAACCGGCCGACCGAAGGCGATCAGCTTGGGCATCAAAACTGGACTGAACCTTATGAGGGCAGGACTTCACCAACGAAGCCCTGAGGCACGTTGACGCAATCCCCCTCTTGACCAGCTTCGAATGGCTCGAGTTGAAGGGTAGAAGTGCTTTTTTCGACCTAGGCATGTAAGCCCAGCAGAGGTGGGCAGGGTCATTAAAAAATAATTTTAAGTCTAAGAATTGCAAGCCGCCATTTTCAGGAAGTTCAACAGTAAAATTAAAGCTGGCAAAAGCAGACTTGAAGGATGCTAAAACCTCCGATGCCACCTGTGTCAAGTCGTCGTTGTGGTCTAAATTTAAAAGAATCAAAAAATCATCAACGTACCGGAACACACGAATGATGCGGTCGTCAGAAAGTACCCGCGATAGCGAGCGGTCAAGATCGGCTAAAAGAAGATGTGCATGCAAATGGTGCTTTTGGCAGAACGCGCACGTGGATTTCTACCAAACGACGTGCTAAGCATGCCGATGCTGCTCTTTTTAGCACCCGCGCACGGATTTGTGCGAAAACGCGTTTTAAGCATGCACATGCATCTTTTGGTAGACGCGGATGAAGTTTTCTGCAAAACCACAAGATGTGCATGCAAATGGTGCTTTTGGCAGAACGCGCACGTGGATTTCTACCAAACGACGGGCTAAGCATGCCGATGCTGCTCTTTTTAGCACCCGCGCACGGATTTGTGCGAAAACGCGTTTTAAGCATGCACATGCATCTTTTGGTAGACGCGGATGAAGTTTTATGCAAAACCACAAGATGTGCATGCAAATGGTGCTTTTGGCAGAACGCGCACGTGGATTTCTACCAAACGACGTGCTAAGCATGCCGATGCTGCTCTTTTTAGCACCCGCGCACGCATTTGTGCGAAAACGCGTTTTAAGCATGCACATGCATCTTTTGGTAGACGCGGATGAAGTTTTCTGCAAAACCACAAGATGTGCATGCAAATGGTGCTTTTGGCAGAACGCGCACGTGGATTTCTACCATACGACGTGCTAAGCATGCCGATGCTGCTCTTTTTAGCACCCGCGCACGCATTTGTGCGAAAACACGTTTTAAGCATGCACATGCATCTTTTGGTAGACGCGGATGAAGTTTTCTGCAAAACCAGAAGATGTGCATGCAAATGGTGCTTTTGGCAGAACGCGCACGTGGATTTCTACCAAACGACGTGCTAAGCATGCCGATGCTGCTCTTTTTAGCACCCGCGCACGGATTTGTGCGAAAACGCGTTTTAAGCATGCACATGCATCTTTTGGTAGACGCGGATGAAGTTTTCTGCAAAACCACAAGGTGTGCATGCAAATGGTGCTTTTGGCAGAACGCGCACGTGGATTTCTACCAAACGACGTGCTAAGCATGCCGATGCTGCTCTTTTTAGCACCCGCGCACGCATTTGTGCGAAAACGCGTTTTAAGCATGCACATGCATCTTTTGGTAGTTTTCTGCAAAACCAGAAGATGTGCATGCAAATGGTGCTTTTGGCAGAACGCGCACGTGGATTTCTACCAAACGACGTGCTAAGCATGCCGATGCTGCTCTTTTTAGCACCCGCGCACGGATTTGTGCGAAAACGCGTTTTAAGCATGCACGTGCATCTTTTGGTAGACGCGGATGAAGTTTTCTGCAAAACCACAAGATGTGCATGCAAATGGTGCTTTTTCCAGAACGCGCACGTGGATTTCTACCAAACGACGTGCTAAGCATGCCGATGCTGCTCTTTTTAGCACCCGCGCACGGATTTGTGCGAAAACGCGTTTTAAGCATGCACATGCATCTTTTGGTAGACGCGGATGAAGTTTTCTGCAAAACCACAAGATGTGCATGCAAATGGTGCTTTTGGCAGAACGCGCACGTGGATTTCTACCAAACGACGTGCTAAGCATACCGATGCTGCTCTTTTTAGCACCCGCGCAAGCATTTGTGCGAAAACGCGTTTTAAGCATGCACATGCATCTTTTGGTAGACGCAGATGAAGTTTTCTGCAAAACCACAAGATGTGCATGCAAATGGTGCTTTTGGCAGAACGCGCACGTGGATTTCTACCAAACGACGTGCTAAGCATGCCGATGCTGCTCTTTTTAGCACCCGCGCACGGATTTGTGCGAAAACGCGTTTTAAGCATGCACATGCATCTTTTGGTAGACGCGGATGAAGTTTTCTGCAAAACCACAAGATGTGCATGCAAATGGTGCTTTTGGCTGAACGCGCACGTGGATTTCTACCAAACGACGTGCTAAGCATGCCGATGCTGCTCTTTTTAGCACCGGCGCACGGATTTGGGCGAAAACGCGTTTTAAGCATGCACATGCATCTTTTCGTAGACGCGGATGAAGTTTTCTGCAAAACCACAAGATGTGCATGCAAATGGTGCTTTTGGCAGAACGCGCACGTGGATTTCCACCAAACGACGTGCTAAGCATGCCGATGCTGCTCTTTTTAGCACCCGCCCACGGATTTGTGCGAAAACGCGTTTTCAGCATGCACATGCATCTTTTGGTAGACGCGGATGATGTTTTCTGCAAAACCAGAAGATGTGCATGCAAATGGTGCTTTTGGCAGAACGCGCACGTGGATTTCTACCAAACGACGTGCTAAGCATGCCGATGCTGCTCTTTTTAGCACCCGCGCACGGATTTGTGCGAAAACGCGTTTTAAGCATGCACATGCATGTTTTGGTAGACGCGGATGAAGTTTTCTGCAAAACCACAAGATGTGCATGCAAATGGTGCTTTTGGCAGAACGCGCACGTGGATTTCTACCAAACGACGGGCTAAGCATGCCGATGCTGCTCTTTTTAGCACCCGCGCACGGATTTGTGCGAAAACGCGTTTTAAGCATGCACATGCATCTTTTGGTAGACGCGGATGAAGTTTTCTGCAAAACCACAAGATGTGCATGCAAATGGTGCTTTTGGCAGAACGCGCACGTGGATTTCTACCAAACGACGTGCTAAGCATGCCGATGCTGCTCTTTTTAGCACCCGCGCACGCATTTGTGCGAAAACGCGTTTTAAGCATGCACATGCATCCTTTGGTAGACGCGGATGAAGTTTTCTGCAAAACCACAAGATGTGCATGCAAATGGTGCTTTTTGCAGAACGCGCACGTGGATTTCTACCAAACGACGTGCTAAGCATACCGATGCTACTCTTTTTAGCACCCGCGCACGCATTTGTGCGAAAACGCGTTTTAAGCATGCACATGCATCTTTTGGTAGACGCGGATGAAGTTTTCTGCAAAACCACAAGATGTGCATGCAAATGGTGCTTTTTGCAGAACGCGCACGTGGATTTCTACCAAACGACGTGCTAAGCATGCCGATGCTGCTCTTTTTAGCACCCGCGCACGGATTTGTGCGAAAACGCGTTTTAAGCATGCACATGCATCTTTTGGTAGACGCGGATAAAGTTTTCTGCAAAACCACAAGATGTGCATGCAAATGGTGCTTTTGGCAGAACGCGCACGTGGATTTCTACCAAACGACGTGCTAAGCATACCGATGCTACTCTTTTTAGCACCCGCGCACGCATTTGTGCGAAAACGCGTTTTAAGCATGCACATGCATCTTTTGGTAGACGCGGATGAAGTTTTCTGCAAAACCACAAGATGTGCATGCAAATGGTGCTTTTTGCAGAACGCGCACGTGGATTTCTACCAAACGACGTGCTAAGCATGCCGATGCTGCTCTTTTTAGCACCCGCGCACGGATTTGTGCGAAAACGCGTTTTAAGCATGCACATGCATCTTTTGGTAGACGCGGATGAAGTTTTCTGCAAAACCACAATATGTGCATGCAAATGGTGCTTTTGGCAGAACGCGCACGTGGATTTCTACCAAACGACGTGCTAAGCATGCCGATGCTGCTTCACCCGCGCACGGATTTGTGCGAAAACGCGTTTTAAGCATGCACATGCATCTTTTGGTAGACGCGGATGAAGTTTTCTGCAAAACCACAAGATGTGCATGCAAATGGTGCTTTTTCCAGAACGCGCACGTGGATTTCTACCAAACGACGTGCTAAGCATGCCGATGCTGCTCTTTTTAGCACCCGCGCACGGATTTGTGCGAAAACGCGTTTTAAGCATGCACATGCATCTTTTGGTAGACGCGGATGAAGTTTTCTGCAAAACCACAAGATGTGCATGCAAATGGTGCTTTTGGCAGAACGCGCACGTGGATTTCTACCAAACGACGTGCTAAGCATGCCGATGCTGCTCTTTTTAGCACCCGCGCACGCATTTGTGCGAAAACGCGTTTTAAGCATGCACATGCATCTTTTGGTAGACGCGGATGAAGTTTTCTGCAAAACCACAAGATGTGCATGCAAATGGTGCTTTTGGCAGAACGCGCACGTGGATTTCTACCAAACGACGTGCTAAGCATGCCGATGCTGCTCTTTTTAGCACCCGCGCACGCATTTGTGCGAAAACGCGTTTTAAGCATGCACATGCATCTTTTGGTAGACGCGGATGAAGTTTTCTGCAAAACCACAAGATGTGCATGCAAATGGTGCTTTTGGCAGAACGCGCACGTGGATTTCTACCAAACGACGTGCTAAGCATGCCGATGCTGCTCTTTTTAGCACCCGCGCACGGATTTGTGCGAAAACGCGTTTTAAGCATGCACATGCATCTTTTGGTAGACGCGGATGAAGTTTTCTGCAAAACCACAAGATGTGCATGCAAATGGTGCTTTTGGCAGAACGCGCACGTGGATTTCTACCAAACGACGTGCTAAGCATGCCGATGCTGCTCTTTTTAGCACCCGCGCACGGATTTGTGCGAAAACGCGTTTTCAGCATGCACATGCATCTTTTGGTAGACGCGGATGAAGTTTTCTGCAAAACCAGAATACTAGAAGCGTACGGTGAGGGGCTAGTTGGTATAGCATTACGAGATCCAAAAAAAAAAACTGCGCAAAAAAAGGGACAAGACAAAGAGAGAACCACACGACACGGGCGCAGACTAACAACTGGTTTTAATGCACCATCGCCTCTTTCCCACCAACAACAGAACGCATGCGCACCGGCCACAAAGACAAATACAGCTATCAAGTGGTCAAGCCTAGAAACGCCAACTCCTTGCGGTACAAATGTATGGAAGCTTCGCTAACACATTTATCAGGCCATAATCTCGCGATTTCAAAGGCTTCGATTATTTCGCGCTCTTTCTTATCCCTTGCGCGTTCGACAATCTTAGTCCTGCCGAAAAGTGGGGTACAAGCATTCCCGTCATGCCTGCAGGTCTTGCAATGCTTCGGAAGATGCTGTCCTCTAGAATCATCTAGGGAATTAGCGTGTTCTAACAATCTAATATTAATGCAGCGCCCTGTTTGCCCAACATACACGTTGCCACAACTCAGCGGAATCTCATAAATGACATTCGCTCTACAGGGCACAAACTTGTTCCTGTGGTTAGTGCAGCACTCAATTTTCTTTTTTCTATCAGGTCTAACTAAATTGCACAGACTAGACAGCTTATAAGGTGCCGAAAAGAGAACCTGAATGTCGAATTTACCCGCGACTCTCTTCAGGCCATGCGAGACCCTGTGGGCATAGGGCATAACTTCATACTTCCTCCTCTCCTGTGTGTCCACCCCACGAGGCTTTGAACTTAATCGGAAGGACTTCAACAGGGACTCGGCAACAGCCCGAAGAAGGGCCAGCGGAAAACCGGCCGACCGAAGGCGATCAGCTTGGGCATCAAAACTGGACTGAACCTTATGAGGGCAGGACTTCACCAACGAAGCCCTGAGGCACGTTGACGCAAACCCCTCTTGACCAGCTTCGAATTGCTCGAGTTGAAGGGTAGAAGTGCTTTTTTCGACCTAGGCATGTAAGCCCAGCAGAGGTGGGCAGGGTCATTAAAAAATAATTTTAAGTCTAAGAATTGCAAGCAGGAATTTTCAGGAAGTTCAACAGTAAAATTAAAGCTGGCAAAAGCAGACTTGAAGGATGCTAAAACCTCCGATGCCACCTGTGTCAAGTCGTCGTTGTGGTCTAAATTTAAAAGAATCAAAAAATCATCAACGTACCGGAACACACGAATGATGCGGTCGTCAGAAAGTACCCGCGATAGCGAGCGGTCAAGATCGGCTAAAAGAAGATGTGCATGCAAATGGTGCTTTTGGCAGAACGCGCACGTGGATTTCTACCAAACGACGTGCTAAGCATGCCGATGCTGCTCTTTTTAGCACCCGCGCACGGATTTGTGCGAAAAGGCGTTTTAAGCATGCACATGCATCTTTTGGTAGACGCGGATGAAGTTTTCTGCAAAACCACAAGATGTGCATGCAAATGGTGCTTTTGGCAGAACGCGCACGTGTATTTCTACCAAACGACGGGCTAAGCATGCCGATGCTGCTCTTTTTAGCACCCGCGCACGGATTTGTGCGAAAACGCGTTTTAAGCATGCACATGCATCTTTTGGTAGACGCGGATGAAGTTTTTTGCAAAACCACAAGATGTGCATGCAAATGGTGCTTTTGGCAGAACGCGCACGTGGATTTCTACCAAACGACGTGCTAAGCATGCCGATGCTGCTCTTTTTAGCACCCGCGCACGGATTTGTGCGAAAACGCGTTTTAAGCATGCACATGCATCTTTTGGTAGACGCGGATGAAGTTTTCTGCAAAACCACAAGATGTGCATGCAAATGGTGCTTTTGGCAGAACGCGCACGTGGATTTCTACCAAACGACGTGCTAAGCATGCCGATGCTGCTCTTTTTAGCACCCGCGCACGGATTTGTGCGAAAACGCGTTTTAAGCATGCACATGCATCTTTTAGTAGACGCGGATGAAGTTTTCTGCAAAACCACAAGATGTGCATGCAAATGGTGCTTTTGGCAGAACGCGCACGTGGATTTCTACCAAACGACGTGCTAAGCATGCCGATGCTGCTCTTTTTAGCACCCGCGCACGCATTTGTGCGAAAACGCGTTTTAAGCATGCACATGCATCGTTTGGTAGACGCGGATGAAGTTTTCTGCAAAACCACAAGATGTGCATGCAAATGGTGCTTTTGGCAGAACGCGCACGTGGATTTCTACCAAACGACGTGCTAAGCATGCCGATGCTGCTCTTTTTAGCACCCGCGCACGGATTTGTGCGAAAACGCGTTTTAAGCATGCACATGCATCTTTTGGTATACGCGGATGAAGTTTTCTGCAAAACCACAAGATGTGCATGCAAATGGTGCTTTTGGCAGAACGCGCACGTGGATTTCTACCAAACGACGTGCTAAGCATGCCGATGCTGCTCTTTTTAGCACCCGCGCACGCATTTGTGCGAAAACGCGTTTTAAGCATGCACATGCATCTTTTGGTAGACGCGGATGAAGTTTTCTGCAAAACCACAAGATGTGCGTGCAAATGGTGCTTTTGGCAGAACGCGCACGTGTATTTCTACCAAACGACGTGCTAAGCATGCCGATGCTGCTCTTTTTAGCACCCGCGCACGGATTTGTGCGAAAACGCGTTTTAAGCATGCACATGCATCTTTTGGTAGACGCGGATGAAGTTTTCTGCAAAACCACAAGATGTGCATGCAAATGGTGCTTTTGGCAGAACGCGCACGTGGATTTCTACCAAACGACGTGCTAAGCATGCCGATGCTGCTCTTTTTAGCACCCGCGCACGGATTTGTGCGAAAACGCGTTTTAAGCATGCACATGCATCTTTTGGTAGACGCGGATGAAGTTTTCTGCAAAACCACAAGATGAGCATGCAAATGGTGCTTTTGGCAGAACGCGCACGTGGATTTCTACCAAACGACGTGCTAAGCATGCCGATGCTGCTCTTTTTAGCACCCGCGCACGGATTTGTGCGAAAACGCGTTTTAAGCATGCACATGCATCTTTTGGTAGACGCGGATGAAGTTTTCTGCAAAACCACAAGATGTGCATGCAAATGGTGCTTTTGGCAGAACGCGCACGTGGATTTCTACCAAACGACGTGCTAAGCATGCCGATGCTGCTCTTTTTAGCACCCGCGCACGCATTTGTGCGAAAACGCGTTTTAAGCATGCACATGCATCTTTTGGTAGACGCGGATGAAGTTTTCTGCAAAACCACAAGATGTGCATGCAAATGGTGCTTTTGGCAGAACGCGCACGTGGATTTCTACCAAACGACGTGCTAAGCATGCCGATGCTGCTCTTTTTAGCACCCGCGCACGGATTTGTGCGAAAACGCGTTTTAAGCATGCACATGCATCTTTTGGTAGACGCGGATGACGTTTTCTGCAAAACCACAAGATGAGCATGCAAATGGTGCTTTTGGCAGAACGCGCACGTGGATTTCTACCAAACGACGTGCTAAGCATGCCGATGCTGCTCTTTTTAGCACCCGCGCACGGATTTGTGCGAAAACGCGTTTTAAGCATGCACATGCATCTTTTGGTAGACGCGGATGAAGTTTTCTGCAAAACCACAAGATGTGCATGAAAATGGTGCTTTTGGCAGAACGCGCACGTGGATTTCTACCAAACGACGTGCTAAGCATGCCGATGCTGCTCTTTTTAGCACCCGCGCACGCATTTGTGCGAACACGCGTTTTAAGCATGCACATGCATGTTTTGGTAGACGCGGATGAAGTTTTCTGCAAAACCACAAGATGTGCATGCAAATGGTGCTTTTGGCAGAACGCGCACGTGGATTTCTACCAAACGACGTGCTAAGCATGCCGATGCTGCTCTTTTTAGCACCCGCGCACGCATTTGTGCGAAAACGCGTTTTAAGCATGCACATGCATCTTTTGGTAGACGCGGATGAAGTTTTCTGCAAAACCACAAGATGTGCGTGCAAATGGTGCGTTTGGCAGAACGCGCACGTGTATTTCTACCAAACGACGTGCTAAGCATGCCGATGCTGCTCTTTTTAGCACCCGCGCACGGATTTGTGCGAAAACGCGTTTTAAGCATGCACATGCATCTTTTGGTAGACGCGGATGAAGTTTTCTGCAAAACCACAAGATGTGCATGCAAATGGTGCTTTTGGCAGAACGCGCACGTGGATTTCTACCAAACGACGTGCTAAGCATGCCGATGCTGCTCTTTTTAGCACCCGCGCACGGATTTGTGCGAAAACGCGTTTTAAGCATGCACATGCATCTTTTGGTAGACGCGGATGAAGTTTTCTGCAAAACCACGAGATGAGCATGCAAATGGTGCTTTTGGCAGAACGCGCACGTGGATTTCTACCAAACGACGTGCTAAGCATGCCGATGCTGCTCTTTTTAGCACCCGCGCACGGATTTGTGCGAAAACGCGTTTTAAGCATGCACATGCATCTTTTGGTAGACGCGGATGAAGTTTTCTGCAAAACCACAAGATGTACATGCAAATGGTGCTTTTGGCAGAACGCGCACGTGGATTTCTACCAAACGATGTGCTAAGCATGCCGATGCTGCTCTTTTTAGCACCCGTGCACGCATTTGTGCGAAAACGCGTTTTAAGCATGCACATGCATCTTTTGGTAGACGCGGATGAAGTTTTCTGCAAAACCACAAGATGTGCATGCAAATGGTGCTTTTGGCAGAACGCGCACGTGGATTTCTACCAAACGACGTGCTAAGCATGCCGATGCTGCTCTTTTTAGCACCCGCGCACGGATTTGTGCGAAAACGCGTTTTAAGCATGCACATGCATCTTTTGGTAGACGCGGATGAAGTTTTCTGCAAAACCACAAGATGTGCATGCAAATGGTGCTTTTGGCAGAACGCGCACGTGGATTTCTACCAAACGACGTGCTAAGCATGCCGATGCTGCTCTTTTGAGCACCCGCGCACGGATTTGTGCGAAAACGCGTTTTAAGCATGCACATGCATCTTTTGGTAGACGCGGATGAAGTTTTCTGCAAAACCACAAGATGTGCATGCAAATGGTGCTTTTGGCAGAACGCGCACGTGGATTTCTACCAAACGACGTGCTAAGCATGCCGATGCTGCTGTTTTTAGCACCCGCGCACGCATTTGTGCGAAAACGCGTTTTAAGCATGCACATGCATCTTTTGGTAGACGCGGATGAAGTTTTCTGCAAAACCACAAGATGTGCATGCAAATGGTGCTTTTGGCAGAACGCGCACGTGGATTTCTACCAAACGACGTGCTAAGCATGCCGATGCTGCTCTTTTTAGCACCCGCGCACGGATTTGTGCGAAAACGCGTTTTAAGCATGCACATGCATCTTTTGGTAGACGCGGATGAAGTTTTCTGCAAAACCACAAGATGTGCATGCAAATGGTGCTTTTGGCAGAACGCGCACGTGGATTTCTACCAAACGACGTGCTAAGCATGCCGATGCTGCTCTTTTTAGCACCCGCGCACGCATTTGTGCGAAAACGCGTTTTAAGCATGCACATGCATCTTTTGGTAGACGTGGATGAAGTTTTCTGCAAAACCACAAGATGTGCATGCAAATGGTGCTTTTGGCAGAACGCGCACGTGGATTTCTACCAAACGACGTGCTAAGCATGCCGATGCTGCTCTTTTTAGCACCCGCGCACGGATTTGTGCGAAAACGCGTTTTAAGCATGCACATGCATCTTTTGGTAGACGCGGATGAAGTTTTCTGCAAAACCACAAGATGTGCATGCAAATGGTGCTTTTGGCAGAACGCGCACGTGGATTTCTACCAAACGACGTGCTAAGCATGCCGATGCTGCTCTTTTTAGCACCCGCGCACGGATTTGTGCGAAAACGCGTTTTAAGCATGCACATGCATCTTTTGGTAGACGCGGATGAAGTTTTCTGCAAAACCACAAGATGTGCATGCAAATGGTGCTTCTGGCAGAACGCGCACGTGGATTTCTACCAAACGACGCGCTAAGCATGCCGATGCTGCTCTTTTTAGCACCCGCGCACGCATTTGTGCGAAAACGCGTTTTAAGCATGCACATGCATCTTTTGGTAGACGCGGATGAAGTTTTCTGCAAAACCACAAGATGTGCATGCAAATGGTGCTTTTGGCAGAACGCGCACGTGGATTTCTACCAAACGACGTGCTAAGCATGCCGATGCTGCTCTTTTTAGCACCCGCGCACGGATTTGTGCGAAAACGCGTTTTAAGCATGCACATGCATCTTTTGGTAGACGCGGATGAAGTTTTCTGCAAAACCACAAGATGTGCATGCAAATGGTGCTTTTGGCAGAACGCGCACGTGGATTTCTACCAAACGACGTGCTAAGCATGCCGATGCTGCTCTTTTTAGCACCCGCGCACGCATTTGTGCGAAAACGCGTTTTAAGCTTGCACATGCATCTTTTGGTAGACGCGGATGAAGTTTTCGGCAAAACCACAAGATGTGCGTGCAAATGGTGCTTTTGGCAGAACGCGCACGTGGATTTCTACCAAACGACGTGCTAAGCATGCCGATGCTGCTCTTTTTAGCACCCGCGCACGGATTTGTGCGAAAACGTGTTTTAAGCATGCACATGCATCTTTTGGTAGACGCGGATGAAGTTTTCTGCAAAACCCCAAGATGTGCATGCAAATGGTGCTTTTGGCAGAACGCGCACGTGGATTTCTACCAAACGACGTGCTAAGCATGCCGATGCTGCTCTTTTTAGCAGCCGCGCACGGATTTGTGCGAAAACGCGTTTTAAGCATGCACATGCATCTTTTGGTAGACGCGGATGAAGTTCTCTGCAAAACCACAAGATGTGCATGCAAATGGTGCTTTTGGCAGAACGCGCACGTGGATTTCTACCAAACGACGTGCTAAGCATGCCGATGCTGCTCTTTTTAGCACCCGCGCACGCATTTGTGCGAAAACGCGTTTTAAGCATGCACATGCATCTTTTGGTAGACGTGGATGAAGTTTTCTGCAAAACCACAAGATGTGCATGCAAATGGTGCTTTTGGCAGAACGCGCACGTGGATTTCTACCAAACGACGTGCTAAGCATGCCGATGCTGCTCTTTTTAGCACCCGCGCACGGATTTGTGCGAAAACGCGTTTTAAGCATGCACATGCATCTTTTGGTAGACGCGGATGAAGTTTTCTGCAAAACCACAAGATGTGCATGCAAATGGTGCTTTTGGCAGAACGCGCACGTGGATTTCTACCAAACGACGTGCTAAGCATGCCGATGCTGCTTTTTTTAGCACCCGCGCACGGATTTGTGCGAAAACGCGTTTTAAGCATGCACATGCATCTTTTGGTAGACGCGGATGAAGTTTTTTGCAAAACCACAAGATGTGCATGCAAATGGTGCTTTTGGCAGAACGCGCACGTGGATTTCTACCAAACGACGTGCTAAGCATGCCGATGCTGCTCTTTTTAGCACCCGCGCACGCATTTGTGCGAAAACGCGTTTTAAGCATGCACATGCATCTTTTGGTAGACGCGGATGAAGTTTTCTGCAAAACCACAAGATGTGCATTCAAATGGTGCTTTTGGCAGAACGCGCACGTGGATTTCTACCAAACGACGTGCTAAGCATGCCGATGCTGCTTTTTTTAGCACCCGCGCACGGATTTGTGCGAAAACGCGTTTTAAGCATGCACATGCATCTTTTGGTAGACGCGGATGAAGTTTTCTGCAAAACCACAAGATGTGCATGCAAATGGTGCTTTTGGCAGAACGCGCACGTGGATTTCTACCAAACGACGTGCTAAGCATGCCGATGCTGCTCTTTTTAGCACCCGCGCACGCATTTGTGCGAAAACGCGTTTTAAGCTTGCACATGCATCTTTTGGTAGACGCGGATGAAGTTTTCTGCAAAACCACAAGATGTGCGTGCAAATGGTGCTTTTGGCAGAACGCGCACGTGGATTTCTACCAAACGACGTGCTAAGCATGCCGATGCTGCTCTTTTTAGCACCCGCGCACGCATTTGTGTGAAAACGCGTTTTAAGCATGCACATGCATCCTTTGGTAGACGCGGATAAAGTTTTCTGCAAAACCACAAGATGTGCATGCAAATGGTGCTTTTTGCAGAACCCGCACGTGGATTTCTACCAAACGACGTGCTAAGCATGCCGATGCTGCTCTTTTTAGCACCCGCGCACGGATTTGTGCGAAAACGCGTTTTAAGCATGCACATGCATCTTTTGGTAGACGCGGATGAAGTTTTCTGCAAAACCACAAGATGTGCATGCAAATGGTGCTTTTGGCAGAACGCGCACGTGGATTTCTACCAAACGACGTGCTAAGCATGCCGATGCTGCTCTCTTTAGCACCCGCGCACGCATTTGTGCGAAAACGCGTTTTAAGCATGCACATGCATCTTTTGGTAGACGCGGATGAAGTTTTCTGCAAAACCACAAGATGTGCATGCAAATGGTGCTTTTGGCAGAACGCGCACGTGGATTTCTACCAAACGACGTGCTAAGCATGCCGATGCTGCTCTTTTTAGCACCCGCGCACGCATTTGTGCGAAAACGCGTTTTAAGCATGCACATGCATCTTTTGGTAGACGCGGATGAAGTTTTCTGCAAAACCACAAGATGTGCATGCAAATGGTGCTTTTGGCAGAACGCGCACGTGGATTTCTTCCAAACGACGTGCTAAGCATGCCGATGCTGCTCTTTTTAGCACCCGCGCACGGATTTGTGCGAAAACGCGTTTTAAGCATGCACATGCATCTTTTGGTAGACGCGGATGAAGTTTTCTGCAAAACCACAAGATGTGCATGCAAATGGTGCTTTTGGCAGAACGCGCACGTGGATTTCTACCAAACGACGTGCTAAGCATGCCGATGCTGCTCTTTTTAGCACCCGCGCACGCATTTGTGCGAAAACGCGTTTTAAGCATGCACATGCATCTTTTGGTAGACGCGGATGAAGTTTTCTGCAAAACCACAAGATGTGCATGCAAATGGTGCTTTTGGCAGAACGCGCACGTGGATTTCTTCCAAACGACGTGCTAAGCATGCCGATGCTGCTCTTTTTAGCACCCGCGCACGCATTTGTGCGAAAACGCGTTTTAAGTATGCACATGCATCTTTTGGTAGACGCGGATGAAGTTTTCTGCAAAACCACAAGATGTGCATGCAAATGGTGCTTTTGGCATAACGCGCACGTGGATTTCTACCAAACGACGTGCTAAGCATGCCGATGCTGCTCTTTTTAGCACTCGCGCACGTATTTGTGCGAAAACGCGTTTTAAGCATGCATATGCATCTTTTGGTAGACGCGGATGAAGTTTTCTGCAAAACCACAAGATGTGCATGCAAATGGTGCTTTTGGCAGAACGCGCACGTGGATTTCTACCAAACGACGTGCTAAGCATGCCGATGCTGCTCTTTTTAACACCCGCGCACGCATTTGTGCGAAAACGCGTTTTAAGCATGTACATGCATCCTTTGGTAGACGCGGATGAAGTTTTCTGCAAAACCACAAGATGTGCATGCAAATGGTGCTTTTGGCAGAACGCGCACGTGGATTTCTACCAAACGACGTGCTAAGCATGCCGATGCTGCTCTTTTGAGCACCCGCGCACGCATTTGTGCGAAAACGCGTTTTAAGCATGCACATGCATCCTTTGGTAGACGCGGATAAAGTTTTCTGCAAAACCACAAGATGTGCATGCAAATGGTGCTTTTTGCAGAACCCGCACG
Organism: Dermacentor andersoni; assembly: GCF_023375885.2. NCBI lineage: Eukaryota > Metazoa > Arthropoda > Arachnida > Ixodida > Ixodidae > Dermacentor > Dermacentor andersoni. The sequence continues at coordinate 514,067 of NW_027314760.1, forward strand.
TGGATTTCTACCAAACGACGTGCTAAGCATGCCGATGCTGCTCTTTTTAGCACCCGCGCACGGATTTGTGCGAAAACGCGTTTTAAGCATGCACATGCATCTTTTGGTAGACGCGGATGAAGTTTTCTGCAAAACCACAAGGTGTGCATGCAAATGGTGCTTTTGGCAGAACGCGCTCGTGGATTTCTACCAAACGACGTGCTAAGCATGCCGATGCTGCTCTTTTTAGCACCCGCGCACGGATTTGTGCGAAAACGCGTTTTAAGCATGCACATGCATCTTTTGGTAGACGCGGATGAAGTTTTCTGCAAAACCACAAGATGTGCATGCAAATGGTGCTTTTGGCAGAACGCGCACGTGGATTTCTACCAAACGACGTGCTAAGCATGCCGATGCTGCTCTTTTTAGCACCCGCGCACGGATTTGTGCGAAAACGCGTTTTAAGCATGCACATGCATCTTTTGGTAGACGCGGATGAAGTTTTCTGCAAAACCACAAGATGTGCATGCAAATGGTGCTTTTGGCAGAACGCGCACGTGGATTTCTACCTAACGACGTGCTAAGCATGCCGATGCTGCTCTTTTTAGCACCCGCGCACGGATTTGTGCGAAAACGCGTTTTAAGCATGCACATGCATCTTTTGGTAGACGCGGATGAAGTTTTCTGCAAAACCACAAGATGTGCATGCAAATGGTGCTTTTGGCAGAACGCGCACGTGGATTTCTACCAAACGACATGCTAAGCATGCCGATGCTGCTCTTTTTAGCACCCGCGCACGCATTTGTGCGAAAACGCGTTTTAAGCATGCACATGCATCTTTTGGTAGACGCGGATGAAGTTTTCTGCAAAACCACAAGATGTGCATGCAAATGGTGCTTTTGGCAGAACGCGCACGTGGATTTCTACCAAACGACGTGCTAAGCATGCCGATGCTGCTCTTTTTAGCACCCGTGCGCGGATTTGTGCGAAAACGCGTTTTAAGCATGCACATGCATCTTTTGGTAGACGCGGATGAAGTTTTCTGCAAAACCACAAGATGTGCATGCAAATGGTGCTTTTGGCAGAACGCGCACGTGGATTTCTACCAAACGACGTGCTAAGCATACCGATGCTGCTCTTTTTAGCACCCGCGCACGGATTTGTGCGAAAACGCGTTTTAAGCATGCACATGCATCTTTTGGTAGACGCGGATGAAGTTTTCTGCAAAACCACAAGATGTGCATGCAAATGGTGCTTTTGGCAGAACGCGCACGTGGATTTCTACCAAACGACGTGCTAAGCATGCCGATGCTGCTCTTTTTAGCACCCGCGCACGCATTTGTGCGAAAACGCGTTTTAAGCATGCACATGCATCTTTTGGTAGACGCGGATGAAGTTTTCTGCAAAACCACAAGATGTGCATGCAAATGGTGCTTTTGGCAGAACGCGCGCGTGGATTTCTACCAAACGACGTGCTAAGCATGCCGATGCTGCTCTTTTTAGCACCCGCGCACGGATTTGTGCGAAAACGCGTTTTAAGCATGCACATGCATCTTTTGGTAGACGCGGATGAAGTTTTCTGCAAAACCACAAGATGTGCATGCAAATGGTGCTTTTGGCAGAACGCGCACGTGGATTTCTACCAAACGACGTGCTAAGCATGCCGATGCTGCTCTTTTTAGCACCCGCGCACGCATTTGTGCGAAAACGCGTTTTAAGCATGCACATGCATCCTTTGGTAGACGCGGATAAAGTTTTCTGCAAAACCACAAGATGTGCATGCAAATGGTGCTTTTTGCAGAACCCGCACGTGGATTTCTACCAAACGACGTGCTAAGCATGCCGATGCTGCTCTTTTTAGCACCCGCGCACGGATTTGTGCGAAAACGCGTTTTAAGCATGCACATGCATCTTTTGGTAGACGCGGATGAAGTTTTCTGCAAAACCACAAGATGTGCATGCAAATGGTGCTTTTGGCAGAACGCGCACGTGGATTTCTACCAAACGACGTGCTAAGCATGCCGATGCTGCTCTTTTTAGCACCCGCGCACGCATTTGTGCGAAAACGCGTTTTAAGCATGCACATGCATCTTTTGGTAGACGCGGATGAAGTTTTCTGCAAAACCACAAGATGTGCATGCAAATGGTGCTTTTGGGAGAACGCGCACGTGGATTTCTACCAAACGACGTGCTAAGCATGCCGATGCTGCTCTTTTTAGCACACGTGCGCGGATTTGTGCGAAAACGCGTTTTAAGCATGCACATGCATCTTTTGGTAGACGCGGATAAAGTTTTCTGCAAAACCACAAGATGTGCATGCAAATGGTGCTTTTGGCAGAACGCGCACGTGGATTTCTACCAAACGACGTGCTAAGCATGCCGATGCTGCTCTTTTTAGCACCCGCGCACGGATTTGTGCGAAAACGCGTTTTAAGCATGCACATGCATCTTTTGGTAGACGCGGATGAAGTTTTCTGCAAAACCACAAGGTGTGCATGCAAATGGTGCTTTTGGCAGAACGCGCTCGTGGATTTCTACCAAACGACGTGCTAAGCATGCCGATGCTGCTCTTTTTAGCACCCGCGCACGGATTTGTGCGAAAACGCGTTTTAAGCATGCACATGCATCTTTTGGTAGACGCGGATGAAGTTTTCTGCAAAACCACAAGATGTGCATGCAAATGGTGCTTTTGGCAGAACGCGCACGTGGATTTCTACCAAACGACGTGCTAAGCATGCCGATGCTGCTCTTTTTAGCACCCGCGCACGGATTTGTGCGAAAACGCGTTTTAAGCATGCACATGCATCTTTTGGTAGACGCGGATGAAGTTTTCTTCAAAACCACAAGATGTGCATGCAAATGGTGCTTTTGGCAGAACGCGCACGTGGATTTCTACCAAACGACGTGCTAAGCATGCCGATGCTGCTCTTTTTAGCACCCGCGCACGGATTTGTGCGAAAACTCGTTTTAAGCATGCACATGCATCTTTTGGTAGACGCGGATGAAGTTTTCTGCAAAACCACAAGATGTGCATGCAAATGGTGCTTTTGGCAGAACGCGCACGTGGATTTCTACCAAACGACGTGCTAAGCATGCCGATGCTGCTCTTTTTAGCACCCGCGCACGCATTTGTGCGAAAACGCGTTTTAAGCATGCACATGCATCTTTTGGTAGACGCGGATGAAGTTTTCTGCAAAACCACAAGATGTGCATGCAAATGGTGCTTTTGGCAGAACGCGCGCGTGGATTTCTACCAAACGACGTGCTAAGCATGCCGATGCTGCTCTTTTTAGCACCCGCGCACGGATTTGTGCGAAAACGCGTTTTAAGCATGCACATGCATCTTTTGGTAGACGCGGATGAAGTTTTCTGCAAAACCACAAGATGTGCATGCAAATGGTGCTTTTGGCAGAACGCGCACGTGGATTTCTACCAAACGACGTGCTAAGCATGCCGATGCTGCTCTTTTTAGCACCCGCGCACGCATTTGTGCGAAAACGCGTTTTAAGCATGCACATGCATCCTTTGGTAGACGCGGATAAAGTTTTCTGCAAAACCACAAGATGTGCATGCAAATGGTGCTTTTTGCAGAACCCGCACGTGGATTTCTACCAAACGACGTGCTAAGCATGCCGATGCTGCTCTTTTTAGCACCCGCGCACGGATTTGTGCGAAAACGCGTTTTAAGCATGCACATGCATCTTTTGGTAGACGCGGATGAAGTTTTCTGCAAAACCACAAGATGTGCATGCAAATGGTGCTTTTGGCAGAACGCGCACGTGGATTTCTACCAAACGACGTGCTAAGCATGCCGATGCTGCTCTTTTTAGCACCCGCGCACGCATTTGTGCGAAAACGCGTTTTAAGCATGCACATGCATCTTTTGGTAGACGCGGATGAAGTTTTCTGCAAAACCACAAGATGTGCATGCAAATGGTGCTTTTGGCAGAACGCGCACGTGGATTTCTACCAAACGACGTGCTAAGCATGCCGATGCTGCTCTTTTTAGCACCCGTGCGCGGATTTGTGCGAAAACGCGTTTTAAGCATGCACATGCATCTTTTGGTAGACGCGGATAAAGTTTTCTGCAAAACCACAAGATGTGCATGCAAATGGTGCTTTTGGCAGAACGCGCACGTGGATTTCTACCAAACGACGTGCTAAGCATGCCGATGCTGCTCTTTTTAGCACCCGCGCACGGATTTGTGCGAAAACGCGTTTTAAGCATGCACATGCATCTTTTGGTAGACGCGGATGAAGTTTTCTGCAAAACCACAAGGTGTGCATGCAAATGGTGCTTTTGGCAGAACGCGCTCGTGGATTTCTACCAAACGACGTGCTAAGCATGCCGATGCTGCTCTTTTTAGCACCCGCGCACGGATTTGTGCGAAAACGCGTTTTAAGCATGCACATGCATCTTTTGGTAGACGCGGATGAAGTTTTCTGCAAAACCACAAGATGTGCATGCAAATGGTGCTTTTGGCAGAACGCGCACGTGGATTTCTACCAAACGACGTGCTAAGCATGCCGATGCTGCTCTTTTTAGCACCCGCGCACGGATTTGTGCGAAAACGCGTTTTAAGCATGCACATGCATCTTTTGGTAGACGCGGATGAAGTTTTCTTCAAAACCACAAGATGTGCATGCAAATGGTGCTTTTGGCAGAACGCGCACGTGGATTTCTACCAAACGACGTGCTAAGCATGCCGATGCTGCTCTTTTTAGCACCCGCGCACGGATTTGTGCGAAAACTCGTTTTAAGCATGCACATGCATCTTTTGGTAGACGCGGATGAAGTTTTCTGCAAAACCACAAGATGTGCATGCAAATGGTGCTTTTGGCAGAACGCGCACGTGGATTTCTACCAAACGACGTGCTAAGCATGCCGATGCTGCTCTTTTTAGCACCCGCGCACGCATTTGTGCGAAAACGCGTTTTAAGCATGCACATGCATCCTTTGGTAGACGCGGATAAAGTTTTCTGCAAAACCACAAGATGTGCATGCAAATGGTGCTTTTCGCAGAACGCGCACGTGGATTTCTACCAAACGACGTGCTAAGCATGCCGATGCTGCTCTTTTTAGCACCCGCGCACGGATTTGTGCGAAAACGCGTTTTAAGCATGCACATGCATCTTTTGGTAGACGCGGATGAAGTTTTCTGCAAAACCACAATGTGTGCATGCAAATGGTGCTTTTGGCAGAACGCGCACGTGGATTTCTACCAAACGACGTGCTAAGCATGCCGATGCTGCTCTTTTTAGCACCCGCGCACGGATTTGTGCGAAAACGCGTTTTAAGCATGCACATGCATCTTTTGGTAGACGCGGATGAAGTTTTCTGCAAAACCACAAGATGTGCATGCAAATGGTGCTTTTGGCAGAACGCGCACGTGGATTTCTACCAAACGACGTGCTAAGCATGCCGATGCTGCTCTTTTTAGCACCCGCGCACGCATTTGTGCGAAAACGCGTTTTAAGCATGCACATGCATCCTTTGGTAGACGCGGATAAAGTTTTCTGCAAAACCACAAGATGTGCATGCAAATGGTGCTTTTTGCAGAACGCGCACGTGGATTTCTACCAAACGACGTGCTAAGCATGCCGATGCTGCTCTTTTTAGCACCCGCGCACGGATTTGTGCGAAAACGCGTTTTAAGCATGCACATGCATCTTTTGGTAGATGCGGATGAAGTTTTCTGCAAAACCACAAGGTGTGCATGCAAATGGTGCTTTTGGCAGAAGCGTGCTCGTGGATTTCTACCAAACGACGTGCTAAGCATGCCGATGCTGCTCTTTTTAGCACCCGCGCACGCATTTGTGCGAAAACGCGTTTTAAGCATGCACATGCATCTTTTGGTAGACGCGGATGAAGTTTTCTGCAAAACCAGAAGATGTGCATGCAAATGGTGCTTTTGGCAGAACGCGCACGTGGATTTCTACCAAACGACGTGCTAAGCATGCCGATGCTGCTCTTTTTAGCACCCGCGCACGGATTTGTGCGAAAACGCGTTTTAAGCATGCACATGCATCTTTTGGTAGACAAGGATGAAGTTTTCTGCAAAACCACAAGATCTGCATGCAAATGGTGCTTTTGGCAGAACGCGCACGTGGATTTCTACCAAACGACGTGCTAAGCATGCCGATGCTGCTCTTTTTAGCACCCGCGCACGGATTTGGGCGAAAACGCGTTTTAAGCATGCACATGCATCTTTTGGTAGACGCGGATGAAGTTTTCTGCAAAACCACAAGATGTGCACGCAAATGGTGCTTTTGGCAGAACGCGCACGTGGATTTCTACCAAACGACGTGCTAAGCATGCCGATGCTGCTCTTTTTAGCACCCGCGCACGGATTTGTGCGAAAACGCGTTTTCAGCATGCACATGCATCTTTTGGTAGACGCGGATGAAGTTTTCTGCAAAACCAGATGTGCATGCAAATGGTGCTTTTGGCAGAACGCGCACGTGGATTTCTACCAAACGACGTGCTAAGCATGCCGATGCTGCTCTTTTTAGCACCCGCGCATGGATTTGTGCGAAAACGCGTTTTAAGCATGCACATGCATCTTTTGGTAGACGCGGATGAAGTTTTCTGCAAAACCACAAGATGTGCATGCAAATGGTGCTTTTGGCAGAACGCGCACGTGGATTTCTACCAAACGACGTGCTAAGCATGCCGATGCTGCTCTTTTTAGCACCCGCGCACGCATTTGTGCGAAAACGCGTTTTAAGCATGCACATGCATCTTTTGGTAGACGCGGATGAAGTTTTCTGCAAAACCACAAGATGTGCATGCAAATGGTGCTTTTGGCAGAACGCGCACGTGGATTTCTACCAAACGACGTGCTAAGCATGCCGATGCTGCTCTTTTTAGCACCCGCGCACGGATTTGTGCGAAAACGCGTTTTAAGCATGCACATGCATCTTTTGGTAGACGCGGATGAAGTTTTCTTCAAAACCACAAGATGTGCATGCAAATGGTGCTTTTGGCAGAACGCGCACGTGGATTTCTACCAAACGACGTGCTAAGCATGCCGATGCTGCTCTTTTTAGCACCCGCGCACGGATTTGTGCGAAAACGCGTTTTAAGCATGCACATGCATCTTTTGGTAGACGCGGATGAAGTTTTCTGCAAAACCACAAGATGTGCATGCAAATGGTGCTTTTGGCAGAACGCGCACGTGGATTTCTACCAAACGACGTGCTAAGCATGCCGATGCTGCTCTTTTTAGCACCCGCGCACGCATTTGTGCGAAAACGCGTTTTAAGCATGCACATGCATCCTTTGGTAGACGCGGATAAAGTTTTCTGCAAAACCACAAGATGTGCATGCAAATGGTGCTTTTTGCAGAACGCGCACGTGGATTTCTACCAAACGACGTGCTAAGCATGCCGATGCTGCTCTTTTTAGCACCCGCGCACGGATTTGTGCGAAAACGCGTTTTAAGCATGCACATGCATCTTTTGGTAGGCGCGGATGAAGTTTTCTGCAAAACCACAAGGTGTGCATGCAAATGGTGCTTTTGGCAGAACGTGCTCGTGGATTTCTACCAAACGACGTGCTAAGCATGCCGATGCTGCTCTTTTTAGCACCCGCGCACGCATTTGTGCGAAAACGCGTTTTAAGCATGCACATGCATCTTTTGGTAGACGCGGATGAAGTTTTCTGCAAAACCAGATGTGCATGCAAATGGTGCTTTTGGCAGAACGCGCACGTGGATTTCTACCAAACGACGTGCTAAGCATGCCGATGCTGCTCTTTTTAGCACCCGCGCACGGATTTGTGCGAAAACGTGTTTTAAGCATGCACATGCATCTTTTGGTAGACGCGGATGAAGTTTTCTGCAAAACCACAAGATGTGCATGCAAATGGTGCTTTTTGCAGAACGCGCACGTGGATTTCTACCAAACGACGTGCTAAGCATGCCGATGCTGCTCTTTTTAGCACCCGCGCACGGATTTGTGCGAAAACGCGTTTTAAGCGTGCACATGCATCTTTTGGTAGACGCGGATGAAGTTTTCTGCAAAACCACAAGATGTGCATGCAAATGGTGCTTTTGGCAGAACGCGCGCGTGGATTTCTACCAAACGACGTGCTAAGCATGCCGATGCTGCTCTTTTTAGCACCCGCGCACGGATTTGGGCGAAAACGCGTTTTAAGCATGCACATGCATCTTTTGGTAGACGCGGATGAAGTTTTCTGCAAAACCACAAGATGTGCACGCAAATGGTGCTTTTGGCAGAACGCGCACGTGGATTTCTACCAAACGACGTGCTAAGCATGCCGATGCTGCTCTTTTTAGCACCCGCGCACGGATTTGTGCGAAAACGCGTTTTCAGCATGCACATGCATCTTTTGGTAGACGCGGATGAAGTTTTCTGCAAAACCAGAAGATGTGCATGCAAATGGTGCTTTTGGCAGAACGCGCACGTGGATTTCTACCAAACGACGTGCTAAGCATGCCGATGCTGCTCTTTTTAGCACCCGCGCACGGATTTGTGCGAAAACGCGTTTTAAGCATGCACATGCATCTTTTGGTAGACGCGGATGAAGTTTTCTGCAAAACCACAAGATGTGCATGCAAATGGTGCTTTTGGCAGAACGCGCACGTGGATTTCTACCAAACGACGTGCTAAGCATGCCGATGCTGCTCTTTTTAGCACCCGCGCACGCATTTGTGCGAAAACGCGTTTTAAGCATGCACATGCATCCTTTGGTAGACGCGGATAAAGTTTTCTGCAAAACCACAAGATGTGCATGCAAATGGTGCTTTTTGCAGAACGCGCACGTGGATTTCTACCAAACGACGTGCTAAGCATGCCGATGCTGCTCTTTTTAGCACCCGCGCACGGATTTGTGCGAAAACGCGTTTTAAGCATGCACATGCATCTTTTGGTAGATGCGGATGAAGTTTTCTGCAAAACCACAAGGTGTGCATGCAAATGGTGCTTTTGGCAGAAGCGTGCTCGTGGATTTCTACCAAACGACGTGCTAAGCATGCCGATGCTGCTCTTTTTAGCACCCGCGCACGCATTTGTGCGAAAACGCGTTTTAAGCATGCACATGCATCTTTTGGTAGACGCGGATGAAGTTTTCTGCAAAACCAGAAGATGTGCATGCAAATGGTGCTTTTGGCAGAACGCGCACGTGGATTTCTACCAAACGACGTGCTAAGCATGCCGATGCTGCTCTTTTTAGCACCCGCGCACGGATTTGTGCGAAAACGCGTTTTAAGCATGCACATGCATCTTTTGGTAGACAAGGATGAAGTTTTCTGCAAAACCACAAGATGTGCATGCAAATGGTGCTTTTGGCAGAACGCGCACGTGGATTTCTACCAAACGACGTGCTAAGCATGCCGATGCTGCTCTTTTTAGCACCCGCGCACGGATTTGGGCGAAAACGCGTTTTAAGCATGCACATGCATCTTTTGGTAGACGCGGATGAAGTTTTCTGCAAAACCACAAGATGTGCACGCAAATGGTGCTTTTGGCAGAACGCGCACGTGGATTTCTACCAAACGACGTGCTAAGCATGCCGATGCTGCTCTTTTTAGCACCCGCGCACGGATTTGTGCGAAAACGCGTTTTCAGCATGCACATGCATCTTTTGGTAGACGCGGATGAAGTTTTCTGCAAAACCAGATGTGCATGCAAATGGTGCTTTTGGCAGAACGCGCACGTGGATTTCTACCAAACGACGTGCTAAGCATGCCGATGCTGCTCTTTTTAGCACCCGCGCATGGATTTTAGCGAAAACGCGTTTTAAGCATGCACATGCATCTTTTGGTAGACGCGGATGAAGTTTTCTGCAAAACCACAAGATGTGCATGCAAATGGTGCTTTTGGCAGAACGCGCACGTGGATTTCTACCAAACGACGTGCTAAGCATGCCGATGCTGCTCTTTTTAGCACCCGCGCACGCATTTGTGCGAAAACGCGTTTTAAGCATGCACATGCATCTTTTGGTAGACGCGGATGAAGTTTTCTGCAAAACCACAAGATGTGCATGCAAATGGTGCTTTTGGCAGAACGCGCACGTGGATTTCTACCAAACGACGTGCTAAGCATGCCGATGCTGCTCTTTTTAGCACCCGCGCACGGATTTGTGCGAAAACGCGTTTTAAGCATGCACATGCATCTTTTGGTAGACGCGGATGAAGTTTTCTTCAAAACCACAAGATGTGCATGCAAATGGTGCTTTTGGCAGAACGCGCACGTGGATTTCTACCAAACGACGTGCTAAGCATGCCGATGCTGCTCTTTTTAGCACCCGCGCACGGATTTGTGCGAAAACGCGTTTTAAGCATGCACATGCATCTTTTGGTAGACGCGGATGAAGTTTTCTGCAAAACCACAAGATGTGCATGCAAATGGTGCTTTTGGCAGAACGCGCACGTGGATTTCTACCAAACGACGTGCTAAGCATGCCGATGCTGCTCTTTTTAGCACCCGCGCACGCATTTGTGCGAAAACGCGTTTTAAGCATGCACATGCATCCTTTGGTAGACGCGGATAAAGTTTTCTGCAAAACCACAAGATGTGCATGCAAATGGTGCTTTTTGCAGAACGCGCACGTGGATTTCTACCAAACGACGTGCTAAGCATGCCGATGCTGCTCTTTTTAGCACCCGCGCACGGATTTGTGCGAAAACGCGTTTTAAGCATGCACATGCATCTTTTGGTAGGCGCGGATGAAGTTTTCTGCAAAACCACAAGGTGTGCATGCAAATGGTGCTTTTGGCAGAACGTGCTCGTGGATTTCTACCAAACGACGTGCTAAGCATGCCGATGCTGCTCTTTTTAGCACCCGCGCACGCATTTGTGCGAAAACGCGTTTTAAGCATGCACATGCATCTTTTGGTAGACGCGGATGAAGTTTTCTGCAAAACCAGATGTGCATGCAAATGGTGCTTTTGGCAGAACGCGCACGTGGATTTCTACCAAACGACGTGCTAAGCATGCCGATGCTGCTCTTTTTAGCACCCGCGCACGGATTTGTGCGAAAACGTGTTTTAAGCATGCACATGCATCTTTTGGTAGACGCGGATGAAGTTTTCTGCAAAACCACAAGATGTGCATGCAAATGGTGCTTTTTGCAGAACGCGCACGTGGATTTCTACCAAACGACGTGCTAAGCATGCCGATGCTGCTCTTTTTAGCACCCGCGCACGGATTTGTGCGAAAACGCGTTTTAAGCGTGCACATGCATCTTTTGGTAGACGCGGATGAAGTTTTCTGCAAAACCACAAGATGTGCATGCAAATGGTGCTTTTGGCAGAACGCGCGCGTGGATTTCTACCAAACGACGTGCTAAGCATGCCGATGCTGCTCTTTTTAGCACCCGCGCACGGATTTGGGCGAAAACGCGTTTTAAGCATGCACATGCATCTTTTGGTAGACGCGGATGAAGTTTTCTGCAAAACCACAAGATGTGCACGCAAATGGTGCTTTTGGCAGAACGCGCACGTGGATTTCTACCAAACGACGTGCTAAGCATGCCGATGCTGCTCTTTTTAGCACCCGCGCACGGATTTGTGCGAAAACGCGTTTTCAGCATGCACATGCATCTTTTGGTAGACGCGGATGAAGTTTTCTGCAAAACCAGAAGATGTGCATGCAAATGGTGCTTTTGGCAGAACGCGCACGTGGATTTCTACCAAACGACGTGCTAAGCATGCCGATGCTGCTCTTTTTAGCACCCGCGCACGGATTTGTGCGAAAACGCGTTTTAAGCATGCACATGCATCTTTTGGTAGACGCGGATGAAGTTTTCTGCAAAACCACAAGATGTGCATGCAAATGGTGCTTTTGGCAGAACGCGCACGTGGATTTCTACCAAACGACGTGCTAAGCATGCCGATGCTGCTCTTTTTAGCACCCGCGCACGCATTTGTGCGAAAACGCGTTTTAAGCATGCACATGCATCTTTTGGTAGACGCGGATGAAGTTTTCTGCAAAACCACAAGATGTGCATGCAAATGGTGCTTTTGGCAGAACGCGCACGTGGATTTCTACCAAACGACGTGCTAAGCATGCCGATGCTGCTCTTTTTAGCGCCCGCGCACGGATTTGTGCGAAAACTCGTTTTAAGCATGCACATGCATCTTTTGGTAGACGCGGATGAAGTTTTCTGCAAAACCACAAGATGTGCATGCAAATGTTGCTTTTGGCAGAACGCGCACGTGGATTTCTACCAAACGACGTGCTAAGCATGCCGATGCTGCTCTTTTTAGCACCCGCGCACGCATTTGTGCGAAAACGCGTTTTAAGCATGCACATGCATCCTTTGGTAGACGTGGATAGTTTTCTGCAAAACCACAAGATGTGCATGCAAATGGTGCTTTTCGCAGAACGCGCACGTGGATTTCTACCAAACGACGTGCTAAGCATGCCGATGCTGCTCTTTTTAGCACCCGCGCACGGATTTGTGCGAAAACGCGTTTTAAGCATGCACATGCATCTTTTGGTAGACGCGGATGAAGTTTTCTGCAAAAGCACAAGGTGTGCATGCAAATGGTGCTTTTGGCAGAACGCGCACGTGGATTTCTACCAAACGACGTGCTAAGCATGCCGATGCTGCTCTTTTTAGCACCCGCGCACGGATTTGTGCGAAAACGCGTTTTCAGCATGCACATGCATCTTTTGGTAGACGCGGATGAAGTTTTCTGCAAAACCACAAGATGTGCATGCAAATGGTGCTTTTGGCAGAACGCGCACGTGGATTTCTACCAAACGACGTGCTAAGCATGCCGATGCTGCTCTTTTTAGCACCCGCGCACGGATTTGTGCGAAAACGCGTTTTAAGCATGCACATGCATCTTTTGGTAGACGCGGATGAAGTTTTCTTCAAAACCACAAGATGTGCATGCAAATGGTGCTTTTGGCAGAACGCGCACGTGGATTTCTACCAAACGACGTGCTAAGCATGCCGATGCTGCTCTTTTTAGCACCCGCGCACGGATTTGTGCGAAAACGCGTTTTAAGCATGCACATGCATCTTTTGGTAGACGCGGATGAAGTTTTCTGCAAAACCACAAGATGTGCATGCAAATGGTGCTTTTGGCAGAACGCGCACGTGGATTTCTACCAAACGACGTGCTAAGCATGCCGATGCTGCTCTTTTTAGCACCCGCGCACGCATTTGTGCGAAAACGCGTTTTAAGCATGCACATGCATCTTTTGGTAGACGCGGATGAAGTTTTCTGCAAAACCACAAGATGTGCATGCAAATGGTGCTTTTGGCAGAACGCGCACGTGGATTTCTACCAAACGACGTGCTAAGCATGCCGATGCTGCTCTTTTTAGCACCCGCGCATGGATTTGTGCGAAAACGCGTTTTAAGCATGCACATGCATCTTTTGGTAGACGCGGATGAAGTTTTCTGCAAAACCACAAGATGTGCATGCAAATGGTGATTTTGGCAGAACGCGCACGTGGATTTCTACCAAAGGACGTGCTAAGCATGCCGATGCTGCTCTTTTTAGCACCCGCGCACGGATTTGTGCGAAAACGCGTTTTAAGCATGCACATGCATCTTTTGGTAGACGCGGATGAAGTTTTCTGCAAAACCACAAGATGTGCATGCAAATGGTGCTTTTGGCAGAACGCGGACGTGGATTTCTACCAAACGACGTGCTAAGCATGCCGATGCTGCTCTTTTTAGCACCCGCGCACGCATTTGTGCGAAAACGCGTTTTAAGCATGCACATGCATCTTTTGGTAGACGCGGATGAAGTTTTCTGCAAAACCACAAGATGTGCGTGCAAATGTTGCTTTTGGCAGAACGCGCACGTGGATTTCTACCAAACGACGTGCTAAGCATGCCGATGCTGCTCTTTTTAGCACCCGCGCACGGATTTGTGCGAAAACGCGTTTTAAGCATGCACATGCATCTTTTGGTAGACGCGGATGAAGTTTTCTGCAAAACCACAAGATGTACATGCAAATGGTGCTTTTGGCAGAACGCGCACGTGGATTTCTACCAAACGACGTGCTAAGCATGCCGATGCTGCTCTTTTTAGCACCCGCGCACGGATTTGTGCGAAAACGCGTTTTAAGCATGCACATGCATCTTTTGGTAGACGCGGATGAAGTTTTCTGCAAAACCACAAGGTGTGCATGCAAATGGTGCTTTTGGCAGAACGCGCACGTGGATTTCTACCAAACGACGTGCTAAGCATGCCGATGCTGCTCTTTTTAGCACCCGCGCACGCATTTGTGCGAAAACGCGCTTTAAGCATGCACATGCATATTTTGGTAGACGCGGATGAAGTTTTCTGCAAAACCAGAAGATGTGCATGCAAATGGTGCTTTTGGCAGAACGCGCACGTGGATTTCTACCAAACGACGTGGTAAGCATGCCGATGCTGCTCTTTTTAGCACCCGCGCACGGATTTGTGCGAAAACGCGTTTTAAGCATGCACATGCATCTTTTGGTAGACGCGGATGAAGTTTTCTGCAAAACCAGAAGACTAGAAGCGTACGGTGAGGGGCTAGTTGGTATAGCATTACGAGATCCAAAAAAAAAAAACTGCGCAAAAAAAGGGACAAGACAAAGAGAGAACCACACGACACGGGCGCAGACTAACAACTGGTTTTAATGCACCATCGCCTCTTTCCCACCAACAACAGAACGCATGCGCACCGGCCACAAAGACAAATACAGCTATCAAGTGGTCAAGCCTAGAAACGCCAACTCCTTGCGGTACAAATGTATGGAAGCTTCGCTAACACATTTATCAGGCCATAATCTCGCGATTTCAAAGGCTTCGATTATTTCGCGCTCTTTCTTATCCCTTGCGCGTTCGACAATCTTAGTCCTGCCGAAAAGTGGGGTACAAGCATTCCCGTCATGCCTGCAGGTCTTGCAATGCTTCGGAAGATGCTGTCCTCTAGAATCATCTAGGGAATTAGCGTGTTCTAACAATCTAATATTAATGCAGCGCCCTGTTTGCCCAACATACACGTTGCCACAACTCAGCGGAATCTCATAAATGACATTCGCTCTACAGGGCACAAACTTGTTCCTGTGGTTAGTGCAGCACTCAATTTTCTTTTTTCTATCAGGTCTAACTAAATTGCACAGACTAGACAGCTTATAAGGTGCCGAAAAGAGAACCTGAATGCCGAATTTACCCGCGACTCTCTTCAGGCCATGCGAGACCCTGTGGGCATAGGGCATAACTTCATACTTCCTCCTCTCCTGTGTGTCCACCCCACGAGGCTTTGAACTTAATCGGAAGGACTTCAACAGGGACTCGGCAACAGCCCGAAGAAGGGCCAGCGGAAAACCGGCCGACCGAAGGCGATCAGCTTGGGCATCAAAACTGGACTGAACCTTATGAGGGCAGGACTTCACCAACGAAGCCCTGAGGCACGTTGACGCAATCCCCCTCTTGACCAGCTTCGAATGGCTCGAGTTGAAGGGTAGAAGTGCTTTTTTCGACCTAGGCATGTAAGCCCAGCAGAGGTGGGCAGGGTCATTAAAAAATAATTTTAAGTCTAAGAATTGCAAGCCGCCATTTTCAGGAAGTTCAACAGTAAAATTAAAGCTGGCAAAAGCAGACTTGAAGGATGCTAAAACCTCCGATGCCACCTGTGTCAAGTCGTCGTTGTGGTCTAAATTTAAAAGAATCAAAAAATCATCAACGTACCGGAACACACGAATGATGCGGTCGTCAGAAAGTACCCGCGATAGCGAGCGGTCAAGATCGGCTAAAAGAAGATGTGCATGCAAATGGTGCTTTTGGCAGAACGCGCACGTGGATTTCTACCAAACGACGTGCTAAGCATGCCGATGCTGCTCTTTTTAGCACCCGCGCACGGATTTGTGCGAAAACGCGTTTTAAGCATGCACATGCATCTTTTGGTAGACGCGGATGAAGTTTTCTGCAAAACCACAAGATGTGCATGCAAATGGTGCTTTTGGCAGAACGCGCACGTGGATTTCTACCAAACGACGGGCTAAGCATGCCGATGCTGCTCTTTTTAGCACCCGCGCACGGATTTGTGCGAAAACGCGTTTTAAGCATGCACATGCATCTTTTGGTAGACGCGGATGAAGTTTTATGCAAAACCACAAGATGTGCATGCAAATGGTGCTTTTGGCAGAACGCGCACGTGGATTTCTACCAAACGACGTGCTAAGCATGCCGATGCTGCTCTTTTTAGCACCCGCGCACGCATTTGTGCGAAAACGCGTTTTAAGCATGCACATGCATCTTTTGGTAGACGCGGATGAAGTTTTCTGCAAAACCACAAGATGTGCATGCAAATGGTGCTTTTGGCAGAACGCGCACGTGGATTTCTACCATACGACGTGCTAAGCATGCCGATGCTGCTCTTTTTAGCACCCGCGCACGCATTTGTGCGAAAACACGTTTTAAGCATGCACATGCATCTTTTGGTAGACGCGGATGAAGTTTTCTGCAAAACCAGAAGATGTGCATGCAAATGGTGCTTTTGGCAGAACGCGCACGTGGATTTCTACCAAACGACGTGCTAAGCATGCCGATGCTGCTCTTTTTAGCACCCGCGCACGGATTTGTGCGAAAACGCGTTTTAAGCATGCACATGCATCTTTTGGTAGACGCGGATGAAGTTTTCTGCAAAACCACAAGGTGTGCATGCAAATGGTGCTTTTGGCAGAACGCGCACGTGGATTTCTACCAAACGACGTGCTAAGCATGCCGATGCTGCTCTTTTTAGCACCCGCGCACGCATTTGTGCGAAAACGCGTTTTAAGCATGCACATGCATCTTTTGGTAGACGCGGATGAAGTTTTCTGCAAAACCAGAAGATGTGCATGCAAATGGTGCTTTTGGCAGAACGCGCACGTGGATTTCTACCAAACGACGTGCTAAGCATGCCGATGCTGCTCTTTTTAGCACCCGCGCACGGATTTGTGCGAAAACGCGTTTTAAGCATGCACGTGCATCTTTTGGTAGACGCGGATGAAGTTTTCTGCAAAACCACAAGATGTGCATGCAAATGGTGCTTTTTCCAGAACGCGCACGTGGATTTCTACCAAACGACGTGCTAAGCATGCCGATGCTGCTCTTTTTAGCACCCGCGCACGGATTTGTGCGAAAACGCGTTTTAAGCATGCACATGCATCTTTTGGTAGACGCGGATGAAGTTTTCTGCAAAACCACAAGATGTGCATGCAAATGGTGCTTTTGGCAGAACGCGCACGTGGATTTCTACCAAACGACGTGCTAAGCATACCGATGCTGCTCTTTTTAGCACCCGCGCAAGCATTTGTGCGAAAACGCGTTTTAAGCATGCACATGCATCTTTTGGTAGACGCAGATGAAGTTTTCTGCAAAACCACAAGATGTGCATGCAAATGGTGCTTTTGGCAGAACGCGCACGTGGATTTCTACCAAACGACGTGCTAAGCATGCCGATGCTGCTCTTTTTAGCACCCGCGCACGGATTTGTGCGAAAACGCGTTTTAAGCATGCACATGCATCTTTTGGTAGACGCGGATGAAGTTTTCTGCAAAACCACAAGATGTGCATGCAAATGGTGCTTTTGGCTGAACGCGCACGTGGATTTCTACCAAACGACGTGCTAAGCATGCCGATGCTGCTCTTTTTAGCACCGGCGCACGGATTTGGGCGAAAACGCGTTTTAAGCATGCACATGCATCTTTTCGTAGACGCGGATGAAGTTTTCTGCAAAACCACAAGATGTGCATGCAAATGGTGCTTTTGGCAGAACGCGCACGTGGATTTCCACCAAACGACGTGCTAAGCATGCCGATGCTGCTCTTTTTAGCACCCGCCCACGGATTTGTGCGAAAACGCGTTTTCAGCATGCACATGCATCTTTTGGTAGACGCGGATGATGTTTTCTGCAAAACCAGAAGATGTGCATGCAAATGGTGCTTTTGGCAGAACGCGCACGTGGATTTCTACCAAACGACGTGCTAAGCATGCCGATGCTGCTCTTTTTAGCACCCGCGCACGGATTTGTGCGAAAACGCGTTTTAAGCATGCACATGCATGTTTTGGTAGACGCGGATGAAGTTTTCTGCAAAACCACAAGATGTGCATGCAAATGGTGCTTTTGGCAGAACGCGCACGTGGATTTCTACCAAACAACGGGCTAAGCATGCCGATGCTGCTCTTTTTAGCACCCGCGCACGGATTTGTGCGAAAACGCGTTTTAAGCATGCACATGCATCTTTTGGTAGACGCGGATGAAGTTTTCTGCAAAACCACAAGATGTGCATGCAAATGGTGCTTTTGGCAGAACGCGCACGTGGATTTCTACCAAACGACGTGCTAAGCATGCCGATGCTGCTCTTTTTAGCACCCGCGCACGCATTTGTGCGAAAACGCGTTTTAAGCATGCACATGCATCCTTTGGTAGACGCGGATGAAGTTTTCTGCAAAACCACAAGATGTGCATGCAAATGGTGCTTTTTGCAGAACGCGCACGTGGATTTCTACCAAACGACGTGCTAAGCATACCGATGCTACTCTTTTTAGCACCCGCGCACGCATTTGTGCGAAAACGCGTTTTAAGCATGCACATGCATCTTTTGGTAGACGCGGATGAAGTTTTCTGCAAAACCACAAGATGTGCATGCAAATGGTGCTTTTTGCAGAACGCGCACGTGGATTTCTACCAAACGACGTGCTAAGCATGCCGATGCTGCTCTTTTTAGCACCCGCGCACGGATTTGTGCGAAAACGCGTTTTAAGCATGCACATGCATCTTTTGGTAGACGCGGATAAAGTTTTCTGCAAAACCACAAGATGTGCATGCAAATGGTGCTTTTGGCAGAACGCGCACGTGGATTTCTACCAAACGACGTGCTAAGCATACCGATGCTACTCTTTTTAGCACCCGCGCACGCATTTGTGCGAAAACGCGTTTTAAGCATGCACATGCATCTTTTGGTAGACGCGGATGAAGTTTTCTGCAAAACCACAAGATGTGCATGCAAATGGTGCTTTTTGCAGAACGCGCACGTGGATTTCTACCAAACGACGTGCTAAGCATGCCGATGCTGCTCTTTTTAGCACCCGCGCACGGATTTGTGCGAAAACGCGTTTTAAGCATGCACATGCATCTTTTGGTAGACGCGGATGAAGTTTTCTGCAAAACCACAAGATGTGCATGCAAATGGTGCTTTTGGCAGAACGCGCACGTGGATTTCTACCAAACGACGTGCTAAGCATGCCGATGCTGCTCTTTTTAGCACCCGCGCACGGATTTGTGCGAAAACGCGTTTTAAGCATGCACATGCATCTTTTGGTAGACGCGGATGAAGTTTTCTGCAAAACCACAAGATGTGCATGCAAATGGTGCTTTTTCCAGAACGCGCACGTGGATTTCTACCAAACGACGTGCTAAGCATGCCGATGCTGCTCTTTTTAGCACCCGCGCACGGATTTGTGCGAAAACGCGTTTTAAGCATGCACATGCATCTTTTGGTAGACGCGGATGAAGTTTTCTGCAAAACCACAAGATGTGCATGCAAATGGTGCTTTTGGCAGAACGCGCACGTGGATTTCTACCAAACGACGCGCTAAGCATGCCGATGCTGCTCTTTTTAGCACCCGCGCACGCATTTGTGCGAAAACGCGTTTTAAGCATGCACATGCATCTTTTGGTAGACGCGGATGAAGTTTTCTGCAAAACCACAAGATGTGCATGCAAATGGTGCTTTTGGCAGAACGCGCACGTGGATTTCTACCAAACGACGTGCTAAGCATGCCGATGCTGCTCTTTTTAGCACCCGCGCACGCATTTGTGCGAAAACGCGTTTTAAGCATGCACATGCATCTTTTGGTAGACGCGGATGAAGTTTTCTGCAAAACCACAAGATGTGCATGCAAATGGTGCTTTTGGCAGAACGCGCACGTGGATTTCTACCAAACGACGTGCTAAGCATGCCGATGCTGCTCTTTTTAGCACCCGCGCACGGATTTGTGCGAAAACGCGTTTTAAGCATGCACATGCATCTTTTGGTAGACGCGGATGAAGTTTTCTGCAAAACCACAAGATGTGCATGCAAATGGTGCTTTTGGCAGAACGCGCACGTGGATTTCTACCAAACGACGTGCTAAGCATGCCGATGCTGCTCTTTTTAGCACCCGCGCACGGATTTGTGCGAAAACGCGTTTTCAGCATGCACATGCATCTTTTGGTAGACGCGGATGAAGTTTTCTGCAAAACCAGAATACTAGAAGCGTACGGTGAGGGGCTAGTTGGTATAGCATTACGAGATCCAAAAAAAAAAACTGCGCAAAAAAAGGGACAAGACAAAGAGAGAACCACACGACACGGGCGCAGACTAACAACTGGTTTTAATGCACCATCGCCTCTTTCCCACCAACAACAGAACGCATGCGCACCGGCCACAAAGACAAATACAGCTATCAAGTGGTCAAGCCTAGAAACGCCAACTCCTTGCGGTACAAATGTATGGAAGCTTCGCTAACACATTTATCAGGCCATAATCTCGCGATTTCAAAGGCTTCGATTATTTCGCGCTCTTTCTTATCCCTTGCGCGTTCGACAATCTTAGTCCTGCCGAAAAGTGGGGTACAAGCATTCCCGTCATGCCTGCAGGTCTTGCAATGCTTCGGAAGATGCTGTCCTCTAGAATCATCTAGGGAATTAGCGTGTTCTAACAATCTAATATTAATGCAGCGCCCTGTTTGCCCAACATACACGTTGCCACAACTCAGCGGAATCTCATAAATGACATTCGCTCTACAGGGCACAAACTTGTTCCTGTGGTTAGTGCAGCACTCAATTTTCTTTTTTCTATCAGGTCTAACTAAATTGCACAGACTAGACAGCTTATAAGGTGCCGAAAAGAGAACCTGAATGTCGAATTTACCCGCGACTCTCTTCAGGCCATGCGAGACCCTGTGGGCATAGGGCATAACTTCATACTTCCTCCTCTCCTGTGTGTCCACCCCACGAGGCTTTGAACTTAATCGGAAGGACTTCAACAGGGACTCGGCAACAGCCCGAAGAAGGGCCAGCGGAAAACCGGCCGACCGAAGGCGATCAGCTTGGGCATCAAAACTGGACTGAACCTTATGAGGGCAGGACTTCACCAACGAAGCCCTGAGGCACGTTGACGCAAACCCCTCTTGACCAGCTTCGAATTGCTCGAGTTGAAGGGTAGAAGTGCTTTTTTCGACCTAGGCATGTAAGCCCAGCAGAGGTGGGCAGGGTCATTAAAAAATAATTTTAAGTCTAAGAATTGCAAGCAGGAATTTTCAGGAAGTTCAACAGTAAAATTAAAGCTGGCAAAAGCAGACTTGAAGGATGCTAAAACCTCCGATGCCACCTGTGTCAAGTCGTCGTTGTGGTCTAAATTTAAAAGAATCAAAAAATCATCAACGTACCGGAACACACGAATGATGCGGTCGTCAGAAAGTACCCGCGATAGCGAGCGGTCAAGATCGGCTAAAAGAAGATGTGCATGCAAATGGTGCTTTTGGCAGAACGCGCACGTGGATTTCTACCAAACGACGTGCTAAGCATGCCGATGCTGCTCTTTTTAGCACCCGCGCACGGATTTGTGCGAAAAGGCGTTTTAAGCATGCACATGCATCTTTTGGTAGACGCGGATGAAGTTTTCTGCAAAACCACAAGATGTGCATGCAAATGGTGCTTTTGGCAGAACGCGCACGTGTATTTCTACCAAACGACGGGCTAAGCATGCCGATGCTGCTCTTTTTAGCACCCGCGCACGGATTTGTGCGAAAACGCGTTTTAAGCATGCACATGCATCTTTTGGTAGACGCGGATGAAGTTTTCTGCAAAACCACAAGATGTGCATGCAAATGGTGCTTTTGGCAGAACGCGCACGTGGATTTCTACCAAACGACGTGCTAAGCATGCCGATGCTGCTCTTTTTAGCACCCGCGCACGGATTTGTGCGAAAACGCGTTTTAAGCATGCACATGCATCTTTTGGTAGACGCGGATGAAGTTTTCTGCAAAACCACAAGATGAGCATGCAAATGGTGCTTTTGGCAGAACGCGCACGTGGATTTCTACCAAACGACGTGCTAAGCATGCCGATGCTGCTCTTTTTAGCACCCGCGCACGGATTTGTGCGAAAACGCGTTTTAAGCATGCACATGCATCTTTTGGTAGACGCGGATGAAGTTTTCTGCAAAACCACAAGATGTGCATGAAAATGGTGCTTTTGGCAGAACGCGCACGTGGATTTCTACCAAACGACGTGCTAAGCATGCCGATGCTGCTCTTTTTAGCACCCGCGCACGCATTTGTGCGAAAACGCGTTTTAAGCATGCACATGCATGTTTTGGTAGACGCGGATGAAGTTTTCTGCAAAACCACAAGATGTGCATGCAAATGGTGCTTTTGGCAGAACGCGCACGTGGATTTCTACCAAACGACGTGCTAAGCATGCCGATGCTGCTCTTTTTAGCACCCGCGCACGGATTTGTGCGAAAACGCGTTTTAAGCATGCACATGCATCTTTTGGTAGACGCGGATGAAGTTTTCTGCAAAACCACAAGATGTGCATGCAAATGGTGCTTTTGGCAGAACGCGCACGTGGATTTCTACCAAACGACGTGCTAAGCATGCCGATGCTGCTCTTTTTAGCACCCGCGCACGGATTTGTGCGAAAACGCGTTTTAAGCATGCACATGCATCTTTTAGTAGACGCGGATGAAGTTTTCTGCAAAACCACAAGATGTGCATGCAAATGGTGCTTTTGGCAGAACGCGCACGTGGATTTCTACCAAACGACGTGCTAAGCATGCCGATGCTGCTCTTTTTAGCACCCGCGCACGCATTTGTGCGAAAACGCGTTTTAAGCATGCACATGCATCTTTTGGTAGACGCGGATGAAGTTTTCTGCAAAACCACAAGATGTGCATGCAAATGGTGCTTTTGGCAGAACGCGCACGTGGATTTCTACCAAACGACGTGCTAAGCATGCCGATGCTGCTCTTTTTAGCACCCGCGCACGGATTTGTGCGAAAACGCGTTTTAAGCATGCACATGCATCTTTTGGTATACGCGGATGAAGTTTTCTGCAAAACCACAAGATGTGCATGCAAATGGTGCTTTTGGCAGAACGCGCACGTGGATTTCTACCAAACGACGTGCTAAGCATGCCGATGCTGCTCTTTTTAGCACCCGCGCACGCATTTGTGCGAAAACGCGTTTTAAGCATGCACATGCATCTTTTGGTAGACGCGGATGAAGTTTTCTGCAAAACCACAAGATGTGCGTGCAAATGGTGCTTTTGGCAGAACGCGCACGTGTATTTCTACCAAACGACGTGCTAAGCATGCCGATGCTGCTCTTTTTAGCACCCGCGCACGGATTTGTGCGAAAACGCGTTTTAAGCATGCACATGCATCTTTTGGTAGACGCGGATGAAGTTTTCTGCAAAACCACAAGATGTGCATGCAAATGGTGCTTTTGGCAGAACGCGCACGTGGATTTCTACCAAACGACGTGCTAAGCATGCCGATGCTGCTCTTTTTAGCACCCGCGCACGGATTTGTGCGAAAACGCGTTTTAAGCATGCACATGCATCTTTTGGTAGACGCGGATGAAGTTTTCTGCAAAACCACAAGATGAGCATGCAAATGGTGCTTTTGGCAGAACGCGCACGTGGATTTCTACCAAACGACGTGCTAAGCATGCCGATGCTGCTCTTTTTAGCACCCGCGCACGGATTTGTGCGAAAACGCGTTTTAAGCATGCACATGCATCTTTTGGTAGACGCGGATGAAGTTTTCTGCAAAACCACAAGATGTGCATGCAAATGGTGCTTTTGGCAGAACGCGCACGTGGATTTCTACCAAACGACGTGCTAAGCATGCCGATGCTGCTCTTTTTAGCACCCGCGCACGCATTTGTGCGAAAACGCGTTTTAAGCATGCACATGCATCTTTTGGTAGACGCGGATGAAGTTTTCTGCAAAACCACAAGATGTGCATGCAAATGGTGCTTTTGGCAGAACGCGCACGTGGATTTCTACCAAACGACGTGCTAAGCATGCCGATGCTGCTCTTTTTAGCACCCGCGCACGGATTTGTGCGAAAACGCGTTTTAAGCATGCACATGCATCTTTTGGTAGACGCGGATGAAGTTTTCTGCAAAACCACAAGATGAGCATGCAAATGGTGCTTTTGGCAGAACGCGCACGTGGATTTCTACCAAACGACGTGCTAAGCATGCCGATGCTGCTCTTTTTAGCACCCGCGCACGCATTTGTGCGAAAACGCGTTTTAAGCATGCACATGCATGTTTTGGTAGACGCGGATGAAGTTTTCTGCAAAACCACAAGATGTGCATGCAAATGGTGCTTTTGGCAGAACGCGCACGTGGATTTCTACCAAACGACGTGCTAAGCATGCCGATGCTGCTCTTTTTAGCACCCGCGCACGGATTTGTGCGAAAACGCGTTTTAAGCATGCACATGCATCTTTTGGTAGACGCGGATGAAGTTTTCTGCAAAACCACAAGATGTGCATGCAAATGGTGCTTTTGGCAGAACGCGCACGTGGATTTCTACCAAACGACGTGCTAAGCATGCCGATGCTGCTCTTTTTAGCACCCGCGCACGGATTTGTGCGAAAACGCGTTTTAAGCATGCACATGCATCTTTTAGTAGACGCGGATGAAGTTTTCTGCAAAACCACAAGATGTGCATGCAAATGGTGCTTTTGGCAGAACGCGCACGTGGATTTCTACCAAACGACGTGCTAAGCATGCCGATGCTGCTCTTTTTAGCACCCGCGCACGCATTTGTGCGAAAACGCGTTTTAAGCATGCACATGCATCTTTTGGTAGACGCGGATGAAGTTTTCTGCAAAACCACAAGATGTGCATGCAAATGGTGCTTTTGGCAGAACGCGCACGTGGATTTCTACCAAACGACGTGCTAAGCATGCCGATGCTGCTCTTTTTAGCACCCGCGCACGGATTTGTGCGAAAACGCGTTTTAAGCATGCACATGCATCTTTTGGTATACGCGGATGAAGTTTTCTGCAAAACCACAAGATGTGCATGCAAATGGTGCTTTTGGCAGAACGCGCACGTGGATTTCTACCAAACGACGTGCTAAGCATGCCGATGCTGCTCTTTTTAGCACCCGCGCACGCATTTGTGCGAAAACGCGTTTTAAGCATGCACATGCATCTTTTGGTAGACGCGGATGAAGTTTTCTGCAAAACCACAAGATGTGCGTGCAAATGGTGCTTTTGGCAGAACGCGCACGTGTATTTCTACCAAACGACGTGCTAAGCATGCCGATGCTGCTCTTTTTAGCACCCGCGCACGGATTTGTGCGAAAACGCGTTTTAAGCATGCACATGCATCTTTTGGTAGACGCGGATGAAGTTTTCTGCAAAACCACAAGATGTGCATGCAAATGGTGCTTTTGGCAGAACGCGCACGTGGATTTCTACCAAACGACGTGCTAAGCATGCCGATGCTGCTCTTTTTAGCACCCGCGCACGGATTTGTGCGAAAACGCGTTTTAAGCATGCACATGCATCTTTTGGTAGACGCGGATGAAGTTTTCTGCAAAACCACAAGATGTACATGCAAATGGTGCTTTTGGCAGAACGCGCACGTGGATTTCTACCAAACGATGTGCTAAGCATGCCGATGCTGCTCTTTTTAGCACCCGTGCACGCATTTGTGCGAAAACGCGTTTTAAGCATGCACATGCATCTTTTGGTAGACGCGGATGAAGTTTTCTGCAAAACCACAAGATGTGCATGCAAATGGTGCTTTTGGCAGAACGCGCACGTGGATTTCTACCAAACGACGTGCTAAGCATGCCGATGCTGCTCTTTTTAGCACCCGCGCACGCATTTGTGCGAAAACGCGTTTTAAGCATGCACATGCATCTTTTGGTAGACGTGGATGAAGTTTTCTGCAAAACCACAAGATGTGCATGCAAATGGTGCTTTTGGCAGAACGCGCACGTGGATTTCTACCAAACGACGTGCTAAGCATGCCGATGCTGCTCTTTTTAGCACCCGCGCACGGATTTGTGCGAAAACGCGTTTTAAGCATGCACATGCATCTTTTGGTAGACGCGGATGAAGTTTTCTGCAAAACCACAAGATGTGCATGCAAATGGTGCTTTTGGCAGAACGCGCACGTGGATTTCTACCAAACGACGTGCTAAGCATGCCGATGCTGCTCTTTTTAGCACCCGCGCACGGATTTGTGCGAAAACGCGTTTTAAGCATGCACATGCATCTTTTGGTAGACGCGGATGAAGTTTTCTGCAAAACCACAAGATGTGCATGCAAATGGTGCTTCTGGCAGAACGCGCACGTGGATTTCTACCAAACGACGCGCTAAGCATGCCGATGCTGCTCTTTTTAGCACCCGCGCACGCATTTGTGCGAAAACGCGTTTTAAGCATGCACATGCATCTTTTGGTAGACGCGGATGAAGTTTTCTGCAAAACCACAAGATGTGCATGCAAATGGTGCTTTTGGCAGAACGCGCACGTGGATTTCTACCAAACGACGTGCTAAGCATGCCGATGCTGCTCTTTTTAGCACCCGCGCACGGATTTGTGCGAAAACGCGTTTTAAGCATGCACATGCATCTTTTGGTAGACGCGGATGAAGTTTTCTGCAAAACCACAAGATGTGCATGCAAATGGTGCTTTTGGCAGAACGCGCACGTGGATTTCTACCAAACGACGTGCTAAGCATGCCGATGCTGCTCTTTTTAGCACCCGCGCACGCATTTGTGCGAAAACGCGTTTTAAGCTTGCACATGCATCTTTTGGTAGACGCGGATGAAGTTTTCGGCAAAACCACAAGATGTGCGTGCAAATGGTGCTTTTGGCAGAACGCGCACGTGGATTTCTACCAAACGACGTGCTAAGCATGCCGATGCTGCTCTTTTTAGCACCCGCGCACGGATTTGTGCGAAAACGTGTTTTAAGCATGCACATGCATCTTTTGGTAGACGCGGATGAAGTTTTCTGCAAAACCCCAAGATGTGCATGCAAATGGTGCTTTTGGCAGAACGCGCACGTGGATTTCTACCAGACGACGTGCTAAGCATGCCGATGCTGCTCTTTTTAGCAGCCGCGCAAGGATTTGTGCGAAAACGCGTTTTAAGCATGCACATGCATCTTTTGGTAGACGCGGATGAAGTTCTCTGCAAAACCACAAGATGTGCATGCAAATGGTGCTTTTGGCAGAACGCGCACGTGGATTTCTACCAAACGACGTGCTAAGCATGCCGATGCTGCTCTTTTTAGCACCCGCGCACGCATTTGTGCGAAAACGCGTTTTAAGCATGCACATGCATCTTTTGGTAGACGTGGATGAAGTTTTCTGCAAAACCACAAGATGTGCATGCAAATGGTGCTTTTGGCAGAACGCGCACGTGGATTTCTACCAAACGACGTGCTAAGCATGCCGATGCTGCTCTTTTTAGCACCCGCGCACGGATTTGTGCGAAAACGCGTTTTAAGCATGCACATGCATCTTTTGGTAGACGCGGATGAAGTTTTCTGCAAAACCACAAGATGTGCATGCAAATGGTGCTTTTGGCAGAACGCGCACGTGGATTTCTACCAAACGACGTGCTAAGCATGCCGATGCTGCTTTTTTTAGCACCCGCGCACGGATTTGTGCGAAAACGCGTTTTAAGCATGCACATGCATCTTTTGGTAGACGCGGATGAAGTTTTCTGCAAAACCACAAGATGTGCATGCAAATGGTGCTTTTGGCAGAACGCGCACGTGGATTTCTACCAAACGACGTGCTAAGCATGCCGATGCTGCTCTTTTTAGCACCCGCGCACGGATTTGTGCGAAAACGCGTTTTAAGCATGCACATGCATCTTTTGGTAGACGCGGATGAAGTTTTCTGCAAAACCACAAGATGTGCATGCAAATGGTGCTTCTGGCAGAACGCGCACGTGGATTTCTACCAAACGACGCGCTAAGCATGCCGATGCTGCTCTTTTTAGCACCCGCGCACGCATTTGTGCGAAAACGCGTTTTAAGCATGCACATGCATCTTTTGGTAGACGCGGATGAAGTTTTCTGCAAAACCACAAGATGTGCATGCAAATGGTGCTTTTGGCAGAACGCGCACGTGGATTTCTACCAAACGACGTGCTAAGCATGCCGATGCTGCTCTTTTTAGCACCCGCGCACGGATTTGTGCGAAAACGCGTTTTAAGCATGCACATGCATCTTTTGGTAGACGCGGATGAAGTTTTCTGCAAAACCACAAGATGTGCATGCAAATGGTGCTTTTGGCAGAACGCGCACGTGGATTTCTACCAAACGACGTGCTAAGCATGCCGATGCTGCTCTTTTTAGCACCCGCGCACGCATTTGTGCGAAAACGTGTTTTAAGCTTGCACATGCATCTTTTGGTAGACGCGGATGAAGTTTTCGGCAAAACCACAAGATGTGCGTGCAAATGGTGCTTTTGGCAGAACGCGCACGTGGATTTCTACCAAACGACGTGCTAAGCATGCCGATGCTGCTCTTTTTAGCACCCGCGCACGGATTTGTGCGAAAACGTGTTTTAAGCATGCACATGCATCTTTTGGTAGACGCGGATGAAGTTTTCTGCAAAACCCCAAGATGTGCATGCAAATGGTGCTTTTGGCAGAACGCGCACGTGGATTTCTACCAAACGACGTGCTAAGCATGCCGATGCTGCTCTTTTTAGCACCCGCGCACGCATTTGTGCGAAAACGCGTTTTAAGCTTGCACATGCATCTTTTGGTAGACGCGGATGAAGTTTTCGGCAAAACCACAAGATGTGCGTGCAAATGGTGCTTTTGGCAGAACGCGCACGTGGATTTCTACCAAACGACGTGCTAAGCATGCCGATGCTGCTCTTTTTAGCACCCGCGCAGAGATTTGTGCGAAAACGCGTTTTAAGCATGCACATGCATCTTTTGGTAGACGCGGATGAAGTTTTCTGCAAAACCACAAGATGAGCATGCAAATGGTGCTTTTGGCAGAACGCGCACGTGGATTTCTACCAAACGACGTGCTAAGCATGCCGATGCTGCTCTTTTTAGCACCCGCGCACGGATTTGTGCGAAAACGCGTTTTAAGCATGCACATGCATCTTTTGGTAGACGCGGATGAAGTTTTCTGCAAAACCACAAGATGTGCATGCAAATGGTGCTTTTGGCAGAACGCGCACGTGGATTTCTACCAAACGACGTGCTAAGCATGCCGATGCTGCTCTTTTTAGCTCCCGCGCACGCATTTGTGCGAAAACGCGTTTTAAGCATGCACATGCATCTTTTGGTAGACGTGCATGAAGTTTTCTGCAAAACCACAAGATGTGCATGCAAATGGTGCTTTTGGCAGAACGCGCACGTGGATTTCTACCAAACGACGTGCTAAGCATGCCGATGCTGCTCTTTTTAGCACCCGCGCACGGATTTGTGCGAAAACGCGTTTTAAGCATGCACATGCATCTTTTGGTAGACGCGGATGAAGTTTTCTGCAAAACCACAAGATGTGCATGCAAATGGTGCTTTTGGCAGAACGCGCACGTGGATTTCTACCAAACGACGTGCTAAGCATGCCGATGCTGCTTTTTTTAGCACCCGCGCACGGATTTGTGCGAAAACGCGTTTTAAGCATGCACATGCATCTTTTGGTAGACGCGGATGAAGTTTTCTGCAAAACCACAAGATGTGCATGCAAATGGTGCTTTTGGCAGAACGCGCACGTGGATTTCTACCAAACGACGTGCTAAGCATGCCGATGCTGCTCTTTTTAGCACCCGCGCACGCATTTGTGCGAAAACGCGTTTTAAGCTTGCACATGCATCTTTTGGTAGACGCGGATGAAGTTTTCTGCAAAACCACAAGATGTGCGTGCAAATGGTGCTTTTGGCAGAACGCGCACGTGGATTTCTACCAAACGACGTGCTAAGCATGCCGATGCTGCTCTTTTTAGCACCCGCGCACGGATTTGTGCGAAAACGCGTTTTAAGCATGCACATGCATCTTTTGGCAGAACGCGCACGTGGATTTCTACCAAACGACGTGCTAAGCATGCCGATGCTGCTCTTTTTAGCACCCGCGCACGGATTTGTGCGAAAACGCGTTTTAAGCATGCACATGCATCTTTTGGTAGACGCGGATGAAGTTTTCTGCAAAACCACAAGATGTGCATGCAAATGGTGCTTCTGGCAGAACGCGCACGTGGATTTCTACCAAACGACGTGCTAAGCATGCCGATGCTGCTCTTTTTAGCACCCGCGCACGCATTTGTGCGAAAACGCGTTTTAAGCATGCACATGCATCTTTTGGTAGACGCGGATGAAGTTTTCTGCAAAACCACAAGATGTGCATGCAAATGGTGCTTTTGGCAGAACGCGCACGTGGATTTCTACCAAACGACGTGCTAAGCATGCCGATGCTGCTCTTTTTAGCACCCGCGCACGGATTTGTGCGAAAACGCGTTTTAAGCATGCACATGCATCTTTTGGTAGACGCGGATGAAGTTTTCTGCAAAACCACAAGATGTGCATGCAAATGGTGCTTTTGGCAGAACGCGCACGTGGATTTCTACCAAACGACGTGCTAAGCATGCCGATGCTGCTCTTTTTAGCTCCCGCGCACGCATTTGTGCGAAAACGCGTTTTAAGCATGCACATGCATCTTTTGGTAGACGCGGATGAAGTTTTCTGCAAAACCACAAGATGTGCATGCAAATGGTGCTTTTGGCAGAACGCGCACGTGGATTTCTACCAAACGACGTGCTAAGCATGCCGATGCTGCTCTTTTTAGCACCCGCGCACGCATTTGTGCGAAAACGCGTTTTAAGCTTGCACATGCATCTTTTGGTAGACGCGGATGAAGTTTTCGGCAAAACCACAAGATGTGCGTGCAAATGGTGCTTTTGGCAGAACGCGCACGTGGATTTCTACCAAACGACGTGCTAAGCTTGCCGATGCTGCTCTTTTTAGCACCCGCGCACAGATTTGTGCGAAAACGCGTTTTAAGCATGCACATGCATCTTTTGGTAGACGCGGATGAAGTTTTCTGCAAAACCACAAGATGAGCATGCAAATGGTGCTTTTGGCAGAACGCGCACGTAGATTTCTACCAAACGACGTGCTAAGCATGCCGATGCTGCTCTTTTTAGCACCCGCGCACGGATTTGTGCGAAAACGCGTTTTAAGCATGCACATGCATCTTTTGGTAGACGCGGATGAAGTTTTCTGCAAAACCACAAGATGTGCATGCAAATGGTGCTTTTGGCAGAACGCGCACGTGGATTTCTACCAAACGACGTGCTAAGCATGCCGATGCTGCTCTTTTTAGCTCCCGCGCACGCATTTGTGCGAAAACGCGTTTTAAGCATGCACATGCATCTTTTGGTAGACGTGGATGAAGTTTTCTGCAAAACCACAAGATGTGCATGCAAATGGTGCTTTTGGCAGAACGCGCACGTGGATTTCTACCAAACGACGTGCTAAGCATGCCGATGCTGCTCTTTTTAGCACCCGCGCACGGATTTGTGCGAAAACGCGTTTTAAGCATGCACATGCATCTTTTTGTAGACGTGGATGAAGTTTTCTGCAAAACCACAAGATGTGCATGCAAATGGTGCTTTTGGCAGAACGCGCACGTGGATTTCTACCAAACGACGTGCTAAGCATGCCGATGCTGCTTTTTTTAGCACCCGCGCACGGATTTGTGCGAAAACGCGTTTTAAGCATGCACATGCATCTTTTGGTAGACGCGGATGAAGTTTTCTGCAAAACCACAAGATGTGCATGCAAATGGTGCTTTTGGCAGAACGCGCACGTGGATTTCTACCAAACGACGTGCTAAGCATGCCGATGCTGCTTATTTTAGCACCCGCGCACGCATTTGTGCGAAACAGCGTTTTAAGCTTGCACATGCATCTTTTGGTAGACGCGGATGAAGTTTTCTGCAAAACCACAAGATGTGCGTGCAAATGGTGCTTTTGGCAGAACGCGCACGTGGATTTCTACCAAACGACGTGCTAAGCATGCCGATGCTGCTCTTTTTAGCACCCGCGCACGGATTTGTGCGAAAACGCGTTTTAAGCATGCACATGCATCTTTTGGCAGAACGCGCACGTGGATTTCTACCAAACGACGTGCTAAGCATGCCGATGCTGCTCTTTTTAGCACCCGCGCACGGATTTGTGCGAAAACGCGTTTTAAGCATGCACATGCATCTTTTGGTAGACGCGGATGAAGTTTTCTGCAAAACCACAAGATGAGCATGCAAATGGTGCTTTTGGCAGAACGCGCACGTGGATTTCTACCAAACGACGTGCTAAGCATGCCGATGCTGCTCTTTTTAGCACCCGCGCACGGATTTGTGCGAAAACGCGTTTTAAGCATGCACATGCATCTTTTGGTAGACGCGGATGAAGTTTTCTGCAAAACCACAAGATGTGCATGCAAATGGTGCTTTTGGCAGAACGCGCACGTGGATTTCTACCAAACGACGTGCTAAGCATGCCGATGCTGCTCTTTTTAGCACCCGCGCACGCATTTGTGCGAAAACGCGTTTTAAGCATGCACATGCATCCTTTGGTAGACGCGGATGAAGTTTTCTGCAAAACCACAAGATGTGCATGCAAATGGTGCTTTTTGCAGAACGCGCACGTGGATTTCTACCAAGCGACGTGCTAAGCATACCGATGCTACTCTTTTTAGCACCCGCGCACGCATTTGTGCGAAAACGCGTTTTAAGCATGCACATGCATCTTTTGGTAGACGCGGATGAAGTTTTCTGCAAAACCACAAGATGTGCATGCAAATGGTGCTTTTTGCAGAACGCGCACGTGGATTTCTACCAAACGACGTGCTAAGCATGCCGATGCTGCTCTTTTTAGCACCCGCGCAGGAATTTGTGCGAAAACGCGTTTTAAGCATGCACATGCATCTTTTGGTAGACGCGGATGAAGTTTTCTGCAAAACCACAAGATGTGCATGCAAATGGTGCTTTTTGCAGAACGCGCACGTGGATTTCTACCAAACGACGTGCTAAGCATGCCGATGCTGCTCTTTTTAGCACCCGCGCACGGATTTGTGCGAAAACGCGTTTTAAGCATGCACATGCATCTTTTGGTAGACGCGGATGAAGTTTTCTGCAAAACCACAAGATGTGCATGCAAATGGTGCTTTTGGCAGAACGCGCACGTGGATTTCTACCAAACGACGTGCTAAGCATGCCGATGCTGCTCTTTTTAGCACCCGCGCACGCATTTGTGCGAAAACGCGTTTTAAGCATGCACATGCATCTTTTGGTAGACGCGGATGAAGTTTTCTGCAAAACCACAAGATGTGCATGCAAATGGTGCTTTTGGCAGAACGCGCACGTGGATTTCTACCAAACGACGTGCTAAGCATGCCGATGCTGCTCTTTTTAGCACCCGCGCACGGATTTGTGCGAAAACGCGTTTTAAGCATGCACATGCATCTTTTGGTAGACGCGGATGAAGTTTTCTGCAAAACCACAAGATGTGCATGCAAATGGTGCTTTTGGCAGAACGCGCACGTGGATTTCTACCAAACGACGTGCTAAGCATGCCGATGCTGCTCTTTTTAGCACCCGCGCACGGATTTGTGCGAAAACGCGTTTTAAGCATGCACATGCATCTTTTGGTAGACGCGGATGAAGTTTTCTGCAAAACCACAAGATGTGCATGCAAATGGTGCTTTTGGCAGAACGCGCACGTGGATTTCTACCAAACGACGTGCTAAGCATGCCGATGCTGCTCTTTTTAGCACCCGCGCACGCATTTGTGCGAAAACGCGTTTTAAGCATGCACATGCATCTTTTGGTAGACGCGGATGAAGTTTTCTGCAAAACCACAAGATGTGCATGCAAATGGTGCTTTTGGCAGAACGCGCGCGTGGATTTCTACCAAACGACGTGCTAAGCATGCCGATGCTGCTCTTTTTAGCACCCGCGCACGGATTTGTGCGAAAACGCGTTTTAAGCATGCACATGCATCTTTTGGTAGACGCGGATGAAGTTTTCTGCAAAACCACAAGATGTGCATGCAAATGGTGCTTTTGGCAGAACGCGCACGTGGATTTCTACCAAACGACGTGCTAAGCATGCCGATGCTGCTCTTTTTAGCACCCGCGCACGCATTTGTGCGAAAACGCGTTTTAAGCATGCACATGCATCCTTTGGTAGACGCGGATAAAGTTTTCTGCAAAACCACAAGATGTGCATGCAAGTGGGGCTTTTTGCAGAACCCGCACGTGGATTTCTACCAAACGACGTGCTAAGCATGCCGATGCTGCTCTTTTTAGTGCGAAAACGCGTTTTAAGCATGCACATGCATCTTTTGGTAGACGCGGATGAAGTTTTCTGCAAAACCACAAGGTGTGCATGCAAATG
This sequence comes from Dermacentor andersoni, assembly GCF_023375885.2. Classification (NCBI taxonomy): domain Eukaryota; kingdom Metazoa; phylum Arthropoda; class Arachnida; order Ixodida; family Ixodidae; genus Dermacentor; species Dermacentor andersoni. The sequence goes on from NW_027314760.1 coordinate 548,443, forward strand.
GTGCTTTTGGCAGAACGCGCTCGTGGATTTCAACCAAACGACGTGCTAAGCATGCCGATGCTGCTCTTTTTAGCACCCGCGCACGGATTTGTGCGAAAACGCGTTTTAAGCATGCACATGCATCTTTTGGTAGACGCGGATGAAGTTTTCTGCAAAACCACAAGATGTGCATGGAAATGGTGCTTTTGGCAGAACGCGCACGTGGATTTCTACCAAACGACGTGCTAAGCATGCCGATGCTGCTCTTTTTAGCACCCGCGCACGGATTTGTGCGAAAACGCGTTTTAAGCATGCACATGCATCTTTTGGTAGACGCGGATGAAGTTTTCTGCAAAACCACAAGATGTGCATGCAAATGGTGCTTTTGGCATAACGCGCACGTGGATTTCTACCAAACGACGTGCTAAGCATGCCGATGCTGCTCTTTTTAGCACTCGCGCACGGATTTGTGCGAAAACGCGTTTTAAGCATGCATATGCATCTTTTGGTAGACGCGGATGAAGTTTTCTGCAAAACCACAAGATGTGCATGCAAATGGTGCTTTTGGCAGAACGCGCACGTGGATTTCTACCAAACGACGTGCTAAGCATGCCGATGCTGCTCTTTTTAGCACCCGCGCACGGATTTGTGCGAAAACGCGTTTTAAGCATGCACATGCATCCTTTGGTAGACGCGGATAAAGTTTTCTGCAAAACCACAAGATGTGCATGCAAGTGGTGCTTTTTGCAGAACCCGCACGTGGATTTCTACCAAACGACGTGCTAAGCATGCCGATGCTGCTCTTTTTAGCACCCGCGCACGGATTTGTGCGAAAACGCGTTTTAAGCATGCACATGCATCTTTTGGTAGACGCGGATGAAGTTTTCTGCAAAACCACAAGATGTGCATGCAAATGGTGCTTTTGGCAGAACGCGCACGTGGATTTCTACCAAACGACGTGCTAAGCATGCCGATGCTGCTCTTTTTAGCACCCGCGCACGCATTTGTGCGAAAACGCGTTTTAAGCATGCACATGCATCTTTTGGTAGACGCGGATGAAGTTTTCTGCAAAACCACAAGATGTGCATGCAAATGGTGCTTTTGGCAGAACGCGCACGTGGATTTCTTCCAAACGACGTGCTAAGCATGCCGATGCTGCTCTTTTTAGCACCCGCGCACGCATTTGTGCGAAAACGCGTTTTAAGTATGCACATGCATCTTTTGGTAGACGCGGATGAAGTTTTCTGCAAAACCACAAGATGTGCATGCAAATGGTGCTTTTGGCATAACGCGCACGTGGATTTCTACCAAACGACGTGCTAAGCATGCCGATGCTGCTCTTTTTAGCACTCGCGCACGGATTTGTGCGAAAACGCGTTTTAAGCATGCATATGCATCTTTTGGTAGACGCGGATGAAGTTATCTGCAAAACCACAAGATGTGCATGCAAATGGTGCTTTTGGCAGAACGCGCACGTGGATTTCTACCAAACGACGTGCTAAGCATGCCGATGCTGCTCTTTTTAACACCCGCGCACGCATTTGTGCGAAAACGCGTTTTAAGCATGCACATGCATCCTTTGGTAGACGCGGATGAAGTTTTCTGCAAAACCACAAGATGTGCATGCAAATGGTGCTTTTGGCAGAACGCGCGCGTGGATTTCTACCAAACGACGTGCTAAGCATGCCGATGCTGCTCTTTTTAGCACCCGCGCACGCATTTGTGCGAAAACGCGTTTTAAGCATGCACATGCATCCTTTGGTAGACGCGGATAAAGTTTTCTGCAAAACCACAAGATGTGCATGCAAATGGTGCTTTTTGCAGAACCCGCACGTGGATTTCTACCAAACGACGTGCTAAGCATGCCGATGCTGCTCTTTTTAGCACCCGCGCACGGATTTGTGCGAAAACGCGTTTTAAGCATGCACATGCATCTTTTGGTAGACGCGGATGAAGTTTTCTGCAAAACCACAAGATGTGCATGCAAATGGTGCTTTTGGCAGAACGCGCACGTGGATTTCTACCAAACGACGTGCTAAGCATGCCGATGCTGCTCTTTTTAGCACCCGCGCACGCATTTGTGCGAAAACGCGTTTTAAGCATGCACATGCATCTTTTGGTAGACGCGGATGAAGTTTTCTGCAAAACCACAAGATGTGCATGCAAATGGTGCTTTTGGCAGAACGCGCGCGTGGATTTCTACCAAACGACGTGCTAAGCATGCCGATGCTGCTCTTTTTAGCACCCGCGCACGGATTTGTGCGAAAACGCGTTTTAAGCATGCACATGCATCTTTTGGTAGACGCGGATGAAGTTTTCTGCAAAACCACAAGATGTGCATGCAAATGGTGCTTTTGGCAGAACGCGCACGTGGATTTCTACCAAACGACGTGCTAAGCATGCCGATGCTGCTCTTTTTAGCACCCGCGCACGCATTTGTGCGAAAACGCGTTTTAAGCATGCACATGCATCCTTTGGTAGACGCGGATAAAGTTTTCTGCAAAACCACAAGATGTGCATGCAAGTGGGGCTTTTTGCAGAACCCGCACGTGGATTTCTACCAAACGACGTGCTAAGCATGCCGATGCTGCTCTTTTTAGTGCGAAAACGCGTTTTAAGCATGCACATGCATCTTTTGGTAGACGCGGATGAAGTTTTCTGCAAAACCACAAGGTGTGCATGCAAATGGTGCTTTTGGCAGAACGCGCTCGTGGATTTCAACCAAACGACGTGCTAAGCATGCCGATGCTGCTCTTTTTAGCACCCGCGCACGGATTTGTGCGAAAACGCGTTTTAAGCATGCACATGCATCTTTTGGTAGACGCGGATGAAGTTTTCTGCAAAACCACAAGATGTGCATGCAAATGGTGCTTTTGGCAGAACGCGCACGTGGATTTCTACCAAACGACGTGCTAAGCATGCCGATGCTGCTCTTTTTAGCACCCGCGCACGGATTTGTGCGAAAACGCGTTTTAAGCATGCACATGCATCTTTTGGTAGACGCGGATGAAGTTTTCTGCAAAACCACAAGATGTGCATGCAAATGGTTCTTTTGGCATAACGCGCACGTGGATTTCTACCAAACGACGTGCTAAGCATGCCGATGCTGCTCTTTTTAGCACTCGCGCACGGATTTGTGCGAAAACGCGTTTTAAGCATGCATATGCATCTTTTGGTAGACGCGGATGAAGTTTTCTGCAAAACCACAAGATGTGCATGCAAATGGTGCTTTTGGCAGAACGCGCACGTGGATTTCTACCAAACGACGTGCTAAGCATGCCGATGCTGCTCTTTTTAGCACCCGCGCACGGATTTGTGCGAAAACGCGTTTTAAGCATGCACATGCATCCTTTGGTAGACGCGGATAAAGTTTTCTGCAAAACCACAAGATGTGCATGCAAGTGGTGCTTTTTGCAGAACCCGCACGTGGATTTCTACCAAACGACGTGCTAAGCATGCCGATGCTGCTCTTTTTAGCACCCGCGCACGGATTTGTGCGAAAACGCGTTTTAAGCATGCACATGCATCTTTTGGTAGACGCGGATGAAGTTTTCTGCAAAACCACAAGATGTGCATGCAAATGGTGCTTTTGGCAGAACGCGCACGTGGATTTCTACCAAACGACGTGCTAAGCATGCCGATGCTGCTCTTTTTAGCACCCGCGCACGCATTTGTGCGAAAACGCGTTTTAAGCATGCACATGCATCTTTTGGTAGACGCGGATGAAGTTTTCTGCAAAACCACAAGATGTGCATGCAAATGGTGCTTTTGGCAGAACGCGCACGTGGATTTCTTCCAAACGACGTGCTAAGCATGCCGATGCTGCTCTTTTTAGCACCCGCGCACGCATTTGTGCGAAAACGCGTTTTAAGTATGCACATGCATCTTTTGGTAGACGCGGATGAAGTTTTCTGCAAAACCACAAGATGTGCAAGCAAATGGTGCTTTTGGCTTAACGCGCACGTGGATTTCTACCAAACGACGTGCTAAGCATGCCGATGCTGCTCTTTTTAGCACTCGCGCACGGATTTGTGCGAAAACGCGTTTTAAGCATACATATGCATCTTTTGGTAGACGCGGATGAAGTTTTCTGCAAAACCACAAGATGTGCATGCAAATGGTGCTTTTGGCAGAACGCGCACGTGGATTTCTACCAAACGACGTGCTAAGCATGCCGATGCTGCTCTTTTTAACACCCGCGCACGCATTTGTGCGTAAACGCGTTTTAAGCATGCACATGCATCCTTTGGTAGACGCGGATGAAGTTTTCTGCAAAACCACAAGATGTGCATGCAAATGGTGCTTTTGGCAGAACGCGCGCGTGGATTTCTACCAAACGACGTGCTAAGCATGCCGATGCTGCTCTTTTTAGCACCCGCGCACGCATTTGTGCGAAAACGCGTTTTAAGCATGCACATGCATCCTTTGGTAGACGCGGATAAAGTTTTCTGCAAAACCACAAGATGTGCATGCAAATGGTGCTTTTTGCAGAACCCGCACGTGGATTTCTACCAAACGACGTGCTAAGCATGCCGATGCTGCTCTTTTTAGCACCCGCGCACGGATTTGTGCGAAAACGCGTTTTAAGCATGCACATGCATCTTTTGGTAGACGCGGATGAAGTTTTCTGCAAAACCACAAGATGTGCATGCAAATGGTGCTTTTGGCAGAACGCGCACGTGGATTTCTACCAAACGACGTGCTAAGCATGCCGATGCTGCTCTTTTTAGCACCCGCGCACGGATTTGTGCGAAAACGCGTTTTAAGCATGCACATGCATCTTTTGGTAGACGCGGATGAAGTTTTCTGCAAAACCACAAGATCTGCATGCAAATGGTGCTTTTGGCAGAACGCGCACGTGGATTTCTACCAAACGACGTGCTAAGCATGCCGATGCTGCTCTTTTTAGCACCCGCGCACGCATTTGTGCGAAAACGCGTTTTAAGCATGCACATGCATCTTTTGGTAGACGCGGATGAAGTTTTCTGCAAAACCACAAGATGTGCGTGCAAATGGTGCTTTTGGCAGAACGCGCACGTGTATTTCTACCAAACGACGTGCTAAGCATGCCGATGCTGCTCTTTTTAGCACCCGCGCACGGATTTGTGCGAAAACGCGTTTTAAGCATGCACATGCATCTTTTGGTAGACGCGGATGAAGTTTTCTGCAAAACCACAAGATGTGCATGCAAATGGTGCTTTTGGCAGAACGCGCACGTGGATTTCTACCAAACGACGTGCTAAGCATGCCGATGCTGCTCTTTTTAGCACCCGCGCACGGATTTGTGCGAAAACGCGTTTTAAGCATGCACATGCATCTTTTGGTAGACGCGGATGAAGTTTTCTGCAAAACCACAAGATGAGCATGCAAATGGTGCTTTTGGCAGAACGCGCACGTGGATTTCTACCAAACGACGTGCTAAGCATGCCGATGCTGCTCTTTTTAGCACCCGCGCACGGATTTGTGCGAAAACGCGTTTTAAGCATGCACATGCATCTTTTGGTAGACGCGGATGAAGTTTTCTGCAAAACCACAAGATGTGCATGCAAATGGTGCTTTTGGCAGAACGCGCACGTGGATTTCTACCAAACGACGTGCTAAGCATGCCGATGCTGCTCTTTTTAGCACCCGCGCACGCATTTGTGCGAAAACGCGTTTTAAGCATGCACATGCATCTTTTGGTAGACGCGGATGAAGTTTTCTGCAAAACCACAAGATGTGCATGCAAATGGTGCTTTTGGCAGAACGCGCACGTGGATTTCTACCAAACGACGTGCTAAGCATGCCGATGCTGCTCTTTTTAGCACCCGCGCACGGATTTGTGCGAAAACGCGTTTTAAGCATGCACATGCATCTTTTGGTAGACGCGGATGAAGTTTTCTGCAAAACCACAAGATGTGCATGCAAATGGTGCTTTTGGCAGAACGCGCACGTGGATTTCTACCAAACGACGTGCTAAGCATGCCGATGCTGCTCTTTTTAGCACCCGCGCACGGATTTGTGCGAAAACGCGTTTCAAGCATGCACATGCATTTTTTGGTAGACGCGGATGAAGTTTTCTGCAAAACCACAAGATGTGCATGCAAATGGTGCTTTTGGCAGAACGCGCACGTGGATTTCTACCAAACGACGTGCTAAGCATGCTGATGCTGCTCTTTTTAGCACCCGCGCACGCATTTGTGCGAAAACGCGTTTTAAGCATGCACATGCATCTTTTGGTAGACGCGGATGAAGTTTTCTGCAAAACCACAAGATGTGCATGCAAATGGTGCTTTTGGCAGAACGCGCACGTGGATTTCTACCAAACGACGTGCTAAGCATGCCGATGCTGCTCTTTTTAGCACCCGCGCACGGATTTGTGCGAAAACGCGTTTTAAGCATGCACATGCATCTTTTGGTAGACGTGGATGAAGTTTTCTGCAAAACCACAAGATGTGCATGCAAATGGTGCTTTTGGCAGAACGCGCACGTGGATTTCTACCAAACGACGTGCTAAGCATGCCGATGCTGCTCTTTTTAGCACCCGCGCACGGATTTGTGCGAAAACGCGTTTTAAGCATGCACATGCATCTTTTGGTAGACGCGGATGAAGTTTTCTGCAAAACCACAAGATGTGCATGCAAATGGTGCTTTTGGCAGAACGCGCACGTGGATTTCTACCAAACGACGTGCTAAGCATGCCGATGCTGCTCTTTTTAGCACCCGCGCACGGATTTGTGCGAAAACGCGTTTTAAGCATGCACATGCATCTTTTGGTAGACGCGGATGAAGTTTTCTGCAAAACCACAAGATGTGCATGCAAATGGTGCTTTTGGCAGAACGCGCACGTGGATTTCTACCAAACGACGTGCTAAGCATGCCGATGCTGCTCTTTTTAGCACCCGCGCACGCATTTGTGCGAAAACGCGTTTTAAGCATGCACATGCATCTTTTGGTAGACGTGGATGAAGTTTTCTGCAAAACCACAAGATGTGCATGCAAATGGTGCTTTTGGCAGAACGCGCACGTGGATTTCTACCAAACGACGTGCTAAGCATGCCGATGCTGCTCTTTTTAGCACCCGCGCACGGATTTGTGCGAAAACGCGTTTTAAGCATGCACATGCATCTTTTGGTAGACGCGGATGAAGTTTTCTGCAAAACCACAAGATGTGCATGCAAATGGTGCTTTTGGCAGAACGCGCACGTGGATTTCTACCAAACGACGTGCTAAGCATGCCGATGCTGCTCTTTTTAGCACCCGCGCACGGATTTGTGCGAAAACGCGTTTTAAGCATGCACATGCATCTTTTGGTAGACGCGGATGAAGTTTTCTGCAAAACCACAAGATGTGCATGCAAATGGTGCTTTTGGCAGAACGCGCACGTGGATTTCTACCAAACGACGTGCTAAGCATGCCGATGCTGCTCTTTTTAGCACCCGCGCACGGATTTGTGCGAAAACGCGTTTTAAGCATGCACATGCATCTTTTGGTAGACGCGGATGAAGTTTTCTGCAAAACCACAAGATGTGCATGCAAATGGTGCTTTTGGCAGAACGCGCACGTGGATTTCTACCAAACGACGTGCTAAGCATGCCGATGCTGCTCTTTTTAGCACCCGCGCACGCATTTGTGCGAAAACGCGTTTTAAGCATGCACATGCATCTTTTGGTAGACGCGGATGAAGTTTTCTGCAAAACCACAACATGTGCATGCAAATGGTGCTTTTTGCAGAACGCGCACGTGGATTTCTACCAAACGACGTGCTAAGCATGCCGATGCTGCTCTTTTTAGCACCCGCGCACGGATTTGTGCGAAAACGCGTTTTAAGCATGCACATGCATCTTTTGGTAGACGCGGATGAAGTTTTCTGCAAAACCACAAGATGTGCATGCAAATGGTGCTTTTGGCAGAACGCGCACGTGGATTTCTACCAAACGACGTGCTAAGCATGCCGATGCTGCTCTTTTTAGCACCCGCGCACGGATTTGTGCGAAAACGCGTTTTAAGCATGCACATGCATCTTTTGGTAGACGCGGATGAAGTTTTCTGCAAAACCACAAGATGTGCATGCAAATGGTGCTTTTGGCAGAACGCGCACGTGGATTTCTACCAAACGACGTGCTAAGCATGCCGATGCTGCTCTTTTTAGCACCCGCGCACGCATTTGTGCGAAAACGCGTTTTAAGCATGCACATGCATCTTTTGGTAGACGCGGATGAAGTTTTCTGCAAAACCACAACATGTGCATGCAAATGGTGCTTTTTGCAGAACGCGCACGTGGATTTCTACCAAACGACGTGCTAAGCATGCCGATGCTGCTCTTTTTAGCACCCGCGCACGGATTTGTGCGAAAACGCGTTTTAAGCATGCACATGCATCTTTTGGTAGACGCCGATGAAGTTTTCTGCAAAACCACAAGATGTGCATGCAAATGGTGCTTTTGGCAGAACGCGCACGTGGATTTCTACCAAACGACGTGCTAAGCATGCCGATGCTGCTCTTTTTAGCACCCGCGCACGCATTTGTGCGAAAACGCGTTTTAAGCATGCACATGCATCTTTTGGTAGACGCGGATGAAGTTTTCTGCAAAACCACAAGATGTGTATGCAAATGGTGCTTTTGGCAGAACGCGCACGTGGATTTCTACCAAACGACGTGCTAAGCATGCCGATGCTGCTCTTTTTAGCACCCGCGCACGGATTTGTGCGAAAACGCGTTTTAAGCATGCACATGCATCTTTTGGTAGACGCGGATGAAGTTTTCTGCAAAACCACAAGATGTGCATGCAAATGGTGCTTTTGGCAGAACGCGCACGTGGATTTCTACCAAACGACGTGCTAAGCATGCCGATGCTGCTCTTTTTAGCACCCGCGCACGCATTTGTGCGAAAACGCGTTTTAAGCATGCACATGCATCTTTTGGTAGACGCGGATGAAGTTTTCTGCAAAACCACAACATGTGCATGCAAATGGTGCTTTTTGCAGAACGCGCACGTGGATTTCTACCAAACGACGTGCTAAGCATGCCGATGCTGCTCTTTTTAGCACCCGCGCACGGATTTGTGCGAAAACGCGTTTTAAGCATGCACATGCATCTTTTGGTAGACGCCGATGAAGTTTTCTGCAAAACCACAAGATGTGCATGCAAATGGTGCTTTTGGCAGAACGCGCACGTGGATTTCTACCAAACGACGTGCTAAGCATGCCGATGCTGCTCTTTTTAGCACCCGCGCACGCATTTGTGCGAAAACGCGTTTTAAGCATGCACATGCATCTTTTGGTAGACGCGGATGAAGTTTTCTGCAAAACCACAAGATGTGTATGCAAATGGTGCTTTTGGCAGAACGTGCACGTGGATTTCTACCAAACGACGTGCTAAGCATGCCGATGCTGCTCTTTTTAGCACCCGCGCACGGATTTGTGCGAAAACGCGTTTTAAGCATGCACATGCATCTTTTGGTAGACGCGGATGAAGTTTTCTGCAAAACCACAAGATGTGCATGCAAATGGTGCTTTTGGCAGAACGCGCACGTGGATTTCTACCAAACGACGTGCTAAGCATGCCGATGCTGCTCTTTTTAGCACCCGCGCACGCATTTGTGCGAAAACGCGTTTTAAGCATGCACATGCATCTTTTGGTAGACGCGGATGAAGTTTTCTGCAAAACCACAAGATGTGCATGCAAATGGTGCTTTTTGCAGAACGCGCACGTGGATTTCTACCAAACGACGTGCTAAGCATGCCGATGCTGCTCTTTTTAGCACCCGCGCACGGATTTGTGCGAAAACGCGTTTTAAGCATGCACATGCATCTTTTGGTAGACGCGGATGAAGTTTTCTGCAAAACCACAAGATGTGCATGCAAATGGTGCTTTTGGCAGAACGCGCACGTGGATTTCTACCAAACGACGTGCTAAGCATGCCGATGCTGCTCTTTTAGCACCCGCGCACGGATTTGTGCGAAAACGCGTTTTAAGCATGCACATGCATCTTTTGGTAGACGCGGATGAAGTTTTCTGCAAAACCACAAGATGAGCATGCAAATGGTGCTTTTGGCAGAACGCGCACGTGGATTTCTACCAAACGACGTGCTAAGCATGCCGATGCTGCTCTTTTTAGCACCCGCGCACGGATTTGTGCGAAAACGCGTTTTAAGCATGCACATGCATCTTTTGGTAGACGCGGATGAAGTTTTCTGCAAAACCACAAGATGTGCATGCAAATGGTGCTTTTGGCAGAACGCGCACGTGGATTTCTACCAAACGACGTGCTAAGCATGCCGATGCTGCTCTTTTTAGCACCCGCGCACGCATTTGTGCGAAAACGCGTTTTAAGCATGCACATGCATCTTTTGGTAGACGCGGATGAAGTTTTCTGCAAAACCACAAGATGTGCATGCAAATGGTGCTTTTGGCAGAACGCGCACATGGATTTCTACCAAACGACGTGCTAAGCATGCCGATGCTGCTCTTTTTAGCACCCGCGCACGGATTTGTGCGAAAACGCGTTTTAAGCATGCACATGCATCTTTTGGTAGACGCGGATGAAGTTTTCTGCAAAACCACAAGATGTGCATGCAAATGGTGCTTTTGGCAGAACGCGCACGTGGATTTCTACCAAACGACGTGCTAAGCATGCCGATGCTGCTCTTTTTAGCACCCGCGCACGGATTTGTGCGAAAACGCGTTTTAAGCATGCACATGCATCTTTTGGTAGACGCGGATGAAGTTTTCTGCAAAACCACAAGATGTGCATGCAAATGGTGCTTTTGGCAGAACGCGCACGTGGATTTCTACCAAACGACGTGCTAAGCATGCCGATGCTGCTCTTTTTAGCACCCGCGCACGCATTTGTGCGAAAACGCGTTTTAAGCATGCACATGCATCTTTTGGTAGACGCGGATGAAGTTTTCTGCAAAACCACAAGATGTGCATGCAAATGGTGCTTTTGGCAGAACGCGCACGTGGATTTCTACCAAACGACGTGCTAAGCATGCCGATGCTGCTCTTTTTAGCACCCGCGCACGGATTTGTGCGAAAACGCGTTTTAAGCATGCATATGCATCTTTTGGTAGACGCGGATGAAGTTTTCTGCAAAACCACAAGATGTGCATGCAAATGGTGCTTTTGGCAGAACGCGCACGTGGATTTCTACCAAACGACGTGCTAAGCATGCCGATGCTGCTCTTTTTAGCACCCGCGCACGCATTTGTGCGAAAACGCGTTTTAAGCATGCACATGCATCTTTTGGTAGACGCGGATGAAGTTTTCTGCAAAACCACAAGATGTGCATGCAAATGGTGCTTTTGGCAGAACGCGCACGTGGATTTCTACCAAACGACGTGCTAAGCATGCCGATGCTGCTCTTTTTAGCACCCGCGCACGGATTTGTGCGAAAACGCGTTTTAAGCATGCATATGCATCTTTTGGTAGACGCGGATGAAGTTTTCTGCAAAACCACAAGATGTGCATGCAAATGGTGCTTTTGGCAGAACGCGCACGTGGATTTCTACCAAACGACGTGCTAAGCATGCCGATGCTGCTCTTTTTAGCACCCGCGCACGCATTTGTGCGAAAACGCGTTTTAAGCATGCACATGCATCTTTTGGTAGACGCGGATGAAGTTTTCTGCAAAACCACAAGATCTGCATGCAAATGGTGCTTTTGGCAGAACGCGCACGTGGATTTCTACCAAACGACGTGCTAAGCATGCCGATGCTGCTCTTTTTAGCACCCGCGCACGCATTTGTGCGAAAACACGTTTTAAGCATGCACATGCATCTTTTGGTAGACGCGGATGAAGTTTTCTGCAAAACCACAAGATGTGCATGCAAATGGTGCTTTTGGCAGAACGCGCACGTGGATTTCTACCAAACGACGTGCTAAGCATGCCGATGCTGCTCTTTTTAGCACCCGCGCACGCATTTGTGCGAAAACGCGTTTTAAGCATGCACATGCATCTTTTGGTAGACGCGGATGAAGTTTTCTGCAAATGGTGCTTTTGGCAGAACGCGCACGTGGATTTCTTCCAAACGACGTGCTAAGCATGCCGATGCTGCTCTTTTTAGCACCCGCGCACGCATTTGTGCGAAAACGCGTTTTAAGCATGCACATGCATCTTTTGGTAGACGCGGATGAAGTTTTCTGCAAAACCACAAGATGTGCATGCAAATGGTGCTTTTGGCATAACGCGCACGTGGATTTCTACCAAACGACGTGCTAAGCATGCCGATGCTGCTCTTTTTAGCACTCGCGCACGGATTTGTGCGAAAACGCGTTTTAAGCATGCATATGCATCTTTTGGTAGACGCGGATGAAGTTTTCTGCAAAACCACAAGATGTGCATGCAAATGGTGCTTTTGGCAGAACGCGCACGTGGATTTCTACCAAACGACGTGCTAAGCATGCCGATGCTGCTCTTTTTAGCACCCGCGCACGCATTTGTGCGAAAACGCGTTTTAAGCATGCACATGCATCCTTTGGTAGACGCGGATAAAGTTTTCTGCAAAACCACAAGATGTGCATGCAAGTGGGGCTTTTTGCAGAACCCGCACGTGGATTTCTACCAAACGACGTGCTAAGCATGCCGATGCTGCTCTTTTTAGTGCGAAAACGCGTTTTAAGCATGCACATGCATCTTTTGGTAGACGCGGATGAAGTTTTCTGCAAAACCACAAGGTGTGCATGCAAATGGTGCTTTTGGCAGAACGCGCTCGTGGATTTCAACCAAACGACGTGCTAAGCATGCCGATGCTGCTCTTTTTAGCACCCGCGCACGGATTTGTGCGAAAACGCGTTTTAAGCATGCACATGCATCTTTTGGTAGACGCGGATGAAGTTTTCTGCAAAACCACAAGATGTGCATGCAAATGGTGCTTTTGGCAGAACGCGCACGTGGATTTCTACCAAACGACGTGCTAAGCATGCCGATGCTGCTCTTTTTAGCACCCGCGCACGGATTTGTGCGAAAACGCGTTTTAAGCATGCACATGCATCTTTTGGTAGACGCGGATGAAGTTTTCTGCAAAACCACAAGATGTGCATGCAAATGGTGCTTTTGGCATAACGCGCACGTGGATTTCTACCAAACGACGTGCTAAGCATGCCGATGCTGCTCTTTTTAGCACTCGCGCACGGATTTGTGCGAAAACGCGTTTTAAGCATGCATATGCATCATTTGGTAGACGCGGATGAAGTTTTCTGCAAAACCACAAGATGTGCATGCAAATGGTGCTTTTGGCAGAACGCGCACGTGGATTTCTACCAAACGACGTGCTAAGCATGCCGATGCTGCTCTTTTTAGCACCCGCGCACGGATTTGTGCGAAAACGCGTTTTAAGCATGCACATGCATCCTTTGGTAGACGCGGATAAAGTTTTCTGCAAAACCACAAGATGTGCATGCAAGTGGTGCTTTTTGCAGAACCCGCACGTGGATTTCTACCAAACGACGTGCTAAGCATGCCGATGCTGCTCTTTTTAGCACCCGCGCACGGATTTGTGCGAAAACGCGTTTTAAGCATGCACATGCATCTTTTGGTAGACGCGGATGAAGTTTTCTGCAAAACCACAAGATGTGCATGCAAATGGTGCTTTTGGCAGAACGCGCACGTGGATTTCTACCAAACGACGTGCTAAGCATGCCGATGCTGCTCTTTTTAGCACCCGCGCACGCATTTGTGCGAAAACGCGTTTTAAGCATGCACATGCATCTTCTGGTAGACGCGGATGAAGTTTTCTGCAAAACCACAAGATGTGCATGCAAATGGTGCTTTTGGCAGAACGCGCACGTGGATTTCTTCCAAACGACGTGCTAAGCATGCCGATGCTGCTCTTTTTAGCACCCGCGCACGCATTTGTGCGAAAACGCGTTTTAAGTATGCACATGCATCTTTTGGTAGACGCGGATGAAGTTTTCTGCAAAACCACAAGATGTGCAAGCAAATGGTGCTTTTGGCTTAACGCGCACGTGGATTTCTACCAAACGACGTGCTAAGCATGCCGATGCTGCTCTTTTTAGCACTCGCGCACGGATTTGTGCGAAAACGCGTTTTAAGCATACATATGCATCTTTTGGTAGACGCGGATGAAGTTTTCTGCAAAACCACAAGATGTGCATGCAAATGGTGCTTTTGGCAGAACGCGCACGTGGATTTCTACCAAACGACGTGCTAAGCATGCCGATGCTGCTCTTTTTAACACCCGCGCACGCATTTGTGCGTAAACGCGTTTTAAGCATGCACATGCATCCTTTGGTAGACGCGGATGAAGTTTTCTGCAAAACCACAAGATGTGCACGCAAATGGTGCTTTTGGCAGAACGCGCGCGTGGATTTCTACCAAACGACGTGCTAAGCATGCCGATGCTGCTCTTTTTAGCACCCGCGCACGCATTTGTGCGAAAACGCGTTTTAAGCATGCACATGCATCCTTTGGTAGACGCGGATAAAGTTTTCTGCAAAACCACAAGATGTGCATGCAAATGGTGCTTTTTGCAGAACCCGCACGTGGATTTCTACCAAACGACGTGCTAAGCATGCCGATGCTGCTCTTTTTAGCACCCGCGCACGGATTTGTGCGAAAACGCGTTTTAAGCATGCACATGCATCTTTTGGTAGACGCGGATGAAGTTTTCTGCAAAACCACAAGATGTGCATGCAAATGGTGCTTTTGGCAGAACGCGCACGTGGATTTCTACCAAACGACGTGCTAAGCATGCCGATGCTGCTCTTTTTAGCACCCGCGCACGGATTTGTGCGAAAACGCGTTTTAAGCATGCACATGCATCTTTTGGTAGACGCGGATGAAGTTTTCTGCAAAACCACAAGATCTGCATGCAAATGGTGCTTTTGGCAGAACGCGCACGTGGATTTCTACCAAACGACGTGCTAAGCATGCCGATGCTGCTCTTTTTAGCACCCGCGCACGCATTTGTGCGAAAACGCGTTTTAAGCATGCACATGCATCTTTTGGTAGACGCGGATGAAGTTTTCTGCAAAACCACAAGATGTGCGTGCAAATGGTGCTTTTGGCAGAACGCGCACGTGTATTTCTACCAAACGACGTGCTAAGCATGCCGATGCTGCTCTTTTTAGCACCCGCGCACGGATTTGTGCGAAAACGCGTTTTAAGCATGCACATGCATCTTTTGGTAGACGCGGATGAAGTTTTCTGCAAAACCACAAGATGTGCATGCAAATGGTGCTTTTGGCAGAACGCGCACGTGGATTTCTACCAAACGACGTGCTAAGCATGCCGATGCTGCTCTTTTTAGCACCCGCGCACGGATTTGTGCGAAAACGCGTTTTAAGCATGCACATGCATCTTTTGGTAGACGCGGATGAAGTTTTCTGCAAAACCACAAGATGAGCATGCAAATGGTGCTTTTGGCAGAACGCGCACGTGGATTTCTACCAAACGACGTGCTAAGCATGCCGATGCTGCTCTTTTTAGCACCCGCGCACGGATTTGTGCGAAAACGCGTTTTAAGCATGCACATGCATCTTTTGGTAGACGCGGATGAAGTTTTCTGCAAAACCACAAGATGTGCATGCAAATGGTGCTTTTGGCAGAACGCGCACGTGGATTTCTACCAAACGACGTGCTAAGCATGCCGATGCTGCTCTTTTTAGCACCCGCGCACGCATTTGTGCGAAAACGCGTTTTAAGCATGCACATGCATCTTTTGGTAGACGCGGATGAAGTTTTCTGCAAAACCACAAGATGTGCATGCAAATGGTGCTTTTGGCAGAACGCGCACGTGGATTTCTACCAAACGACGTGCTAAGCATGCCGATGCTGCTCTTTTTAGCACCCGCGCACGGATTTGTGCGAAAACGCGTTTTAAGCATGCACATGCATCTTTTGGTAGACGCGGATGAAGTTTTCTGCAAAACCACAAGATGTGCATGCAAATGGTGCTTTTGGCAGAACGCGCACGTGGATTTCTACCAAACGACGTGCTAAGCATGCCGATGCTGCTCTTTTTAGCACCCGCGCACGGATTTGTGCGAAAACGCGTTTTAAGCATGCACATGCATTTTTTGGTAGACGCGGATGAAGTTTTCTGCAAAACCACAAGATGTGCATGCAAATGGTGCTTTTGGCAGAACGCGCACGTGGATTTCTACCAAACGACGTGCTAAGCATGCTGATGCTGCTCTTTTTAGCACCCGCGCACGCATTTGTGCGAAAACGCGTTTTAAGCATGCACATGCATCTTTTGGTAGACGCGGATGAAGTTTTCTGCAAAACCACAAGATGTGCATGCAAATGGTGCTTTTGGCAGAACGCGCACGTGGATTTCTACCAAACGACGTGCTAAGCATGCCGATGCTGCTCTTTTTAGCACCCGCGCACGGATTTGTGCGAAAACGCGTTTTAAGCATGCACATGCATCTTTTGGTAGACGTGGATGAAGTTTTCTGCAAAACCACAAGATGTGCATGCAAATGGTGCTTTTGGCAGAACGCGCACGTGGATTTCTACCAAACGACGTGCTAAGCATGCCGATGCTGCTCTTTTTAGCACCCGCGCACGGATTTGTGCGAAAACGCGTTTTAAGCATGCACATGCATCTTTTGGTAGACGCGGATGAAGTTTTCTGCAAAACCACAAGATGTGCATGCAAATGGTGCTTTTGGCAGAACGCGCACGTGGATTTCTACCAAACGACGTGCTAAGCATGCCGATGCTGCTCTTTTTAGCACCCGCGCACGGATTTGTGCGAAAACGCGTTTTAAGCATGCACATGCATCTTTTGGTAGACGCGGATGAAGTTTTCTGCAAAACCACAAGATGTGCATGCAAATGGTGCTTTTGGCAGAACGCGCACGTGGATTTCTACCAAACGACGTGCTAAGCATGCCGATGCTGCTCTTTTTAGCACCCGCGCACGCATTTGTGCGAAAACGCGTTTTAAGCATGCACATGCATCTTTTGGTAGACGTGGATGAAGTTTTCTGCAAAACCACAAGATGTGCATGCAAATGGTGCTTTTGGCAGAACGCGCACGTGGATTTCTACCAAACGACGTGCTAAGCATGCCGATGCTGCTCTTTTTAGCACCCGCGCACGGATTTGTGCGAAAACGCGTTTTAAGCATGCACATGCATCTTTTGGTAGACGCGGATGAAGTTTTCTGCAAAACCACAATATGTGCATGCAAATGGTGCTTTTGGCAGAACGCGCACGTGGATTTCTACCAAACGACGTGCTAAGCATGCCGATGCTGCTCTTTTTATCACCCGCGCACGGATTTGTGCGAAAACGCGTTTTAAGCATGCACATGCATCTTTTGGTAGACGCGGATGAAGTTTTCTGCAAAACCACAAGATGTGCATGCAAATGGTGCTTTTGGCAGAACGCGCACGTGGATTTCTACCAAACGACGTGCTAAGCATGCCGATGCTGCTCTTTTTAGCACCCGCGCACGGATTTGTGCGAAAACGCGTTTTAAGCATGCACATGCATCTTTTGGTAGACGCGGATGAAGTTTTCTGCAAAACCACAAGATGTGCATGCAAATGGTGCTTTTGGCAGAACGCGCACGTGGATTTCTACCAAACGACGTGCTAAGCATGCCGATGCTGCTCTTTTTAGCACCCGCGCACGCATTTGTGCGAAAACGCGTTTTAAGCATGCACATGCATCTTTTGGTAGACGCGGATGAAGTTTTCTGCAAAACCACAACATGTGCATGCAAATGGTGCTTTTTGCAGAACGCGCACGTGGATTTCTACCAAACGACGTGCTAAGCATGCCGATGCTGCTCTTTTTAGCACCCGCGCACGGATTTGTGCGAAAACGCGTTTTAAGCATGCATATGCATCTTTTGGTAGACGCCGATGAAGTTTTCTGCAAAACCACAAGATGTGCATGCAAATGGTGCTTTTGGCAGAACGCGCACGTGGATTTCTACCAAACGACGTGCTAAGCATGCCGATGCTGCTCTTTTTAGCACCCGCGCACGCATTTGTGCGAAAACGCGTTTTAAGCATGCACATGCATCTTTTGGTAGACGCGGATGAAGTTTTCTGCAAAACCACAAGATGTGTATGCAAATGGTGCTTTTGGCAGAACGCGCACGTGGATTTCTACCAAACGACGTGCTAAGCATGCCGATGCTGCTCTTTTTAGCACCCGCGCACGGATTTGTGCGAAAACGCGTTTTAAGCATGCACATGCATCTTTTGGTAGACGCGGATGAAGTTTTCTGCAAAACCACAAGATGTGCATGCAAATGGTGCTTTTGGCAGAACGCGCACGTGGATTTCTACCAAACGACGTGCTAAGCATGCCGATGCTGCTCTTTTTAGCACCCGCGCACGCATTTGTGCGAAAACGCGTTTTAAGCATGCACATGCATCTTTTGGTAGACGCGGATGAAGTTTTCTGCAAAACCACAACATGTGCATGCAAATGGTGCTTTTTGCAGAACGCGCACGTGGATTTCTACCAAACGACGTGCTAAGCATGCCGATGCTGCTCTTTTTAGCACCCGCGCACGGATTTGTGCGAAAACGCGTTTTAAGCATGCACATGCATCTTTTGGTAGACGCCGATGAAGTTTTCTGCAAAACCACAAGATGTGCATGCAAATGGTGCTTTTGGCAGAACGCGCACGTGGATTTCTACCAAACGACGTGCTAAGCATGCCGATGCTGCTCTTTTTAGCACCCGCGCACGCATTTGTGCGAAAACGCGTTTTAAGCATGCACATGCATCTTTTGGTAGACGCGGATGAAGTTTTCTGCAAAACCACAAGATGTGTATGCAAATGGTGCTTTTGGCAGAACGTGCACGTGGATTTCTACCAAACGACGTGCTAAGCATGCCGATGCTGCTCTTTTTAGCACCCGCGCACGGATTTGTGCGAAAACGCGTTTTAAGCATGCACATGCATCTTTTGGTAGACGCGGATGAAGTTTTCTGCAAAACCACAAGATGTGCATGCAAATGGTGCTTTTGGCAGAACGCGCACGTGGATTTCTACCAAACGACGTGCTAAGCATGCCGATGCTGCTCTTTTTAGCACCCGCGCACGCATTTGTGCGAAAACGCGTTTTAAGCATGCACATGCATCTTTTGGTAGACGCGGATGAAGTTTTCTGCAAAACCACAAGATGTGCATGCAAATGGTGCTTTTTGCAGAACGCGCACGTGGATTTCTACCAAACGACGTGCTAAGCATGCCGATGCTGCTCTTTTTAGCACCCGCGCACGGATTTGTGCGAAAACGCGTTTTAAGCATGCACATGCATCTTTTGGTAGACGCGGATGAAGTTTTCTGCAAAACCACAAGATGTGCATGCAAATGGTGCTTTTGGCAGAACGCGCACGTGGATTTCTACCAAACGACGTGCTAAGCATGCCGATGCTGCTCTTTTAGCACCCGCGCACGGATTTGTGCGAAAACGCGTTTTAAGCATGCACATGCATCTTTTGGTAGACGCGGATGAAGTTTTCTGCAAAACCACAAGATGAGCATGCAAATGGTGCTTTTGGCAGAACGCGCACGTGGATTTCTACCAAACGACGTGCTAAGCATGCCGATGCTGCTCTTTTTAGCACCCGCGCACGGATTTGTGCGAAAACGCGTTTTAAGCATGCACATGCATCTTTTGGTAGACGCGGATGAAGTTTTCTGCAAAACCACAAGATGTGCATGCAAATGGTGCTTTTGGCAGAACGCGCACGTGGATTTCTACCAAACGACGTGCTAAGCATGCCGATGCTGCTCTTTTTAGCACCCGCGCACGCATTTGTGCGAAAACGCGTTTTAAGCATGCACATGCATCTTTTGGTAGACGCGGATGAAGTTTTCTGCAAAACCACAAGATGTGCATGCAAATGGTGCTTTTGGCAGAACGCGCACATGGATTTCTACCAAACGACGTGCTAAGCATGCCGATGCTGCTCTTTTTAGCACCCGCGCACGGATTTGTGCGAAAACGCGTTTTAAGGATGCACATGCATCTTTTGGTAGACGCGGATGAAGTTTTCTGCAAAACCACAAGATGTGCATGCAAATGGTGCTTTTGGCAGAACGCGCACGTGGATTTCTACCAAACGACGTGCTAAGCATGCCGATGCTGCTCTTTTTAGCACCCGCGCACGGATTTGTGCGAAAACGCGTTTTAAGCATGCACATGCATCTTTTGGTAGACGCGGATGAAGTTTTCTGCAAAACCACAAGATGTGCATGCAAATGGTGCTTTTGGCAGAACGCGCACGTGGATTTCTACCAAACGACGTGCTAAGCATGCCGATGCTGCTCTTTTTAGCACCCGCGCACGCATTTGTGCGAAAACGCGTTTTAAGCATGCACATGCATCTTTTGGTAGACGCGGATGAAGTTTTCTGCAAAACCACAAGATGTGCATGCAAATGGTGCTTTTGGCAGAACGCGCACGTGGATTTCTACCAAACGACGTGCTAAGCATGCCGATGCTGCTCTTTTTAGCACCCGCGCACGGATTTGTGCGAAAACGCGTTTTAAGCATGCATATGCATCTTTTGGTAGACGCGGATGAAGTTTTCTGCAAAACCACAAGATGTGCATGCAAATGGTGCTTTTGGCAGAACGCGCACGTGGATTTCTACCAAACGACGTGCTAAGCATGCCGATGCTGCTCTTTTTAGCACCCGCGCACGCATTTGTGCGAAAACGCGTTTTAAGCATGCACATGCATCTTTTGGTAGACGCGGATGAAGTTTTCTGCAAAACCACAAGATGTGCATGCAAATGGTGCTTTTGGCAGAACGCGCACGTGGATTTCTACCAAACGACGTGCTAAGCATGCCGATGCTGCTCTTTTTAGCACCCGCGCACGGATTTGTGCGAAAACGCGTTTTAAGCATGCATATGCATCTTTTGGTAGACGCGGATGAAGTTTTCTGCAAAACCACAAGATGTGCATGCAAATGGTGCTTTTGGCAGAACGCGCACGTGGATTTCTACCAAACGACGTGCTAAGCATGCCGATGCTGCTCTTTTTAGCACCCGCGCACGCATTTGTGCGAAAACGCGTTTTAAGCATGCACATGCATCTTTTGGTAGACGCGGATGAAGTTTTCTGCAAAACCACAAGATCTGCATGCAAATGGTGCTTTTGGCAGAACGCGCACGTGGATTTCTACCAAACGACGTGCTAAGCATGCCGATGCTGCTCTTTTTAGCACCCGCGCACGCATTTGTGCGAAAACACGTTTTAAGCATGCACATGCATCTTTTGGTAGACGCGGATGAAGTTTTCTGCAAAACCACAAGATGTGCATGCAAATGGTGCTTTTGGCAGAACGCGCACGTGGATTTCTACCAAACGACGTGCTAAGCATGCCGATGCTGCTCTTTTTAGCACCCGCGCACGGATTTGTGCGAAAACGCGTTTTAAGCATGCACATGCATCTTTTGGTAGACGCGGATGAAGTTTTCTGCAAAACCACAAGATGTGCATGCAAATGGTGCTTTTGGCAGAACGCGCACGTGGATTTCTACCAAACGACGTGCTAAGCATGCCGATGCTGCTCTTTTTAGCACCCGCGCACGCATTTGTGCGAAAACGCGTTTTAAGCATGCACATGCATCTTTTGGTAGACGCGGATGAAGTTTTCTGCAAAACCACAAGATGTGCATGCAAATGGTGCTTTTGGCAGAACGCGCACGTGGATTTCTACCAAACGACGTGCTAAGCATGCCGATGCTGCTCTTTTTAGCACCCGCGCACGGATTTGTGCGAAAACGCGTTTTAAGCATGCATATGCATCTTTTGGTAGACGCGGATGAAGTTTTCTGCAAAACCACAAGATGTGCATGCAAATGGTGCTTTTGGCAGAACGCGCACGTGGATTTCTACCAAACGACGTGCTAAGCATGCCGATGCTGCTCTTTTTAGCACCCGCGCACGCATTTGTGCGAAAACGCGTTTTAAGCATGCACATGCATCTTTTGGTAGACGCGGATGAAGTTTTCTGCAAAACCACAAGATGTGCATGCAAATGGTGCTTTTGGCAGAACGCGCACGTGGATTTCTACCAAACGACGTGCTAAGCATGCCGATGCTGCTCTTTTTAGCACCCGCGCACGGATTTGTGCGAAAACGCGTTTTAAGCATGCATATGCATCTTTTGGTAGACGCGGATGAAGTTTTCTGCAAAACCACAAGATGTGCATGCAAATGGTGCTTTTGGCAGAACGCGCACGTGGATTTCTACCAAACGACGTGCTAAGCATGCCGATGCTGCTCTTTTTAGCACCCGCGCACGCATTTGTGCGAAAACGCGTTTTAAGCATGCACATGCATCTTTTGGTAGACGCGGATGAAGTTTTCTGCAAAACCACAAGATCTGCATGCAAATGGTGCTTTTGGCAGAACGCGCACGTGGATTTCTACCAAACGACGTGCTAAGCATGCCGATGCTGCTCTTTTTAGCACCCGCGCACGCATTTGTGCGAAAACACGTTTTAAGCATGCACATGCATCTTTTGGTAGACGCGGATGAAGTTTTCTGCAAAACCACAAGATGTGCATGCAAATGGTGCTTTTGGCAGAACGCGCACGTGGATTTCTACCAAACGACGTGCTAAGCATGCCGATGCTGCTCTTTTTAGCACCCGCGCACGCATTTGTGCGAAAACGCGTTTTAAGCATGCACATGCATCTTTTGGTAGACGCGGATGAAGTTTTCTGCAAAACCACAAGATGTGCATGCAAATGGTGCTTTTGGCAGAACGCGCACGTGGATTTCTTCCAAACGACGTGCTAAGCATGCCGATGCTGCTCTTTTTAGCACCCGCGCACGCATTTGTGCGAAAACGCGTTTTAAGCATGCACATGCATCTTTTGGTAGACGCGGATGAAGTTTTCTGCAAAACCACAAGATGTGCATGCAAATGGTGCTTTTGGCATAACGCGCACGTGGATTTCTACCAAACGACGTGCTAAGCATGCCGATGCTGCTCTTTTTAGCACTCGCGCACGGATTTGTGCGAAAACGCGTTTTAAGCATGCATATGCATCTTTTGGTAGACGCGGATGAAGTTTTCTGCAAAACCACAAGATGTGCATGCAAATGGTGCTTTTGGCAGAACGCGCACGTGGATTTCTACCAAACGACGTGCTAAGCATGCCGATGCTGCTCTTTTTAGCACCCGCGCACGGATTTGTGCGAAAACGCGTTTCAAGCATGCACATGCATCTTTTGGTAGACGCGGATGAAGTTTTCTGCAAAACCACAAGATGTGCATGCAAATGGTGCTTTTGGCAGAACGCGCACGTGGATTTCTACCAAACGACGTGCTAAGCATGCCGATGCTGCTCTTTTTAGCACCCGCGCACGCATTTGTGCGAAAACGCGTTTTAAGCATGCACATGCATCTTTTGGTAGACGCGGATGAAGTTTTCTGCAAAACCACAAGATGTGCATGCAAATGGTGCTTTTGGCAGAACGCGCACGTGGATTTCTACCAAACGACGTGCTAAGCATGCCGATGCTGCTCTTTTTAGCACCCGCGCACGGATTTGTGCGAAAACGCGTTTTAAGCATGCATATGCATCTTTTGGTAGACGCGGATGAAGTTTTCTGCAAAACCACAAGATGTGCATGCAAATGGTGCTTTTGGCAGAACGCGCACGTGGATTTCTACCAAACGACGTGCTAAGCATGCCGATGCTGCTCTTTTTAGCACCCGCGCACGCATTTGTGCGAAAACGCGTTTTAAGCATGCACATGCATCTTTTGGTAGACGCGGATGAAGTTTTCTGCAAAACCACAAGATGTGCATGCAAATGGTGCTTTTGGCAGAACGCGCACGTGGATTTCTACCAAACGACGTGCTAAGCATGCCGATGCTGCTCTTTTTAGCACCCGCGCACGGATTTGTGCGAAAACGCGTTTTAAGCATGCATATGCATCTTTTGGTAGACGCGGATGAAGTTTTCTGCAAAACCACAAGATGTGCATGCAAATGGTGCTTTTGGCAGAACGCGCACGTGGATTTCTACCAAACGACGTGCTAAGCATGCCGATGCTGCTCTTTTTAGCACCCGCGCACGCATTTGTGCGAAAACGCGTTTTAAGCATGCACATGCATCTTTTGGTAGACGCGGATGAAGTTTTCTGCAAAACCACAAGATGTGCATGCAAATGGTGCTTTTGGCAGAACGCGCACGTGGATTTCTACCAAACGACGTGCTAAGCATGCCGATGCTGCTCTTTTTAGCACCCGCGCACGCATTTGTGCGAAAACACGTTTTAAGCATGCACATGCATCTTTTGGTAGACGCGGATGAAGTTTTCTGCAAAACCACAAGATGTGCATGCAAATGGTGCTTTTGGCAGAACGCGCACGTGGATTTCTACCAAACGACGTGCTAAGCATGCCGATGCTGCTCTTTTTAGCACCCGCGCACGCATTTGTGCGAAAACGCGTTTTAAGCATGCACATGCATCTTTTGGTAGACGCGGATGAAGTTTTCTGCAAAACCACAAGATGTGCATGCAAATGGTGCTTTTGGCAGAACGCGCACGTGGATTTCTTCCAAACGACGTGCTAAGCATGCCGATGCTGCTCTTTTTAGCACCCGCGCACGCATTTGTGCGAAAACGCGTTTTAAGCATGCACATGCATCTTTTGGTAGACGCGGATGAAGTTTTCTGCAAAACCACAAGATGTGCATGCAAATGGTGCTTTTGGCATAACGCGCACGTGGATTTCTACCAAACGACGTGCTAAGCATGCCGATGCTGCTCTTTTTAGCACTCGCGCACGGATTTGTGCGAAAACGCGTTTTAAGCATGCATATGCATCTTTTGGTAGACGCGGATGAAGTTTTCTGCAAAACCACAAGATGTGCATGCAAATGGTGCTTTTGGCAGAACGCGCACGTGGATTTCTACCAAACGACGTGCTAAGCATGCCGATGCTGCTCTTTTTAGCACCCGCGCACGGATTTGTGCGAAAACGCGTTTTAAGCATGCACATGCATCTTTTGGTAGACGCGGATGAAGTTTTCTGCAAAACCACAAGATGTGCATGCAAATGGTGCTTTTGGCAGAACGCGCACGTGGATTTCTACCAAACGACGTGCTAAGCATGCCGATGCTGCTCTTTTTAGCACCCGCGCACGCATTTGTGCGAAAACGCGTTTTAAGCATGCACATGCATCTTTTGGTAGACGCGGATGAAGTTTTCTGCAAAACCACAAGATGTGCATGCAAATGGTGCTTTTGGCAGAACGCGCACGTGGATTTCTACCAAACGACGTGCTAAGCATGCCGATGCTGCTCTTTTTAGCACCCGTGCGCGGATTTGTGCGAAAACGCGTTTTAAGCATGCACATGCATCTTTTGGTAGACGCGGATGAAGTTTTCTGCAAAACCACAAGATGTGCATGCAAATGGTGCTTTTGGCAGAACGCGCACGTGGATTTCTACCAAACGACGTGCTAAGCATGCCGATGCTGCTCTTTTTAGCACCCGTGCGCGGATTTGTGCGAAAACGCGTTTTAAGCATGCACATGCATCTTTTGGTAGACGCGGATGAAGTTTTCTGCAAAACCACAAGATGTGCATGCAAATGGTGCTTTTGGCAGAACGCGCACGTGGATTTCTACCAAACGACGTGCTAAGCATGCCGATGCTGCTCTTTTTAGCACCCGCGCACGGATTTGTGCGAAAACGCGTTTTAAGCATGCACATGCATCTTTTGGTAGACGCGGATGAAGTTTTCTGCAAAACCACAAGATGTGCATGCAAATGGTGCTTTTGGCAGAACGCGCACGTGGATTTCTACCAAACGACGTGCTAAGCATGCCGATGCTGCTCTTTTTAGCACCCGCGCACGCATTTGTGCGAAAACGCGTTTTAAGCATGCACATGCATCTTTTGGTAGACGCGGATGAAGTTTTCTGCAAAACCACAAGATGTACATGCAAATGGTGCTTTTGGCAGAACGCGCGCGTGGATTTCTACCAAACGACGTGCTAAGCATGCCGATGCTGCTCTTTTTAGCACCCGCGCACGGATTTGTGCGAAAACGCGTTTTAAGCATGCACATGCATCTTTTGGTAGACGCGGATGAAGTTTTCTGCAAAACCACAAGATGTGCATGCAAATGGTGCTTTTGGCAGAACGCGCACGTGGATTTCTACCAAACGACGTGCTAAGCATGCCGATGCTGCTCTTTTTAGCACCCGCGCACGCATTTGTGCGAAAACGCGTTTTAAGCATGCACATGCATCCTTTGGTAGACGCGGATAAAGTTTTCTGCAAAACCACAAGATGTGCATGCAAGTGGTGCTTTTTGCAGAACCCGCACGTGGATTTCTACCAAACGACGTGCTAAGCATGCCGATGCTGCTCTTTTTAGTGCGAAAACGCGTTTTAAGCATGCACATGCATCTTTTGGTAGACGCGGATGAAGTTTTCTGCAAAACCACAAGGTGTGCATGCAAATGGTGCTTTTGGCAGAACGCGCTCGTGGATTTCAACCAAACGACGTGCTAAGCATGCCGATGCTGCTCTTTTTAGCACCCGCGCACGGATTTGTGCGAAAACGCGTTTTAAGCATGCACATGCATCTTTTGGTAGACGCGGATGAAGTTTTCTGCAAAACCACAAGATGTGCATGCAAATGGTGCTTTTGGCAGAACGCGCACGTGGATTTCTACCAAACGACGTGCTAAGCATGCCGATGCTGCTCTTTTTAGCACCTGCGCACGGATTTGTGCGAAAACGCGTTTTAAGCATGCACATGCATCTTTTGGTAGACGCGGGTGAAGTTTTCTGCAAAACCACAAGATGTGCATGCAAATGGTGCTTTTGGCATAACGCGCACGTGGATTTCTACCAAACGACGTGCTAAGCATGCCGATGCTGCTCTTTTTAGCACTCGCGCACGGATTTGTGCGAAAACGCGTTTTAAGCATGCATATGCATCTTTTGGTAGACGCGGATGAAGTTTTCTGCAAAACCACAAGATGTGCATGCAAATGGTGCTTTTGGCAGAACGCGCACGTGGATTTCTACCAAACGACGTGCTAAGCATGCCGATGCTGCTCTTTTTAGCACCCGCGCACGGATTTGTGCGAAAACGCGTTTTAAGCATGCACATGCATCCTTTGGTAGACGCGGATAAAGTTTTCTGCAAAACCACAAGATGTGCATGCAAGTGGTGCTTTTTGCAGAACCCGCACGTGGATTTCTACCAAACGACGTGCTAAGCATGCCGATGCTGCTCTTTTTAGCACCCGCGCACGGATTTGTGCGAAAACGCGTTTTAAGCATGCACATGCATCTTTTGGTAGACGCGTATGAAGTTTTCTGCAAAACCACAAGATGTGCATGCAAATGGTGCTTTTGGCAGAACGCGCACGTGGATTTCTACCAAACGACGTGCTAAGCATGCCGATGCTGCTCTTTTTAGCACCCGCGCACGCATTTGTGCGAAAACGCGTTTTAAACATGCACATGCATCTTTTGGTAGACGCGGATGAAGTTTTCTGCAAAACCACAAGATGTGCATGCAAATGGTGCTTTTGGCAGAACGCGCACGTGGATTTCTTCCAAACGACGTGCTAAGCATGCCGATGCTGCTCTTTTTAGCACCCGCGCACGCATTTGTGCGAAAACGCGTTTTAAGTATGCACATGCATCTTTTGGTAGACGCGGATGAAGTTTTCTGCAAAACCACAAGATGTGCATGCAAATGGTGCTTTTGGCATAACGCGCACGTGGATTTCTACCAAACGACGTGCTAAGCATGCCGATGCTGCTCTTTTTAGCACTCGCGCACGGATTTGTGCGAAAACGCGTTTTAAGCATGCATATGCATCTTTTGGTAGACGCGGATGAAGTTTTCTGCAAAACCACAAGATGTGCATGCAAATGGTGCTTTTGGCAGAACGCGCACGTGGATTTCTACCAAACGACGTGCTAAGCATGCCGATGCTGCTCTTTTTAACACCCGCGCACGCATTTGTGCGAAAACGCGTTTTAAGCATGCACATGCATCCTTTGGTAGACGCGGATGAAGTTTTCTGCAAAACCACAAGATGTGCATGCAAATGGTGCTTTTGGCAGAACGCGCACGTGGATTTCTACCAAACGACGTGCTAAGCATGCCGATGCTGCTCTTTTTAGCACCCGCGCACGCATTTGTGCGAAAACGCGTTTTAAGCATGCACATGCATCCTTTGGTAGACGCGGATAAAGTTTTCTGCAAAACCACAAGATGTGCATGCAAATGGTGCTTTTTGCAGAACCCGCACGTGGATTTCTACCAAACGACGTGCTAAGCATGCCGATGCTGCTCTTTTTAGCACCCGCGCACGGATTTGTGCGAAAACGCGTTTTAAGCATGCACATGCATCTTTTGGTAGACGCGGATGAAGTTTTCTGCAAAACCACAAGGTGTGCATGCAAATGGTGCTTTTGGCAGAACGCGCTCGTGGATTTCTACCAAACGATGTGCTAAGCATGCCGATGCTGCTCTTTTTAGCACCCGCGCACGGATTTGTGCGAAAACGCGTTTTAAGCATGCACATGCATCTTTTGGTAGACGCGGATGAAGTTTTCTGCAAAACCACAAGATGTGCATGCAAATGGTGCTTTTGGCAGAACGCGCACGTGGATTTCTACCTAACGACGTGCTAAGCATGCCGATGCTGCTCTTTTTAGCACCCGCGCACGGATTTGTGCGAAAACGCGTTTTAAGCATGCACATGCATCTTTTGGTAGACGCGGATGAAGTTTTCTGCAAAACCACAAGATGTGCATGCAAATGGTGCTTTTGGCAGAACGCGCACGTGGATTTCTACCAAACGACGTGCTAAGCATGCCGATGCTGCTCTTTTTAGCACCCGCGCACGCATTTGTGCGAAAACGCGTTTTAAGCATGCACATGCATCTTTTGGTAGACGCGGATGAAGTTTTCTGCAAAACCACAAGATGTGCATGCAAATGGTGCTTTTGGCAGAACGCGCATGTGGATTTCTACCAAACGACGTGCTAAGCATGCCGATGCTGCTCTTTTTAGCACCCGCGCACGGATTTGTGCGAAAACGCGTTTTAAGCATGCACATGCATCCTTTGGTAGACGCGGATAAAGTTTTCTGCAAAACCACAAGATGTGCATGCAAGTGGTGCTTTTTGCAGAACCCGCACGTGGATTTCTACCAAACGACGTGCTAAGCATGCCGATGCTGCTCTTTTTAGCACCCGCGCACGGATTTGTGCGAAAACGCGTTTTAAGCATGCACATGCATCTTTTGGTAGACGCGGATGAAGTTTTCTGCAAAACCACAAGATGTGCATGCAAATGGTGCTTTTGGCAGAACGCGCACGTGGATTTCTACCAAACGACGTGCTAAGCATGCCGATGCTGCTCTTTTTAGCACCCGCGCACGCATTTGTGCGAAAACGCGTTTTAAGCATGCACATGCATCTTTTGGTAGACGCGGATGAAGTTTTCTGCAAAACCACAAGATGTGCATGCAAATGGTGCTTTTGGCAGAACGCGCACGTGGATTTCTTCCAAACGACGTGCTAAGCATGCCGATGCTGCTCTTTTTAGCACCCGCGCACGCATTTGTGCGAAAACGCGTTTTAAGTATGCACATGCATCTTTTGGTAGACGCGGATGAAGTTTTCTGCAAAACCACAAGATGTGCATGCAAATGGTGCTTTTGGCATAACGCGCACGTGGATTTCTACCAAACGACGTGCTAAGCATGCCGATGCTGCTCTTTTTAGCACTCGCGCACGGATTTGTGCGAAAACGCGTTTTAAGCATGCATATGCATCTTTTGGTAGACGCGGATGAAGTTTTCGGCAAAACCACAAGATGTGCATGCAAATGGTGCTTTTGGCAGAACGCGCACGTGGATTTCTACCAAACGACGTGCTAAGCATGCCGATGCTGCTCTTTTTAACACCCGCGCACGCATTTGTGCGAAAACGCGTTTTAAGCATGCACATGCATCCTTTGGTAGACGCGGATGAAGTTTTCTGCAAAACCACAAGATGTGCATGCAAATGGTGCTTTTGGCAGAACGCGCACGTGGATTTCTACCAAACGACGTGCTAAGCATGCCGATGCTGCTCTTTTAAGCACCCGCGCACGCATTTGTGCGAAAACGCGTTTTAAGCATGCACATGCATCCTTTGGTAGACGCGGATAAAGTTTTCTGCAAAACCACAAGATGTGCATGCAAATGGTGCTTTTTGCAGAACCCGCACGTGGATTTCTACCAAACGACGTGCTAAGCATGCCGATGCTGCTCTTTTTAGCACCCGCGCACGGATTTGTGCGAAAACGCGTTTTAAGCATGCACATGCATCTTTTGGTAGACGCGGATGAAGTTTTCTGCAAAACCACAAGGTGTGCATGCAAATGGTGCTTTTGGCAGAACGCGCTCGTGGATTTCTACCAAACGACGTGCTAAGCATGCCGATGCTGCTCTTTTTAGCACCCGCGCACGGATTTGTGCGAAAACGCGTTTTAAGCATGCACATGCATCTTTTGGTAGACGCGGATGAAGTTTTCTGCAGAACCACAAGATGTGCATGCAAATGGTGCTTTTGGCAGAACGCGCACGTGGATTTCTACCTAACGACGTGCTAAGCATGCCGATGCTGCTCTTTTTAGCACCCGCGCACGGATTTGTGCGAAAACGCGTTTTAAGCATGCACATGCATCTTTTGGTAGACGCGGATGAAGTTTTCTGCAAAACCACAAGATGTGCATGCAAATGGTGCTTTTGGCAGAATGCGCACGTGGATTTCTACCAAACGACGTGCTAAGCATGCCGATGCTGCTCTTTTTAGCACCCGCGCACGCATTTGTGCGAAAACGCGTTTTAAGCATGCACATGCATCTTTTGGTAGACGCGGATGAAGTTTTCTGCAAAACCACAAGATGTGCATGCAAATGGTGCTTTTGGCAGAACGCGCACGTGGATTTCTACCAAACGACGTGCTAAGCATGCGGATGCTGCTCTTTTTAGCACCCGTGCGCGGATTTGTGCGAAAACGCGTTTTAAGCATGCACATGCATCTTTTGGTAGACGCGGATGAAGTTTTCTGCAAAACCACAAGATGTGCATGCAAATGGTGCTTTTGGCAGAACGCGCACGTGGATTTCTACCAAACGACGTGCTAAGCATACCGATGCTGCTCTTTTTAGCACCCGCGCACGCATTTGTGCGAAAACGCGTTTTAAGCATGCACATGCATCTTTTGGTAGACGCGGATGAAGTTTTCTGCAAAAGCACAAGATGTGCATGCAAATGGTGCTTTTGGCAGAACGCGCACGTGGATTTCTACCAAACGACGTGCTAAGCATGCCGATGCTGCTCTTTTTAACACCCGCGCACGCATTTGTGCGAAAACGCGTTTTAAGCATGCACATGCATCCTTTGGTAGACGCGGATGAAGTTTTCTGCAAAACCACAAGATGTGCATGCAAATGGTGCTTTTGGCAGAACGCGCACGTGGATTTCTACCAAACGACGTGCTAAGCATGCCGATGCTGCTCTTTTTAGCACCCGCGCACGCATTTGTGCGAAAACGCGTTTTAAGCATGCACATGCATCCTTTGGTAGACGCGGATAAAGTTTTCTGCAAAACCACAAGATGTGCATGCAAATGGTGCTTTTTGCAGAACCCGCACGTGGATTTCTACCAAACGACGTGCTAAGCATGCCGATGCTGCTCTTTTTAGCACCCGCGCACGGATTTGTGCGAAAACGCGTTTTAAGCATGCACATGCATCTTTTGGTAGACGCGGATGAAGTTTTCTGCAAAACCACAAGGTGTGCATGCAAATGGTGCTTTTGGCAGAACGCGCTCGTGGATTTCTACCAAACGACGTGCTAAGCATGCCGATGCTGCTCTTTTTAGCACCCGCGCACGGATTTGTGCGAAAACGCGTTTTAAGCATGCACATGCATCTTTTGGTAGACGCGGATGAAGTTTTCTGCAAAACCACAAGATGTGCATGCAAATGGTGCTTTTGGCAGAACGCGCACGTGGATTTCTACCTAACGACGTGCTAAGCATGCCGATGCTGCTCTTTTTAGCACCCGCGCACGGATTTGTGCGAAAACGCGTTTTAAGCATGCACATGCATCTTTTGGTAGACGCGGATGAAGTTTTCTGCAAAACCACAAGATGTGCATGCAAATGGTGCTTTTGGCAGAACGCGCACGTGGATTTCTACCAAACGACGTGCTAAGCATGCCGATGCTGCTCTTTTTAGCACCCGCGCACGCATTTGTGCGAAAACGCGTTTTAAGCATGCACATGCATCTTTTGGTAGACGCGGATGAAGTTTTCTGCAAAACCACAAGATGTGCATGCAAATGGTGCTTTTGGCAGAACGCGCACGTGGATTTCTACCAAACGACGTGCTAAGCATGCCGATGCTGCTCTTTTTAGCACCCGTGCGCGGATTTGTGCGAAAACGCGTTTTAAGCATGCACATGCATCTTTTGGTAGACGCGGATGAAGTTTTCTGCAAAACCACAAGATGTGCATGCAAATGGTGCTTTTGGCAGAACGCGCACGTGGATTTCTACCAAACGACGTGCTAAGCATACCGATGCTGCTCTTTTTAGCACCCGCGCACGGATTTGTGCGAAAACGCGTTTTAAGCATGCACATGCATCTTTTGGTAGACGCGGATGAAGTTTTCTGCAAAACCACAAGATGTGCATGCAAATGGTGCTTTTGGCAGAACGCGCACGTGGATTTCTACCAAACGACGTGCTAAGCATGCCGATGCTGCTCTTTTTAGCACCCGCGCACGCATTTGTGCGAAAACGCGTTTTAAGCATGCACATGCATCTTTTGGTAGACGCGGATGAAGTTTTCTGCAAAAGCACAAGATGTGCATGCAAATGGTGCTTTTGGCAGAACGCGCGCGTGGATTTCTACCAAACGACGTGCTAAGCATGCCGATGCTGCTCTTTTTAGCACCCGCGCACGGATTTGTGCGAAAACGCGTTTTAAGCATGCACATGCATCTTTTGGTAGACGCGGATGAAGTTTTCTGCAAAACCACAAGATGTGCATGCAAATGGTGCTTTTGGCAGAACGCGCACGTGGATTTCTACCAAACGACGTGCTAAGCATGCCGATGCTGCTCTTTTTAGCACCCGCGCACGCATTTGTGCGAAAACGCGTTTTAAGCATGCACATGCATCCTTTGGTAGACGCCGATAAAGTTTTCTGCAAAACCACAAGATGTGCATGCAAATGGTGCTTTTTGCAGAACCCGCACGTGGATTTCTACCAAACGACGTGCTAAGCATGCCGATGCTGCTCTTTTTAGCACCCGCGCACGGATTTGTGCGAAAACGCGTTTTAAGCATGCACATGCATCTTTTGGTAGACGCGGATGAAGTTTTCTGCAAAACCACAAGATGTGCATGCAAATGGTGCTTATGGCAGAACGCGCACGTGGATTTCTACCAAACGACGTGCTAAGCATGCCGATGCTGCTCTTTTTAGCACCCGCGCACGCATTTGTGCGAAAACGCGTTTTAAGCATGCACATGCATCTTTTGGTAGACGCGGATGAAGTTTTCTGCAAAACCACAAGATGTGCATGCAAATGGTGCTTTTGGCAGAACGCGCACGTGGATTTCTACCAAACGACGTGCTAAGCATGCCGATGCTGCTCTTTTTAGCACCCGTGCGCGGATTTGTGCGAAAACGCGTTTTAAGCATGCACATGCATCTTTTGGTAGACGCGGATAAAGTTTTCTGCAAAACCACAAGATGTGCATGCAAATGGTGCTTTTGGCAGAACGCGCACGTGGATTTCTACCAAACGACGTGCTAAGCATGCCGATGCTGCTCTTTTTAGCACCCGCGCACGTATTTGTGCGAAAACGCGTTTTAAGCATGCACATGCATCTTTTGGTAGACGCGGATGAAGTTTTCTGCAAAACCACAAGGTGTGCATGCAAATGGTGCTTTTGGCAGAACGCGCTCGTGGATTTCTACCAAACGACGTGCTAAGCATGCCGATGCTGCTCTTTTTAGCACCCGCGCACGGATTTGTGCGAAAACGCGTTTTAAGCATGCACATGCATCTTTTGGTAGACGCGGATGAAGTTTTCTGCAAAACCACAAGATGTGCATGCAAAT
The DNA here is from genome assembly GCF_023375885.2 of Dermacentor andersoni. Classification (NCBI taxonomy): domain Eukaryota; kingdom Metazoa; phylum Arthropoda; class Arachnida; order Ixodida; family Ixodidae; genus Dermacentor; species Dermacentor andersoni. The sequence continues at coordinate 582,554 of NW_027314760.1, forward strand.
GGTGCTTTTGGCAGAACGCGCACGTGGATTTCTACCAAACGACGTGCTAAGCATGCCGATGCTGCTCTTTTTAGCACCCACGCACGGATTTGTGCGAAAACGCGTTTTAAGCATGCACATGCATCTTTTGGTAGACGCGGATGAAGTTTTCTTCAAAACCACAAGATGTGCATGCAAATGGGGCTTTTGGCAGAACGCGCACGTGAATTTCTACCAAACGACGTGCTAAGCATGCCGATGCTGCTCTTTTTAGCACCCGCGCACGGATTTGTGCGAAAACGCGTTTTAAGCATGCACATGCATCTTTTGGTAGACGCGGATGAAGTTTTCTGCAAAACCACAAGATGTGCATGCAAATGGTGCTTTTGGCAGAACGCGCACGTGGATTTCTACCAAACGACGTGCTAAGCATGCCGATGCTGCTCTTTTTAGCACCCGCGCACGCATTTGTGCGAAAACGCGTTTTAAGCATGCACATGCATCCTTTGGTAGACGCGGATGAAGTTTTCTGCAAAACCACAAGATGTGCATGCAAATGGTGCTTTTGGCAGAACGCGCACGTGGATTTCTACCAAACGACGTGCTAAGCATGCCGATGCTGCTCTTTTTAGCACCCGCGCACGCATTTGTGCGAAAACGCGTTTTAAGCATGCACAGGCATCCTTTGGTAGACGCGGATAAAGTTTTCTGCAAAACCACAAGATGTGCATGCAAATGGTGCTTTTTGCAGAACCCGCACGTGGATTTCTACCAAACGACGTGCTAAGCATGCCGATGCTGCTCTTTTTAGCACCCGCGCACGGATTTGTGCGAAAACGCGTTTTAAGCATGCACATGCATCTTTTGGTAGACGCGGATGAAGTTTTCTGCAAAACCACAAGGTGTGCATGCAAATGGTGCTTTTGGCAGAACGCGCTCGTGGATTTCTACCAAACGACGTGCTAAGCATGCCGATGCTGCTCTTTTTAGCACCCGCGCACGGATTTGTGCGAAAACGCGTTTTAAGCATGCACATGCATCTTTTGGTAGACGCGGATGAAGTTTTCTGCAAAACCACAAGATGTGCATGCAAATGGTGCTTTTGGCAGAACGCGCACGTGGATTTCTACCAAACGACGTGCTAAGCATGCCGATGCTGCTCTTTTTAGCACCCGCGCACGGATTTGTGCGAAAACGCGTTTTAAGCATGCACATGCATCTTTTGGTAGACGCGGATGAAGTTTTCTGCAAAACCACAAGATGTGCATGCAAATGGTGCTTTTGGCAGAACGCGCACGTGGATTTCTACCAAACGACGTGCTAAGCATGCCGATGCTGCTCTTTTTAGCACCCGCGCACGCATTTGTGCGAAAACGCGTTTTAAGCATGCACATGCATCCTTTGGTAGACGCCGATAAAGTTTTCTGCAAAACCACAAGATGTGCATGCAAATGGTGCTTTTTGCAGAACCCGCACGTGGATTTCTACCAAACGACGTGCTAAGCATGCCGATGCTGCTCTTTTTAGCACCCGCGCACGGATTTGTGCGAAAACGCGTTTTAAGCATGCACATGCATCTTTTGGTAGACGCGGATGAAGTTTTCTGCAAAACCACAAGATGTGCATGCAAATGGTGCTTATGGCAGAACGCGCACGTGGATTTCTACCAAACGACGTGCTAAGCATGCCGATGCTGCTCTTTTTAGCACCCGCGCACGCATTTATGCGAAAACGCGTTTTAAGCATGCACATGCATCTTTTGGTAGACGCGGATGAAGTTTTCTGCAAAACCACAAGATGTGCATGCAAATGGTGCTTTTGGCAGAACGCGCACGTGGATTTCTACCAAACGACGTGCTAAGCATGCCGATGCTGCTCTTTTTAGCACCCGTGCGCGGATTTGTGCGAAAACGCGTTTTAAGCATGCACATGCATCTTTTGGTAGACGCGGATGAAGTTTTCTGCAAAACCACAAGATGTGCATGCAAATGGTGCTTTTGGCAGAACGCGCACGTGGATTTCGACCAAACGACGTGCTAAGCATGCCGATGCTGCTCTTTTTAGCACCCGCGCACGGATTTGTGCGAAAACGCGTTTTAAGCATGCACATGCATCTTTTGGTAGACGCGGATGAAGTTTTCTTCAAAACCACAAGATGTGCATGCAAATGGTGCTTTTGGCAGAACGCGCACGTGAATTTCTACCAAACGACGTGCTAAGCATGCCGATGCTGCTCTTTTTAGCACCCGCGCACGGATTTGTGCGAAAACGCGTTTTAAGCATGCACATGCATCTTTTGGTAGACGCGGATGAAGTTTTCTGCAAAACCACAAGATGTGCATGCAAATGGTGCTTTTGGCAGAACGCGCACGTGGATTTCTACCAAACGACGTGCTAAGCATGCCGATGCTGCTCTTTTTAGCACCCGCGCACGCATTTGTGCGAAAACGCGTTTTAAGCATGCACATGCATCCTTTGGTAGACGCGGATGAAGTTTTCTGCAAAACCACAAGATGTGCATGCAAATGGTGCTTTTGGCAGAACGCGCACGTGGATTTCTACCAAACGACGTGCTAAGCATGCCGATGCTGCTCTTTTTAGCACCCGCGCACGCATTTGTGCGAAAACGCGTTTTAAGCATGCACAGGCATCCTTTGGTAGACGCGGATAAAGTTTTCTGCAAAACCACAAGATGTGCATGCAAATGGTGCTTTTTGCAGAACCCGCACGTGGATTTCTACCAAACGACGTGCTAAGCATGCCGATGCTGCTCTTTTTAGCACCCGCGCACGGATTTGTGCGAAAACGCGTTTTAAGCATGCACATGCATCTTTTGGTAGACGCGGATGAAGTTTTCTGCAAAACCACAAGGTGTGCATGCAAATGGTGCTTTTGGCAGAACGCGCTCGTGGATTTCTACCAAACGACGTGCTAAGCATGCCGATGCTGCTCTTTTTAGCACCCGCGCACGGATTTGTGCGAAAACGCGTTTTAAGCATGCACATGCATCTTTTGGTAGACGCGGATGAAGTTTTCTGCAAAACCACAAGATGTGCATGCAAATGGTGCTTTTGGCAGAACGCGCACGTGGATTTCTACCAAACGACGTGCTAAGCATGCCGATGCTGCTCTTTTTAGCACCCGCGCACGGATTTGTGCGAAAACGCGTTTTAAGCATGCACATGCATCTTTTGGTAGACGCGGATGAAGTTTTCTGCAAAACCACAAGATGTGCATGCAAATGGTGCTTTTGGCAGAACGCGCACGTGGATCTCTACCAAACGACGTGCTAAGCATGCCGATGCTGCTCTTTTTAGCACCCGCGCACGGATTTGTGCGAAAACTCGTTTTAAGCATGCACATGCATCTTTTGGTAGACGCGGATGAAGTTTTCTGCAAAACCACAAGATGTGCATGCAAATGGTGCTTTTGGCAGAACGCGCACGTGGATTTCTACCAAACGACGTGCTAAGCATGCCGATGCTGCTCTTTTTAGCACCCGCGCACGCATTTGTGCGAAAACGCGTTTTAAGCATGCACATGCATCCTTTGGTAGACGCGGATAAAGTTTTCTGCAAAACCACAAGATGTGCATGCAAATGGTGCTTTTCGCAGAACGCGCACGTGGATTTCTACCAAACGACGTGCTAAGCATGCCGATGCTGCTCTTTTTAGCACCCGCGCACGGATTTGTGCGAAAACGCGTTTTAAGCATGCACATGCATCTTTTGGTAGACGCGGATGAAGTTATCTGCAAAACCACAAGGTGTGCATGCAAATGGTGCTTTTGGCAGAACGCGCACGTGGATTTCTACCAAACGACGTGCTAAGCATGCCGATGCTGCTCTTTTTAGCACCCGCGCACGGATTTGTGTGAAAACGCGTTTTAAGCATGCACATGCATCTTTTGGTAGACGCGGATGAAGTTTTCTGCAAAACCACAAGATGTGCATGCAAATGGTGCTTTTGGCAGAACGCGCACGTGGATTTCTACCAAACGACGTGCTAAGCATGCCGATGCTGCTCTTTTTAGCACCCGCGCACGCATTTGTGCGAAAACGCGTTTTAAGCATGCACATGCATCCTTTGGTAGACGCGGATAAAGTTTTCTGCAAAACCACAAGATGTGCATGCAAATGGTGCTTTTTGCAGAACGCGCACGTGGATTTCTACCAAACGACGTGCTAAGCATGCCGATGCTGCTCTTTTTAGCACCCGCGCACGGATTTGTGCGAAAACGGGTTTTAAGCATGCACATGCATCTTTTGGTAGACGCGGATGAAGTTTTCTGCAAAACCACAAGGTGTGCATGCAAATGGTGCTTTTGGCAGAACGTGCTCGTGGATTTCCACCAAACGACGTGCTAAGCATGCCGATGCTGCTCTTTTTAGCACCCGCGCACGCATTTGTGCGAAAACGCGTTTTAAGCATGCACATGCATCTTTTGGTAGACGCGGATGAAGTTTTCTGCAAAACCACAAGATGTGCATGCAAATGGTGCTTTTTGCAGAACGCGCACGTGGATTTCTACCAAACGACGTGCTAAGCATGCCGATGCTGCTCTTTTTAGCACCCGCGCACGGATTTGTGCGAAAACGCGTTTTAAGCGTGCACATGCATCTTTTGGTAGACGCGGATGAAGTTTTCTGCAAAACCACAAGATTTGCATGCAAATGGTGCTTTTGGCAGAACGCGCACGTGGATATCTACCAAACGACGTGCTAAGCATGCCGATGCTGCTCTTTTTAGCACCCGCGCACGGATTTGGGCGAAAACGCGTTTTAAGCATGCACATGCATCTTTTGGTAGACGCGGATGAAGTTTTCTGCAAAACCACAAGATGTGCACGCAAATGGTGCTTTTGGCAGAACGCGCACGTGGATTTCTACCAAACGACGTGCTAAGCATGCCGATGCTGCTCTTTTTAGCACCCGCGCACGGATTTGTGCGAAAACGCGTTTTCAGCATGCACATGCATCTTTTGGTAGACGCGGATGAAGTTTTCTGCAAAACCAGATGTGCATGCAAATGGTGCTTTTGGCAGAACGCGCACGTGGATTTCTACCAAACGACGTGCTAAGCATGCCGATGCTGCTCTTTTTAGCACCCGCGCATGGATTTGTGCGAAAACGCGTTTTAAGCATGCACATGCATCTTTTGGTAGACGCGGATGAAGTTTTCTGCAAAACCACAAGATGTGCATGCAAATGGTGCTTTTGGCAGAACGCGCACGTGGATTTCTACCAAACGACGTGCTAAGCATGCCGATGCTGCTCTTTTTAGCACCCGCGCACGCATTTGTGCGAAAACGCGTTTTAAGCATGCACATGCATCTTTTGGTAGACGCGGATGAAGTTTTCTGCAAAACCACAAGATGTGCATGCAAATGGTGCTTTTGGCAGAACGCGCACGTGGATTTCTACCAAACGACGTGCTAAGCATGCCGATGCTGCTCTTTTTAGCACCCGCGCACGCATTTGTGCGAAAACGCGTTTTAAGCATGCACATGCATCTTTTGGTAGACGCGGATGAAGTTTTCTTCAAAACCACAAGATGTGCATGCAAATGGTGCTTTTGGCAGAACGCGCACGTGGATTTCTACCAAACGACGTGCTAAGCATGCCGATGCTGCTCTTTTTAGCACCCGCGCACGGATTTGTGCGAAAACGCGTTTTAAGCATGCACATGCATCTTTTGGTAGACGCGGATGAAGTTTTCTGCAAAACCACAAGATGTGCATGCAAATGGTGCTTTTGGCAGAACGCGCACGTGGATTTCTACCAAACGACGTGCTAAGCATGCCGATGCTGCTCTTTTTAGCACCCGCGCACGCATTTGTGCGAAAACGCGTTTTAAGCATGCACATGCATCCTTTGGTAGACGCGGATAAAGTTTTCTGCAAAACCACAAGATGTGCATGCAAATGGTGCTTTTTGCAGAACGCGCACGTGGATTTCTACCAAACGACGTGCTAAGCATGCCGATGCTGCTCTTTTTAGCACCCGCGCACGGATTTGTGCGAAAACGCGTTTTAAGCATGCACATGCATCTTTTGGTAGACGCGGATGAAGTTTTCTGCAAAACCACAAGGTGTGCATGCAAATGGTGCTTTTGGCAGAACGTGCTCGTGGATTTCTACCAAACGACGTGCTAAGCATGCCGATGCTGCTCTTTTTAGCACCCGCGCACGCATTTGTGCGAAAACGCGTTTTAAGCATGCACATGCATCTTTTGGTAGACGCGGATGAAGTTTTCTGCAAAACCAGATGTGCATGCAAATGGTGCTTTTGGCAGAACGCGCACGTGGATTTCTACCAAACGACGTGCTAAGCATGCCGATGCTGCTCTTTTTAGCACCCGCGCACGCATTTGTGCGAAAACGCGTTTTAAGCATGCACATGCATCTTTTGGTAGACGCGGATGAAGTTTTCTGCAAAACCACAAGATGTGCATGCAAATGGTGCTTTTGGCAGAACGCGCACGTGGATTTCTACCAAACGAGGTGCTAAGCATGCCGATGCTGCTCTTTTTAGCACCCGCGCACGGATTTGTGCGAAAACGCGTTTTAAGCATGCACATGCATCTTTTGGTAGACGCGGATGAAGTTTTCTTCAAAACCACAAGATGTGCATGCAAATGGTGCTTTTGGCAGAACGCGCACGTGGATTTCTACCAAACGACGTGCTAAGCATGCCGATGCTGCTCTTTTTAGCACCCGCGCACGGATTTGTGCGAAAACGCGTTTTAAGCATGCACATGCATCTTTTGGTAGACGCGGATGAAGTTTTCTGCAAAACCACAAGATGTGCATGCAAATGGTGCTTTTGGCAGAACGCGCACGTGGATTTCTACCAAACGACGTGCTAAGCATGCCGATGCTGCTCTTTTTAGCACCCGCGCACGCATTTGTGCGAAAACGCGTTTTAAGCATGCACATGCATCCTTTGGTAGACGCGGATAAAGTTTTCTGCAAAACCACAAGATGTGCATGCAAATGGTGCTTTTTGCAGAACGCGCACGTGGATTTCTACCAAACGACGTGCTAAGCATGCCGATGCTGCTCTTTTTAGCACCCGCGCACGGATTTGTGCGAAAACGCGTTTTAAGCATGCACATGCATCTTTTGGTAGACGCGGATGAAGTTTTCTGCAAAACCACAAAGTGTGCATGCAAATGGTGCTTTTGGCAGAACGTGCTCGTGGATTTCTACCAAACGACGTGCTAAGCATGCCGATGCTGCTCTTTTTAGCACCCGCGCACGCATTTGTGCGAAAACGCGTTTTAAGCATGCACATGCATCTTTTGGTAGACGCGGATGAAGTTTTCTGCAAAACCAGATGTGCATGCAAATGGTGCTTTTGGCAGAACGCGCACGTGGATTTCTACCAAACGACGTGCTAAGCATGCCGATGCTGCTCTTTTTAGCACCCGCGCACGGATTTGTGCGAAAACGTGTTTTAAGCATGCACATGCATCTTTTGGTAGACGCGGATGAAGTTTTCTGCAAAACCACAAGATGTGCATGCAAATGGTGCTTTTTGCAGAACGCGCACGTGGATTTCTACCAAACGACGTGCTAAGCATGCCGATGCTGCTCTTTTTAGCACCCGCGCACGGATTTGTGCGAAAACGCGTTTTAACCGTGCACATGCATCTTTTGGTAGACGCGGATGAAGTTTTCTGCAAAACCACAAGATGTGCATGCAAATGGTGCTTTTGGCAGAACGCGCACGTGGATTTCTACCAAACGACGTGCTAAGCATGCCGATGCTGCTCTTTTTAGCACCCGCGCACGGATTTGGGCGAAAACGCGTTTTAAGCATGCACATGCATCTTTTGGTAGACGCGGATGAAGTTTTCTGCAAAACCACAAGATGTGCACGCAAATGGTGCTTTTGGCAGAACGCGCACGTGGATTTCTACCAAACGACGTGCTAAGCATGCCGATGCTGCTCTTTTTAGCACCCGCGCACGGATTTGTGCGAAAACGCGTTTTCAGCATGCACATGCATCTTTTGGTAGACGCGGATGAAGTTTTCTACAAAACCAGAAGATGTGCATGCAAATGGTGCTTTTGGCAGAACGCGCACGTGGATTTCTACCAAACGACGTGCTAAGCATGCCGATGCTGCTCTTTTTAGCACCCGCGCACGGATTTGTGCGAAAACGCGTTTTAAGCATGCACATGCATCTTTTGGTAGACGCGGATGAAGTTTTCTGCAAAACCACAAGATGTGCATGCAAATGGTGCTTTTGGCAGAACGCGCACGTGGATTTCTACCAAACGACGTGCTAAGCATGCCGATGCTGCTCTTTTTAGCACCCGCGCACGCATTTGTGCGAAAACGCGTTTTAAGCATGCACATGCATCTTTTGGTAGACGCGGATGAAGTTTTCTGCAAAACCACAAGATGTGCATGCAAATGGTGCTTTTGGCAGAACGCGCACGTGGATTTCTACCAAACGACGTGCTAAGCATGCCGATGCTGCTCTTTTTAGCGCCCGCGCACGGATTTGTGCGAAAACTCGTTTTAAGCATGCACATGCATCTTTTGGTAGACGCGGATGAAGTTTTCTGCAAAACCACAAGATGTGCATGCAAATGGTGCTTTTGGCAGAACGCGCACGTGGATTTCTACCAAACGACGTGCTAAGCATGCCGATGCTGCTCTTTTTAGCACCCGCGCACGCATTTGTGCGAAAACGCGTTTTAAGCATGCACATGCATCCTTTGGTAGACGCGGATAGTTTTCTGCAAAACCACAAGATGTGCATGCAAATCGTGCTTTTCGCAGAACGCGCACGTGGATTTCTACCAAACGACGTGCTAAGCATGCCGATGCTGCTCTTTTTAGCACCCGCGCACGAATTTGTGCGAAAACGCGTTTTAAGCATGCACATGCATCTTTTGGTAGACGCGGATGAAGTTTTCTGCAAAAGCACAAGGTGTGCATGCAAATGGTGCTTTTGGCAGAACGCGCACGTGGATTTCTACCAAACGACGTGCTAAGCATGCCGATGCTGCTCTTTTTAGCACCCGCGCACGGATTTGTGCGAAAACGCGTTTTAAGCATGCACATGCATCTTTTGGTAGACGCGGATGAAGTTTTCTGCAAAACCACAAGATGTGCATGCAAATGGTGCTTTTGGCAGAACGCGCACGTGGATTTCTACCAAACGACGTGCTAAGCATGCCGATGCTGCTCTTTTTAGCACCCGCGCACGGATTTGTGCGAAAACGCGTTTTAAGCATGCACATGCATCTTTTGGTAGACGCGGATGAAGTTTTCTTCAAAACCACAAGATGTGCATGCAAATGGTGCTTTTGGCAGAACGCGCACGTGGATTTCTACCAAACGACGTGCTAAGCATGCCGATGCTGCTCTTTTTAGCACCCGCGCACGGATTTGTGCGAAAACGCGTTTTAAGCATGCACATGCATCCTTTGGTAGACGCGGATAAAGTTTTCTGCAAAACCACAAGATGTGCATGCAAATGGTGCTTTTTGCAGAACGCGCACGTGGATTTCTACCAAACGACGTGCTAAGCATGCCGATGCTGCTCTTTTTAGCACCCGCGCACGGATTTGTGCGAAAACGCGTTTTAAGCATGCACATGCATCTTTTGGTAGACGCGGATGAAGTTTTCTGCAAAACCACAAGGTGTGCATGCAAATGGTGCTTTTGGCAGAACGTGCTCGTGGATTTCTACCAAACGACGTGCTAAGCATGCCGATGCTGCTCTTTTTAGCACCCGCGCACGCATTTGTGCGAAAACGCGTTTTAAGCATGCACATGCATCTTTTGGTAGACGCGGATGAAGTTTTCTGCAAAACCAGATGTGCATGCAAATGGTGCTTTTGGCAGAACGCGCACGTGGATTTCTACCAAACGACGTGCTAAGCATGCCGATGCTGCTCTTTTTAGCACCCGCGCACGCATTTGTGCGAAAACGCGTTTTAAGCATGCACATGCATCTTTTGGTAGACGCGGATGAAGTTTTCTGCAAAACCACAAGATGTGCATGCAAATGGTGCTTTTGGCAGAACGCGCACGTGGATTTCTACCAAACGAGGTGCTAAGCATGCCGATGCTGCTCTTTTTAGCACCCGCGCACGGATTTGTGCGAAAACGCGTTTTAAGCATGCACATGCATCTTTTGGTAGACGCGGATGAAGTTTTCTTCAAAACCACAAGATGTGCATGCAAATGGTGCTTTTGGCAGAACGCGCACGTGGATTTCTACCAAACGACGTGCTAAGCATGCCGATGCTGCTCTTTTTAGCACCCGCGCACGGATTTGTGCGAAAACGCGTTTTAAGCATGCACATGCATCTTTTGGTAGACGCGGATGAAGTTTTCTGCAAAACCACAAGATGTGCATGCAAATGGTGCTTTTGGCAGAACGCGCACGTGGATTTCTACCAAACGACGTGCTAAGCATGCCGATGCTGCTCTTTTTAGCACCCGCGCACGCATTTGTGCGAAAACGCGTTTTAAGCATGCACATGCATCCTTTGGTAGACGCGGATAAAGTTTTCTGCAAAACCACAAGATGTGCATGCAAATGGTGCTTTTTGCAGAACGCGCACGTGGATTTCTACCAAACGACGTGCTAAGCATGCCGATGCTGCTCTTTTTAGCACCCGCGCACGGATTTGTGCGAAAACGCGTTTTAAGCATGCACATGCATCTTTTGGTAGACGCGGATGAAGTTTTCTGCAAAACCACAAAGTGTGCATGCAAATGGTGCTTTTGGCAGAACGTGCTCGTGGATTTCTACCAAACGACGTGCTAAGCATGCCGATGCTGCTCTTTTTAGCACCCGCGCACGCATTTGTGCGAAAACGCGTTTTAAGCATGCACATGCATCTTTTGGTAGACGCGGATGAAGTTTTCTGCAAAACCAGATGTGCATGCAAATGGTGCTTTTGGCAGAACGCGCACGTGGATTTCTACCAAACGACGTGCTAAGCATGCCGATGCTGCTCTTTTTAGCACCCGCGCACGGATTTGTGCGAAAACGTGTTTTAAGCATGCACATGCATCTTTTGGTAGACGCGGATGAAGTTTTCTGCAAAACCACAAGATGTGCATGCAAATGGTGCTTTTTGCAGAACGCGCACGTGGATTTCTACCAAACGACGTGCTAAGCATGCCGATGCTGCTCTTTTTAGCACCCGCGCACGGATTTGTGCGAAAACGCGTTTTAACCGTGCACATGCATCTTTTGGTAGACGCGGATGAAGTTTTCTGCAAAACCACAAGATGTGCATGCAAATGGTGCTTTTGGCAGAACGCGCACGTGGATTTCTACCAAACGACGTGCTAAGCATGCCGATGCTGCTCTTTTTAGCACCCGCGCACGGATTTGGGCGAAAACGCGTTTTAAGCATGCACATGCATCTTTTGGTAGACGCGGATGAAGTTTTCTGCAAAACCACAAGATGTGCACGCAAATGGTGCTTTTGGCAGAACGCGCACGTGGATTTCTACCAAACGACGTGCTAAGCATGCCGATGCTGCTCTTTTTAGCACCCGCGCACGGATTTGTGCGAAAACGCGTTTTCAGCATGCACATGCATCTTTTGGTAGACGCGGATGAAGTTTTCTACAAAACCAGAAGATGTGCATGCAAATGGTGCTTTTGGCAGAACGCGCACGTGGATTTCTACCAAACGACGTGCTAAGCATGCCGATGCTGCTCTTTTTAGCACCCGCGCACGGATTTGTGCGAAAACGCGTTTTAAGCATGCACATGCATCTTTTGGTAGACGCGGATGAAGTTTTCTGCAAAACCACAAGATGTGCATGCAAATGGTGCTTTTGGCAGAACGCGCACGTGGATTTCTACCAAACGACGTGCTAAGCATGCCGATGCTGCTCTTTTTAGCACCCGCGCACGGATTTGTGCGAAAACGCGTTTTAAGCATGCACATGCATCTTTTGGTAGACGCGGATGAAGTTTTCTTCAAAACCACAAGATGTGCATGCAAATGGTGCTTTTGGCAGAACGCGCACGTGGATTTCTACCAAACGACGTGCTAAGCATGCCGATGCTGCTCTTTTTAGCACCCGCGCACGGATTTGTGCGAAAACGCGTTTTAAGCATGCACATGCATCCTTTGGTAGACGCGGATAAAGTTTTCTGCAAAACCACAAGATGTGCATGCAAATGGTGCTTTTTGCAGAACGCGCACGTGGATTTCTACCAAACGACGTGCTAAGCATGCCGATGCTGCTCTTTTTAGCACCCGCGCACGGATTTGTGCGAAAACGCGTTTTAAGCATGCACATGCATCTTTTGGTAGACGCGGATGAAGTTTTCTGCAAAACCACAAGGTGTGCATGCAAATGGTGCTTTTGGCAGAACGTGCTCGTGGATTTCTACCAAACGACGTGCTAAGCATGCCGATGCTGCTCTTTTTAGCACCCGCGCACGCATTTGTGCGAAAACGCGTTTTAAGCATGCACATGCATCTTTTGGTAGACGCGGATGAAGTTTTCTGCAAAACCAGATGTGCATGCAAATGGTGCTTTTGGCAGAACGCGCACGTGGATTTCTACCAAACGACGTGCTAAGCATGCCGATGCTGCTCTTTTTAGCACCCGCGCACGCATTTGTGCGAAAACGCGTTTTAAGCATGCACATGCATCTTTTGGTAGACGCGGATGAAGTTTTCTGCAAAACCACAAGATGTGCATGCAAATGGTGCTTTTGGCAGAACGCGCACGTGGATTTCTACCAAACGAGGTGCTAAGCATGCCGATGCTGCTCTTTTTAGCACCCGCGCACGGATTTGTGCGAAAACGCGTTTTAAGCATGCACATGCATCTTTTGGTAGACGCGGATGAAGTTTTCTTCAAAACCACAAGATGTGCATGCAAATGGTGCTTTTGGCAGAACGCGCACGTGGATTTCTACCAAACGACGTGCTAAGCATGCCGATGCTGCTCTTTTTAGCACCCGCGCACGGATTTGTGCGAAAACGCGTTTTAAGCATGCACATGCATCTTTTGGTAGACGCGGATGAAGTTTTCTGCAAAACCACAAGATGTGCATGCAAATGGTGCTTTTGGCAGAACGCGCACGTGGATTTCTACCAAACGACGTGCTAAGCATGCCGATGCTGCTCTTTTTAGCACCCGCGCACGCATTTGTGCGAAAACGCGTTTTAAGCATGCACATGCATCCTTTGGTAGACGCGGATAAAGTTTTCTGCAAAACCACAAGATGTGCATGCAAATGGTGCTTTTTGCAGAACGCGCACGTGGATTTCTACCAAACGACGTGCTAAGCATGCCGATGCTGCTCTTTTTAGCACCCGCGCACGGATTTGTGCGAAAACGCGTTTTAAGCATGCACATGCATCTTTTGGTAGACGCGGATGAAGTTTTCTGCAAAACCACAAAGTGTGCATGCAAATGGTGCTTTTGGCAGAACGTGCTCGTGGATTTCTACCAAACGACGTGCTAAGCATGCCGATGCTGCTCTTTTTAGCACCCGCGCACGCATTTGTGCGAAAACGCGTTTTAAGCATGCACATGCATCTTTTGGTAGACGCGGATGAAGTTTTCTGCAAAACCAGATGTGCATGCAAATGGTGCTTTTGGCAGAACGCGCACGTGGATTTCTACCAAACGACGTGCTAAGCATGCCGATGCTGCTCTTTTTAGCACCCGCGCACGGATTTGTGCGAAAACGTGTTTTAAGCATGCACATGCATCTTTTGGTAGACGCGGATGAAGTTTTCTGCAAAACCACAAGATGTGCATGCAAATGGTGCTTTTTGCAGAACGCGCACGTGGATTTCTACCAAACGACGTGCTAAGCATGCCGATGCTGCTCTTTTTAGCACCCGCGCACGGATTTGTGCGAAAACGCGTTTTAACCGTGCACATGCATCTTTTGGTAGACGCGGATGAAGTTTTCTGCAAAACCACAAGATGTGCATGCAAATGGTGCTTTTGGCAGAACGCGCACGTGGATTTCTACCAAACGACGTGCTAAGCATGCCGATGCTGCTCTTTTTAGCACCCGCGCACGGATTTGGGCGAAAACGCGTTTTAAGCATGCACATGCATCTTTTGGTAGACGCGGATGAAGTTTTCTGCAAAACCACAAGATGTGCACGCAAATGGTGCTTTTGGCAGAACGCGCACGTGGATTTCTACCAAACGACGTGCTAAGCATGCCGATGCTGCTCTTTTTAGCACCCGCGCACGGATTTGTGCGAAAACGCGTTTTCAGCATGCACATGCATCTTTTGGTAGACGCGGATGAAGTTTTCTACAAAACCAGAAGATGTGCATGCAAATGGTGCTTTTGGCAGAACGCGCACGTGGATTTCTACCAAACGACGTGCTAAGCATGCCGATGCTGCTCTTTTTAGCACCCGCGCACGGATTTGTGCGAAAACGCGTTTTAAGCATGCACATGCATCTTTTGGTAGACGCGGATGAAGTTTTCTGCAAAACCACAAGATGTGCATGCAAATGGTGCTTTTGGCAGAACGCGCACGTGGATTTCTACCAAACGACGTGCTAAGCATGCCGATGCTGCTCTTTTTAGCACCCGCGCACGCATTTGTGCGAAAACGCGTTTTAAGCATGCACATGCATCTTTTGGTAGACGCGGATGAAGTTTTCTGCAAAACCACAAGATGTGCATGCAAATGGTGCTTTTGGCAGAACGCGCACGTGGATTTCTACCAAACGACGTGCTAAGCATGCCGATGCTGCTCTTTTTAGCGCCCGCGCACGGATTTGTGCGAAAACTCGTTTTAAGCATGCACATGCATCTTTTGGTAGACGCGGATGAAGTTTTCTGCAAAACCACAAGATGTGCATGCAAATGGTGCTTTTGGCAGAACGCGCACGTGGATTTCTACCAAACGACGTGCTAAGCATGCCGATGCTGCTCTTTTTAGCACCCGCGCACGCATTTGTGCGAAAACGCGTTTTAAGCATGCACATGCATCCTTTGGTAGACGCGGATAGTTTTCTGCAAAACCACAAGATGTGCATGCAAATCGTGCTTTTCGCAGAACGCGCACGTGGATTTCTACCAAACGACGTGCTAAGCATGCCGATGCTGCTCTTTTTAGCACCCGCGCACGAATTTGTGCGAAAACGCGTTTTAAGCATGCACATGCATCTTTTGGTAGACGCGGATGAAGTTTTCTGCAAAAGCACAAGGTGTGCATGCAAATGGTGCTTTTGGCAGAACGCGCACGTGGATTTCTACCAAACGACGTGCTAAGCATGCCGATGCTGCTCTTTTTAGCACCCGCGCACGGATTTGTGCGAAAACGCGTTTTAAGCATGCACATGCATCTTTTGGTAGACGCGGATGAAGTTTTCTGCAAAACCACAAGATGTGCATGCAAATGGTGCTTTTGGCAGAACGCGCACGTGGATTTCTACCAAACGACGTGCTAAGCATGCCGATGCTGCTCTTTTTAGCACCCGCGCACGGATTTGTGCGAAAACGCGTTTTAAGCATGCACATGCATCTTTTGGTAGACGCGGATGAAGTTTTCTTCAAAACCACAAGATGTGCATGCAAATGGTGCTTTTGGCAGAACGCGCACGTGGATTTCTACCAAACGACGTGCTAAGCATGCCGATGCTGCTCTTTTTAGCACCCGCGCACGGATTTGTGCGAAAACGCGTTTTAAGCATGCACATGCATCTTTTGGTAGACGCGGATGAAGTTTTCTGCAAAACCACAAGATGTGCATGCAAATGGTGCTTTTGGCAGAACGCGCACGTGGATTTCTACCAAACGACGTGCTAAGCATGCCGATGCTGCTCTTTTTAGCACCCGCGCACGGATTTGTGCGAAAACGCGTTTTAAGCATGCACATGCATCTTTTGGTAGACGCGGATGAAGTTTTCTGCAAAACCACAAGATGTGCATGCAAATGGTGCTTTTTGCAGAACGCGCACGTGGATTTCTACCAAACGACGTGCTAAGCATGCCGATGCTGCTCTTTTTAGCACCCGCGCACGGATTTGTGCGAAAACGCGTTTTAAGCATGCACATGCATCTTTTGGTAGACGCGGATGAAGTTTTCTGCAAAACCACAAGGTGTGCATGCAAATGGTGCTTTTGGCAGAACGCGCACGTGGATTTCTACCAAACGACGTGCTAAGCATGCCGATGCTGCTCTTTTTAGCACCCGCGCACGCATTTGTGCGAAAACGCGTTTTAAGCATGCACATGCATCTTTTGGTAGACGCGGATGAAGTTTTCTGCAAAACCACAAGATGTGCATGCAAATGGTGCTTTTGGCAGAACGCGCACGTGGATTTCTACCAAACGACGTGCTAAGCATGCCGATGCTGCTCTTTTTAGCACCCGCGCACGGATTTGTGCGAAAACGCGTTTTAAGCATGCACATGCATCTTTTGGTAGACGCGGATGAAGTTTTCTGCAAAACCACAAGATGTGCATGCAAATGGTGATTTTGGCAGAACGCGCACGTGGATTTCTACCAAACGACGTGCTAAGCATGCCGATGCTGCTCTTTTTAGCACCCGCGCACGGATTTGTGCGAAAACGCGTTTTAAGCATGCACATGCATCTTTTGGTAGACGCGGATGAAGTTTTCTGCAAAACCACAAGATGTGCATGCAAATGGTGCTTTTGGCAGAACGAGCACGTGGATTTCTACCAAACGACGTGCTAAGCATGCCGATGCTGCTCTTTTTAGCACCCGCGCACGGATTTGTGCGAAAACGCGTTTTAAGCATGCACATGCATCTTTTGGTAGACGCGGATGAAGTTTTCTGCAAAACCACAAGATGTGCATGCAAATGGTGCTTTTGGCAGAACGCGCACGTGGATTTCTACCAAACGACGTGCTAAGCATGCCGATGCTGCTCTTTTTAGCACCCGCGCACGCATTTGTGCGAAAACGCGTTTTAAGCATGCACATGCATCTTTTGGTAGACGCGGATGAAGTTTTCTGCAAAACCACAAGATGTGCGTGCAAATGTTGCTTTTGGCAGAACGCGCACGTGGATTTCTACCAAACGACGTGCTAAGCATGCCGATGCTGCTCTTTTTAGCACCCGCGCACGGATTTGTGCGAAAACGCGTTTTAAGCATGCACATGCATCTTTTGGTAGACGCGGATGAAGTTTTCTGCAAAACCACAAGATGTACATGCAAATGGTGCTTTTGGCAGAACGCGCACGTGGATTTCTACCAAACGACGTGCTAAGCATGCCGATGCTGCTCTTTTTAGCACCCGCGCACGGATTTGTGCGAAAACGCGTTTTAAGCATGCACATGCATCTTTTGGTAGACGCGGATGAAGTTTTCTGCAAAACCACAAGGTGTGCATGCAAATGGTGCTTTTGGCAGAACGCGCACGTGGATTTCTACCAAACGACGTGCTAAGCATGCCGATGCTGCTCTTTTTAGCACCCGCGCACGCATTTGTGCGAAAACGCGCTTTAAGCATGCACATGCATATTTTGGTAGACGCGGATGAAGTTTTCTGCAAAACCAGAAGATGTGCATGCAAATGGTGCTTTTGGCAGAACGCGCACGTGGATTTCTACCAAACGACGTGGTAAGCATGCCGATGCTGCTCTTTTTAGCACCCGCGCACGTATTTGTGCGAAAACGCGTTTTAAGCATGCACATGCATCTTTGGTAGACGCGGATGAAGTTTTCTGCAAAACCACAAGATGTGCATGCAAATGGTGCTTTTTGCAGAACGCGCACGTGGATTTCTACCAAACGACGTGCTAAGCATGCCGATGCTGCTCTTTTTAGCACCCGCGCACGGATTTGTGCGAAAACGCGTTTTAAGCATGCACATGCATCTTTTGGTAGACGCGGATGAAGTTTTCTGCAAAACCACAAGATGTGCATGCAAATGGTGCTTTTGGCAGAACGCGCACGTGGATTTCTACCAAACGACGTGCTAAGCATGCCGATGCTGCTCTTTTTAGCACCCGCGCACGCATTTGTGCGAAAACGCGTTTTAAGCATGCACATGCATCTTTTGGTAGACGCGGATGAAGTTTTCTGCAAAACCACAAGATGTGCATGCAAATGGTGCTTTTGGCAGAACGCGCACGTGGATTTCTACCAAACGACGTGCTAAGCATGCCGATGCTGCTCTTTTTAGCACCCGCGCACGGATTTGTGCGAAAACGCGTTTTAAGCATGCACATGCATCTTTTGGTAGACGCGGATGAAGTTTTCTGCAAAACCACAAGATGTGCATGCAAATGGTGCTTTTGGCAGAACGCGCACGTGGATTTCTACCAAACGACGTGCTAAGCATGCCAATGCTGCTCTTTTTAGCACCCGCGCACGCATTTGTGCGAAAACGCGTTTTAAGCATGCACATGCATCTTTTGGTAGACGCGGATGAAGTTTTCTGCAAAACCACAAGATGTGCATGCAAATGGTGCTTTTGGCAGAACACGCACGTGGATTTCTACCAAACGACGTGCTAAGCATGCCGATGCTGCTCTTTTTAGCACCCGCGCACGGATTTGTGCGAAAACGCGTTTTAAGCATGCACATGCATCTTTTGGTAGACGCGGATGAAGTTTTCTGCAAAACCACAAGATGTGCATGCAAATGGTGATTTTGGCAGAACGCGCACGTGGATTTCTACCAAACGACGTGCTAAGCATGCCGATGCTGCTCTTTTTAGCACCCGCGCACGGATTTGTGCGAAAACGCGTTTTAAGCATGCACATGCATCTTTTGGTAGACGCGGATTAAGTTTTCTGCAAAACCACAAG
The DNA here is from genome assembly GCF_023375885.2 of Dermacentor andersoni. Lineage (NCBI taxonomy): Eukaryota > Metazoa > Arthropoda > Arachnida > Ixodida > Ixodidae > Dermacentor > Dermacentor andersoni. Next base: position 601,309 of record NW_027314760.1, read on the forward strand.
ATGTGCATGCAAATGGTGCTTTTGGCAGAACGCGCACGTGGATTTCTACCAAACGACGTGCTAAGCATGCCGATGCTGCTCTTTTTAGCACCCGCGCACGCATTTGTGCGAAAACGCGTTTTAAGCATGCACATGCATCTTTTGGTAGACGCGGATGAAGTTTTCTGCAAAACCACAAGATGTGCATGCAAATGGTGCTTTTGGCAGAACGCGCACGTGGATTTCTACCAAACGACGTGCTAAGCATGCCGATGCTGCTCTTTTTAGCACCCGCGCACGGATTTGTGCGAAAACGCGTTTTAAGCATGCACATGCATCTTTTGGTAGACGCGGATGAAGTTTTCTGCAAAACCACAAGATGTGCATGCAAATGGTGCTTTTGGCAGAACGCGCACGTGCATTTCTACCAAACGACGTGCTAAGCATGCCGATGCTGCTCTTTTTAGCACCCGCGCACGGATTTGTGCGAAAACGCGTTTTAAGCATGCACATGCATCTTTTGGTAGACGCGGATGAAGTTTTCTGCAAAACCACAAAATGTGCATGCAAATGGTGCTTTTGGCAGAACGCGCACGTCGATTTCTACCAAACGACGTGCTAAGCATGCCGATGCTGCTCTTTTTAGCACCCGCGCACGCATTTGTGCGAAAACGCGTTTTAAGCATGCACATGCATCTTTTGGTAGACGCGGATGAAGTTTTCTGCAAAACCACAAGATGTGCATGCAAATGGTGCTTTTGGCAGAACGCGCACGTGGATTTCTACCAAACGACGTGCTAAGCATGCCGATGCTGCTCTTTTTAGCACCCGCGCACGGATTTGTGCGAAAACGCGTTTTAAGCATGCACATGCATCTTTTGGTAGACGCGGATGAAGTTTTCTGCAAAACCACAAGATGTGCATGCAAATGGTGCTTTTGGCAGAACGCGCACGTGGATTTCTACCAAACGACGTGCTAAGCATGCCGATGCTGCTCTTTTTAGCACCCGCGCACGCATTTGTGCGAAAACGCGTTTTAAGCATGCACATGCATCTTTTGGTAGACGCGGATGAAGTTTTCTGCAAAACCACAAGATGTGCGTGCAAATGGTGCTTTTGGCAGAACGCGCACGTGGATTTCTACCAAACGACGTGCTAAGCATGCCGATGCTACTCTTTTTAGCACCCGCGCACGGATTTGTGCGAAAACGCGTTTTAAGCATGCACATGCATCTTTGGTAGACGCGGATGAAGTTTTCTGCAAAACCACAAGATGTGCATGCAAATGGTGCTTTTTGCAGAACGCGCACGTGGATTTCTACCAAACGACGTGCTAAGCATGCCGATGCTGCTCTTTTTAGCACCCGCGCACGGATTTGTGCGAAAACGCGTTTTAAGCATGCACATGCATCTTTTGGTAGACGCGGATGATGTTTTCTGCAAAACCACAAGATGTGCATGCAAATGGTGCTTTTGGCAGAACGCGCACGTGGATTTCTACCAAACGACGTGCTAAGCATGCCGATGCTGCTCTTTTTAGCACCCGCGCACGCATTTGTGCGAAAACGCGTTTTAAGCATGCACATGCATCTTTTGGTAGACGCGGATGAAGTTTTCTGCAAAACCACAAGATGTGCATGCAAATGGTGCTTTTGGCAGAACGCGCACGTGGATTTCTACCAAACGACGTGCTAAGCATGCCGATGCTGCTCTTTTTAGCACCCGCGCACGGATTTGTGCGAAAACGCGTTTTAAGCATGCACATGCATCTTTTGGTAGACGCGGATGAAGTTTTCTGCAAAACCACAAGATGTGCATGCAAATGGTGCTTTTGGCAGAACGCGCACGTGGATTTCTACCAAACGACGTGCTAAGCATGCCGATGCTGCTCTTTTTAGCACCCGCGCACGCATTTGTGCGAAAACGCGTTTTAAGCATGCACATGCATCTTTTGGTAGACGCGGATGAAGTTTTCTGCAAAACCACAAGATGTGCATGCAAATGGTGCTTTTGGCAGAACACGCACGTGGATTTCTACCAAACGACGTGCTAAGCATGCCGATGCTGCTCTTTTTAGCACCCGCGCACGGATTTGTGCGAAAACGCGTTTTAAGCATGCACATGCATCTTTTGGTAGACGCGGATGAAGTTTTCTGCAAAACCACAAGATGTGCATGCAAATGGTGATTTTGGCAGAACGCGCACGTGGATTTCTACCAAACGACGTGCTAAGCATGCCGATGCTGCTCTTTTTAGCACCCGCGCACGGATTTGTGCGAAAACGCGTTTTAAGCATGCACATGCATCTTTTGGTAGACGCGGATTAAGTTTTCTGCAAAACCACAAGATGTGCATGCAAATGGTGCTTTTGGCAGAACGCGCACGTGGATTTCTACCAAACGACGTGCTAAGCATGCCGATGCTGCTCTTTTTAGCACCCGCGCACGCATTTGTGCGAAAACGCGTTTTAAGCATGCACATGCATCTTTTGGTAGACGCGGATGAAGTTTTCTGCAAAACCACAAGATGTGCATGCAAATGGTGCTTTTGGCAGAACGCGCACGTGGATTTCTACCAAACGACGTGCTAAGCATGCCGATGCTGCTCTTTTTAGCACCCGCGCACGGATTTGTGCGAAAACGCGTTTTAAGCATGCACATGCATCTTTTGGTAGACGCGGATGAAGTTTTCTGCAAAACCACAAGATGTGCATGCAAATGGTGCTTTTGGCAGAACGCGCACGTGCATTTCTACCAAACGACGTGCTAAGCATGCCGATGCTGCTCTTTTTAGCACCCGCGCACGGATTTGTGCGAAAACGCGTTTTAAGCATGCACATGCATCTTTTGGTAGACGCGTTTGAAGTTTTCTGCAAAACCACAAAATGTGCATGCAAATGGTGCTTTTGGCAGAACGCGCACGTCGATTTCTACCAAACGACGTGCTAAGCATGCCGATGCTGCTCTTTTTAGCACCCGCGCACGCATTTGTGCGAAAACGCGTTTTAAGCATGCACATGCATCTTTTGGTAGACGCGGATGAAGTTTTCTGCAAAACCACAAGATGTGCATGCAAATGGTGCTTTTGGCAGAACGCGCACGTGGATTTCTACCAAACGACGTGCTAAGCATGCCGATGCTGCTCTTTTTAGCACCCGCGCACGGATTTGTGCGAAAACGCGTTTTAAGCATGCACATGCATCTTTTGGTAGACGCGGATGAAGTTTTCTGCAAAACCACAAGATGTGCATGCAAATGGTGCTTTTGGCAGAACGCGCACGTGGATTTCTACCAAACGACGTGCTAAGCATGCCGATGCTGCTCTTTTTAGCACCCGCGCACGCATTTGTGCGAAAACGCGTTTTAAGCATGCACATGCATCTTTTGGTAGACGCGGATGAAGTTTTCTGCAAAACCACAAGATGTGCGTGCAAATGGTGCTTTTGGCAGAACGCGCACGTGGATTTCTACCAAACGACGTGCTAAGCATGCCGATGCTACTCTTTTTAGCACCCGCGCACGGATTTGTGCGAAAACGCGTTTTAAGCATGCACATGCATCTTTTGGTAGACGCGGATGAAGTTTTCTGCAAAACCACAAGATGTGCATGCAAATGGTGCTTTTGGCAGAACGCGCACGTGGATTTCTACCAAACGACGTGCTAAGCATGCCGATGCTGCTCTTTTTAGCACCCGCGCACGGATTTGTGCGAAAACGCGTTTTAAGCATGCACATGCATCTTTTGGTAGACGCGGATGAAGTTTTCTGCAAAACCACAAGATGAGCATGCAAATGGTGCTTTTGGCAGAACGCGCACGTGGATTTCTACCAAACGACGTGCTAAGCATGCCGATGCTGCTCTTTTTAGCACCCGCGCACGGATTTGTGCGAAAACGCGTTTTAAGCATGCACATGCATCTTTTGGTAGACGCGGATGAAGTTTTCTGCAAAACCACAAGATGTGCATGCAAATGGTGCTTTTGGCAGAACGCGCACGTGGATTTCTACCAAACGACGTGCTAAGCATGCCGATGCTGCTCTTTTTAGCACCCGCGCACGCATTTGTGCGAAAACGCGTTTTAAGCATGCACATGCATCTTTTGGTAGACGCGGATGAAGTTTTCTGCAAAACCACAAGATGTGCATGCAAATGGTGCTTTTGGCAGAACGCGCACGTGGATTTCTACCAAACGACGTGCTAAGCATGCCGATGCTGCTCTTTTTAGCACCCGCGCACGGATTTGTGCGAAAACTCGTTTTAAGCATGCACATGCATCTTTTGGTAGACGCGGATGAAGTTTTCTGCAAAACCACAAGATGTGCATGCAAATGGTGCTTTTGGCAGAACGCGCACGTGGATTTCTACCAAACGACGTGCTAAGCATGCCGATGCTGCTCTTTTTAGCACCCGCGCACGCATTTGTGCGAAAACGCGTTTTAAGCATGCACATGCATCCTTTGGTAGACGCGGATAAAGTTTTCTGCAAAACCACAAGATGTGCATGCAAATGGTGCTTTTCGCAGAACGCGCACGTGGATTTCTACCAAACGACGTGCTAAGCATGCCGATGCTGCTCTTTTTAGCACCCGCGCACGGATTTGTGCGAAAACGCGTTTTAAGCATGCACATGCATCTTTTGGTAGACGCGGATGAAGTTTTCTGCAAAACCACAAGGTGTGCATGCAAATGGTGCTTTTGGCAGAACGCGCACGTGGATTTCTACCAAACGACGTGCTAAGCATGCCGATGCTGCTCTTTTTAGCACCCGCGCACGGATTTGTGCGAAAACGCGTTTTAAGCATGCACATGCATCTTTTGGTAGACGCGGATGAAGTTTTCTGCAAAACCACAAGATGTGCATGCAAATGGTGCTTTTGGCAGAACGCGCACGTGGATTTCTACCAAACGACGTGCTAAGCATGCCGATGCTGCTCTTTTTAGCACCCGCGCACGGATTTGTGCGAAAACGCGTTTTAAGCATGCACATGCATCTTTTGGTAGACGCGGATGAAGTTTTCTTCAAAACCACAAGATGTGCATGCAAATGGTGCTTTTGGCAGAACGCGCACGTGAATTTCTACCAAACGACGTGCTAAGCATGCCGATGCTGCTCTTTTTAGCACCCGCGCACGCATTTGTGCGAAAACGCGTTTTAAGCATGCACATGCATCTTTTGGTAGACGCGGATGAAGTTTTCTGCAAAACCACAAGATGTGCATGCAAATGGTGCTTTTGGCAGAACGCGCACGTGGATTTCTACCAAACGACGTGCTAAGCATGCCGATGCTGCTCTTTTTAGCACCCGCGCACGCATTTGTGCGAAAACGCGTTTTAAGCATGCACATGCATCCTTTGGTAGACGCGGATGAAGTTTTCTGCAAAACCACAAGATGTGCATGCAAATGGTGCTTTTGGCAGAACGCGCACGTGGATTTCTACCAAACGACGTGCTAAGCATGCCGATGCTGCTCTTTTTAGCACCCGCGCACGCATTTGTGCGAAAACGCGTTTTAAGCATGCACATGCATCCTTTGGTAGACGCGGATAAAGTTTTCTGGAAAACCACAAGATGTGCATGCAAATGGTGCTTTTTGCAGAACCCGCACGTGGATTTCTACCAAACGACGTGCTAAGCATGCCGATGCTGCTCTTTTTAGCACCCGCGCACGGATTTGTGCGAAAACGCGTTTTAAGCATGCACATGCATCTTTTGGTAGACGCGGATGAAGTTTTCTGCAAAACCACAAGGTGTGCATGCAAATGGTGCTTTTGGCAGAACGCGCTCGTGGATTTCTACCAAACGACGTGCTAAGCATGCCGATGCTGCTCTTTTTAGCACCCGCGCACGGATTTGTGCGAAAACGCGTTTTAAGCATGCACATGCATCTTTTGGTAGACGCGGATGAAGTTTTCTGCAAAACCACAAGATGTGCATGCAAATGGTGCTTTTGGCAGAACGCGCACGTGGATTTCTACCAAACGACGTGCTAAGCATGCCGATGCTGCTCTTTTTAGCACCCGCGCACGCATTTGTGCGAAAACGCGTTTTAAGCATGCACATGCATCCTTTGGTAGACGCGGATAAAGTTTTCTGCAAAACCACAAGATGTGCATGCAAATGGTGCTTTTCGCAGAACGCGCACGTGGATTTCTACCAAACGACGTGCTAAGCATGCCGATGCTGCTCTTTTTAGCACCCGCGCACGGATTTGTGCGAAAACGCGTTTTAAGCATGCACATGCATCTTTTGGTAGACGCGGATGAAGTTTTCTGCAAAACCACAAGGTGTGCATGCAAATGGTGCTTTTGGCAGAACGCGCACGTGGATTTCTACCAAACGACGTGCTAAGCATGCCGATGCTGCTCTTTTTAGCACCCGCGCACGGATTTGTGCGAAAACGCGTTTTAAGCATGCACATGCATCTTTTGGTAGACGCGGATGAAGTTTTCTGCAAAACCACAAGATGTGCATGCAAATGGTGCTTTTGGCAGAACGCGCACGTGGATTTCTACCAAACGACGTGCTAAGCATGCCGATGCTGCTCTTTTTTAGCACCCGCGCACGGATTTGTGCGAAAACGCGTTTTAAGCATGCACATGCATCTTTTGGTAGACGCGGATGAAGTTTTCTTCAAAACCACAAGATGTGCATGCAAATGGTGCTTTTGGCAGAACGCGCACGTGAATTTCTACCAAACGACGTGCTAAGCATGCCGATGCTGCTCTTTTTAGCACCCGCGCACGGATTTGTGCGAAAACGCGTTTTAAGCATGCACATGCATCTTTTGGTAGACGCGGATGAAGTTTTCTGCAAAACCACAAGATGTGCATGCAAATGGTGCTTTTGGCAGAACGCGCACGTGGATTTCTACCAAACGACGTGCTAAGCATGCCGATGCTGCTCTTTTTAGCACCCGCGCACGCATTTGTGCGAAAACGCGTTTTAAGCATGCACATGCATCCTTTGGTAGACGCGGATAAAGTTTTCTGCAAAACCACAAGATGTGCATGCAAATGGTGCTTTTTGCAGAACCCGCACGTGGATTTCTACCAAACGACGTGCTAAGCATGCCGATGCTGCTCTTTTTAGCACCCGCGCACGGATTTGTGCGAAAACGCGTTTTAAGCATGCACATGCATCTTTTGGTAGACGCGGATGAAGTTTTCTGCAAAACCACAAGGTGTGCATGCAAATGGTGCTTTTGGCAGAACGCGCTCGTGGATTTCTACCAAACGACGTGCTAAGCATGCCGATGCTGCTCTTTTTAGCACCCGCGCACGGATTTGTGCGAAAACGCGTTTTAAGCATGCACATGCATCTTTTGGTAGACGCGGATGAAGTTTTCTGCAAAACCACAAGATGTGCATGCAAATGGTGCTTTTGGCAGAACGCGCACGTGGATTTCTACCAAACGACGTGCTAAGCATGCCGATGCTGCTCTTTTTAGCACCCGCGCACGCATTTGTGCGAAAACGCGTTTTAAGCATGCACATGCATCCTTTGGTAGACGCGGATAAAGTTTTCTGCAAAACCACAAGATGTGAATGCAAATGGTGCTTTTCGCAGAACGCGCACGTGGATTTCTACCAAACGACGTGCTAAGCATGCCGATGCTGCTCTTTTTAGCACCCGCGCACGGATTTGTGCGAAAACGCGTTTTAAGCATGCACATGCATCTTTTGGTAGACGCGGATGAAGTTTTCTGCAAAACCACAAGATGTGCATGCAAATGGTGCTTTTGGCAGAACGCGCACGTGGATTTCTACCAAACGACGTGCTAAGCATGCCGATGCTGCTCTTTTTAGCACCCACGCACGCATTTGTGCGAAAACGCGTTTTAAGCATGCACATGCATCCTTTGGTAGACGCGGATAAAGTTTTCTGCAAAACCACAAGATGTGCATGCAAATGGTGCTTTTTGCAGAACGCGCACGTGGATTTCTACCAAACGACGTGCTAAGCATGCCGATGCTGCTCTTTTTAGCACCCGCGCACGGATTTGTGCGAAAACGCGTTTTAAGCATGCACATGCATCTTTTGGTAGACGCGGATGAAGTTTTCTGCAAAACCACAAGGTGTGCATGCAAATGGTGCTTTTGGCAGAACGTGCTCGTGGATTTCTACCAAACGACGTGCTAAGCATGCCGATGCTGCTCTTTTTAGCACCCGCGCACGCATTTGTGCGAAAACGCGTTTTAAGCATGCACATGCATCTTTTGGTAGACGCGGATGAAGTTTTCTGCAAAACCAGATGTGCATGCAAATGGTGCTTTTGGCAGAACGCGCACGTGGATTTCTACCAAACGACGTGCTAAGCATGCCGATGCTGCTCTTTTTAGCACCCGCGCACGGATTTGTGCGAAAACGTGTTTTAAGCATGCACATGCATCTTTTGGTAGACGCGGATGAAGTTTTCTGCAAAACCACAAGATGTGCATGCAAATGGTGCTTTTTGCAGAACGCGCACGTGGATTTCTACCAAACGACGTGCTAAGCATGCCGATGCTGCTCTTTTTAGCACCCGCGCACGGATTTGTGCGAAAACGCGTTTTAAGCGTGCACATGCATCTTTTGGTAGACGCGGATGAAGTTTTCTGCAAAACCACAAGATGTGCATGCAAATGGTGCTTTTGGCAGAACGCGCACGTGGATTTCTACCAAACGACGTGCTAAGCATGCCGATGCTGCTCTTTTTAGCACCCGCGCACGGATTTGGGCGAAAACGCGTTTTAAGCATGCACATGCATCTTTTGGTAGACGCGGATGAAGTTTTCTGCAAAACCACAAGATGTGCACGCAAATGGTGCTTTTGGCAGAACGCGCACGTGGATTTCTACCAAACGACGTGCTAAGCATGCCGATGCTGCTCTTTTTAGCACCCGCGCACGGATTTGTGCGAAAACGCGTTTTCAGCATGCACATGCATCTTTTGGTAGACGCGGATGAAGTTTTCTGCAAAACCAGAAGATGTGCATGCAAATGGTGCTTTTGGCAGAACGCGCACGTGGATTTCTACCAAACGACGTGCTAAGCATGCCGATGCTGCTCTTTTTAGCACCCGCGCACGGATTTGTGCGAAAACGCGTTTTAAGCATGCACATGCATCTTTTGGTAGACGCGGATGAAGTTTTCTGCAAAACCACAAGATGTGCATGCAAATGGTGCTTTTGGCAGAACGCGCACGTGGATTTCTACCAAACGACGTGCTAAGCATGCCGATGCTGCTCTTTTTAGCACCCGCGCACGCATTTGTGCGAAAACGCGTTTTAAGCATGCACATGCATCTTTTGGTAGACGCGGATGAAGTTTTCTGCAAAACCACAAGATGTGCATGCAAATGGTGCTTTTGGCAGAACGCGCACGTGGATTTCTACCAAACGACGTGCTAAGCATGCCGATGCTGCACTTTTTAGCGCCCGCGCACGGATTTGTGCGAAAACTCGTTTTAAGCATGCACATGCATCTTTTGGTAGACGCGGATGAAGTTTTCTGCAAAACCACAAGATGTGCATGCAAATGGTGCTTTTGGCAGAACGCGCACGTGGATTTCTACCAAACGACGTGCTAAGCATGCCGATGCTGCTCTTTTTAGCACCCGCGCACGCATTTGTGCGAAAACGCGTTTTAAGCATGCACATGCATCCTTTGGTAGACGCGGATAGTTTTCTGCAAAACCACAAGATGTGCATGCAAATCGTGCTTTTCGCAGAACGCGCACGTGGATTTCTACCAAACGACGTGCTAAGCATGCCGATGCTGCTCTTTTTAGCACCCGCGCACGGATTTGTGCGAAAACGCGTTTTAAGCATGCACATGCATCTTTTGGTAGACGCGGATGAAGTTTTCTGCAAAAGCACAAGGTGTGCATGCAAATGGTGCTTTTGGCAGAACGCGCACGTGGATTTCTACCAAACGACGTGCTAAGCATGCCGATGCTGCTCTTTTTAGCACCCGCGCACGGATTTGTGCGAAAACGCGTTTTAAGCATGCACATGCATCTTTTGGTAGACGCGGATGAAGTTTTCTGCAAAACCACAAGATGTGCATGCAAATGGTGCTTTTGGCAGAACGCGCACGTGGATTTCTACCAAACGACGTGCTAAGCATGCCGATGCTGCTCTTTTTAGCACCCGCGCACGGATTTGTGCGAAAACGCGTTTTAAGCATGCACATGCATCTTTTGGTAGACGCGGATGAAGTTTTCTTCAAAACCACAAGATGTGCATGCAAATGGTGCTTTTGGCAGAACGCGCACGTGGATTTCTACCAAACGACGTGCTAAGCATGCCGATGCTGCTCTTTTTAGCACCCGCGCACGGATTTGTGCGAAAACGCGTTTTAAGCATGCACATGCATCTTTTGGTAGACGCGGATGAAGTTTTCTGCAAAACCACAAGATGTGCATGCAAATGGTGCTTTTGGCAGAACGCGCACGTGGATTTCTACCAAACGACGTGCTAAGCATGCCGATGCTGCTCTTTTTAGCACCCGCGCATGGATTTGTGCGAAAACGCGTTTTAAGCATGCACATGCATCTTTTGGTAGACGCGGATGAAGTTTTCTGCAAAACCACAAGATGTGCATGCAAATGGTGATTTTGGCAGAACGCGCACGTGGATTTCTACCAAAGGACGTGCTAAGCATGCCGATGCTGCTCTTTTTAGCACCCGCGCACGGATTTGTGCGAAAACGCGTTTTAAGCATGCACATGCATCTTTTGGTAGACGCGGATGAAGTTTTCTGCAAAACCACAAGATGTGCATGCAAATGGTGCTTTTGGCAGAACGCGCACGTGGATTTCTACCAAACGACGTGCTAAGCATGCCGATGCTGCTCTTTTTAGCACCCGCGCACGGATTTGTGCGAAAACGCGTTTTAAGCATGCACATGCATCTTTTGGTAGACGCGGATGAAGTTTTCTGCAAAACCACAAGATGTGCATGCAAATGGTGCTTTTTGCAGAACGCGCACGTGGATTTCTACCAAACGACGTGCTAAGCATGCCGATGCTGCTCTTTTTAGCACCCGCGCACGCATTTGTGCGAAAACGCGTTTTAAGCATGCACATGCATCTTTTGGTAGACGCGGATGAAGTTTTCTGCAAAACCAGAAGATGTGCATGCAAATGGTGCTTTTGGCAGAACGCGCACGTGGATTTCTACCAAACGACGTGCTAAGCATGCCGATACTGCTCTTTTTAGCACCCGCGCACGGATTTGTGCGAAAACGCGTTTTAAGCATGCACATGCATCTTTTGGTAGACGCGGATGAAGTTTTCTGCAAAACCACAAGGTGTGCATGCAAATGGTGCTTTTGGCAGAACGCGCACGTGGATTTCTACCAAACGACGTTCTAAGCATGCCGATGCTGCTCTTTTTAGCACCCGCGCACGCATTTGTGCGAAAACGCGCTTTAAGCATGCACATGCATATTTTGGTAGACGCGGATGAAGTTTTCTGCAAAACCAGAAGATGTGCATGCAAATGGTGCTTTTGGCAGAACGCGCACGTGGATTTCTACCAAACGACGTGCTAAGCATGCCGATGCTGCTCTTTTTAGCACCCGCGCACGGATTTGTGCGAAAACGCGTTTTAAGCATGCACATGCATCTTTTGGTAGACGCGGATGAAGTTTTCTGCAAAACCACAAGATGTGCATGCAAATGGTGCTTTTTGCAGAACGCGCACGTGGATTTCTACCAAACGACGTGCTAAGCATGCCGATGCTGCTCTTTTTAGCACCCGCGCACGCATTTGTGCGAAAACGCGTTTTAAGCATGCACATGCATCTTTTGGTAGACGCGGATGAAGTTTTCTGCAAAACCAGAAGATGTGCATGCAAATGGTGCTTTTGGCAGAACGCGCACGTGGATTTCTACCAAACGACGTGCTAAGCATGCCGATGCTGCTCTTTTTAGCACCCGCGCACGGATTTGTGCGAAAACGCGTTTTAAGCATGCACATGCATCTTTTGGTAGACGCGGATGAAGTTTTCTGCAAAACCACAAGGTGTGCATGCAAATGGTGCTTTTGGCAGAACGCGCACGTGGATTTCTACCAAACGACGTGCTAAGCATGCCGATGCTGCTCTTTTTAGCACCCGCGCACGCATTTGTGCGAAAACGCGTTTTAAGCATGCACATGCATCTTTTGGTAGACGCGGATGAAGTTTTCTGCAAAACCACAAGATGTGCATGCAAATGGTGCTTTTGGCAGAACGCGCACGTGGATTTCTACCAAACGACGTGCTAAGCATGCCGATGCTGCTCTTTTTAGCACCCGCGCACGGATTTGTGCGAAAACGCGTTTTAAGCATGCACATGCATCTTTTGGTAGACGCGGATGAAGTTTTCTGCAAAACCACAAGATGTGCATGCAAATGGTGATTTTGGCAGAACGCGCACGTGGATTTCTACCAAACGACGTGCTAAGCATGCCGATGCTGCTCTTTTTAGCACCCGCGCACGGATTTGTGCGAAAACGCGTTTTAAGCATGCACATGCATCTTTTGGTAGACGCGGATGAAGTTTTCTGCAAAACCACAAGATGTGCATGCAAATGGTGCTTTTGGCAGAACGAGCACGTGGATTTCTACCAAACGACGTGCTAAGCATGCCGATGCTGCTCTTTTTAGCACCCGCGCACGGATTTGTGCGAAAACGCGTTTTAAGCATGCACATGCATCTTTTGGTAGACGCGGATGAAGTTTTCTGCAAAACCACAAGATGTGCATGCAAATGGTGCTTTTGGCAGAACGCGCACGTGGATTTCTACCAAACGACGTGCTAAGCATGCCGATGCTGCTCTTTTTAGCACCCGCGCACGCATTTGTGCGAAAACGCGTTTTAAGCATGCACATGCATCTTTTGGTAGACGCGGATGAAGTTTTCTGCAAAACCACAAGATGTGCGTGCAAATGTTGCTTTTGGCAGAACGCGCACGTGGATTTCTACCAAACGACGTGCTAAGCATGCCGATGCTGCTCTTTTTAGCACCCGCGCACGGATTTGTGCGAAAACGCGTTTTAAGCATGCACATGCATCTTTTGGTAGACGCGGATGAAGTTTTCTGCAAAACCACAAGATGTACATGCAAATGGTGCTTTTGGCAGAACGCGCACGTGGATTTCTACCAAACGACGTGCTAAGCATGCCGATGCTGCTCTTTTTAGCACCCGCGCACGGATTTGTGCGAAAACGCGTTTTAAGCATGCACATGCATCTTTTGGTAGACGCGGATGAAGTTTTCTGCAAAACCACAAGGTGTGCATGCAAATGGTGCTTTTGGCAGAACGCGCACGTGGATTTCTACCAAACGACGTGCTAAGCATGCCGATGCTGCTCTTTTTAGCACCCGCGCACGCATTTGTGCGAAAACGCGCTTTAAGCATGCACATGCATATTTTGGTAGACGCGGATGAAGTTTTCTGCAAAACCAGAAGATGTGCATGCAAATGGTGCTTTTGGCAGAACGCGCACGTGGATTTCTACCAAACGACGTGGTAAGCATGCCGATGCTGCTCTTTTTAGCACCCGCGCACGGATTTGTGCGAAAACGCGTTTTAAGCATGCACATGCATCTTTGGTAGACGCGGATGAAGTTTTCTGCAAAACCACAAGATGTGCATGCAAATGGTGCTTTTTGCAGAACGCGCACGTGGATTTCTACCAAACGACGTGCTAAGCATGCCGATGCTGCTCTTTTTAGCACCCGCGCACGGATTTGTGCGAAAACGCGTTTTAAGCATGCACATGCATCTTTTGGTAGACGCGGATGAAGTTTTCTGCAAAACCACAAGATGTGCATGCAAATGGTGCTTTTGGCAGAACGCGCACGTGGATTTCTACCAAACGACGTGCTAAGCATGCCGATGCTGCTCTTTTTAGCACCCGCGCACGCATTTGTGCGAAAACGCGTTTTAAGCATGCACATGCATCTTTTGGTAGACGCGGATGAAGTTTTCTGCAAAACCACAAGATGTGCATGCAAATGGTGCTTTTGGCAGAACGCGCACGTGGATTTCTACCAAACGACGTGCTAAGCATGCCGATGCTGCTCTTTTTAGCACCCGCGCACGGATTTGTGCGAAAACGCGTTTTAAGCATGCACATGCATCTTTTGGTAGACGCGGATGAAGTTTTCTGCAAAACCACAAGATGTGCATGCAAATGGTGCTTTTGGCAGAACGCGCACGTGGATTTCTACCAAACGACGTGCTAAGCATGCCGATGCTGCTCTTTTTAGCACCCGCGCACGCATTTGTGCGAAAACGCTTTTTAAGCATGCACATGCATCTTTTGGTAGACGCGGATGAAGTTTTCTGCAAAACCACAAGATGTGCATGCAAATGGTGCTTTTGGCAGAACGCGCACGTGGATTTCTACCAAACGACGTGCTAAGCATGCCGATGCTGCTCTTTTTAGCACCCGCGCACGCATTTGTGCGAAAACGCGTTTTAAGCATGCACATGCATCTTTTGGTAGACGCGGATGAAGTTTTCTGCAAAACCACAAGATGTGCATGCAAATGGTGCTTTTGGCAGAACGCGCACGTGGATTTCTACCAAACGACGTGCTAAGCATGCCGATGCTGCTCTTTTTAGCACCCGCGCACGGATTTGTGCGAAAACGCGTTTTAAGCATGCACATGCATCTTTTGGTAGACGCGGATGAAGTTTTCTGCAAAACCACAAGATGTGCATGCAAATGGTGCTTTTGGCAGAACGCGCACGTGGATTTCTACCAAACGACGTGCTAAGCATGCCGATGCTGCTCTTTTTAGCACCCGCGCACGCATTTGTGCGAAAACGCGTTTTAAGCATGCACATGCATCTTTTGGTAGACGCGGATGAAGTTTTCTGCAAAACCACAAGATGTGCATGCAAATGGTGCTTTTGGCAGAACACGCACGTGGATTTCTACCAAACGACGTGCTAAGCATGCCGATGCTGCTCTTTTTAGCACCCGCGCACGCATTTGTGCGAAAACGCGTTTTAAGCATGCACATGCATCTTTTGGTAGACGCGGATGAAGTTTTCTGCAAAACCACAAGATGTGCATGCAAATGGTGCTTTTGGCAGAACGCGCACGTGGATTTCTACCAAACGACGTGCTAAGCATGCCGATGCTGCTCTTTTTAGCACCCGCGCACGGATTTGTGCGAAAACGCGTTTTAAGCATGCACATGCATCTTTTGGTAGACGCGGATGAAGTTTTCTGCAAAACCACAAGATGTGCATGCAAATGGTGCTTTTGGCAGAACGCGCACGTGGATTTCTACCAAACGACGTGCTAAGCATGCCGATGCTGCTCTTTTTAGCACCCGCGCACGCATTTGTGCGAAAACGCGTTTTAAGCATGCACATGCATCTTTTGGTAGACGCGGATGAAGTTTTCTGCAAAACCACAAGATGTGCATGCAAATGGTGCTTTTGGCAGAACACGCACGTGGATTTCTACCAAACGACGTGCTAAGCATGCCGATGCTGCTCTTTTTAGCACCCGCGCACGGATTTGTGCGAAAACGCGTTTTAAGCATGCACATGCATCTTTTGGTAGACGCGGATGAAGTTTTCTGCAAAACCACAAGATGTGCATGCAAATGGTGATTTTGGCAGAACGCGCACGTGGATTTCTACCAAACGACGTGCTAAGCATGCCGATGCTGCTCTTTTTAGCACCCGCGCAGGGATTTGTGCGAAAACGCGTTTTAAGCATGCACATGCATCTTTTGGTAGACGCGGATTAAGTTTTCTGCAAAACCACAAGATGTGCATGCAAATGGTGCTTTTGGCAGAACGCGCACGTGGATTTCTACCAAACGACGTGCTAAGCATGCCGATGCTGCTCTTTTTAGCACCCGCGCACGCATTTGTGCGAAAACGCGTTTTAAGCATGCACATGCATCTTTTGGTAGACGCGGATGAAGTTTTCTGCAAAACCACAAGATGTGCATGCAAATGGTGCTTTTGGCAGAACGCGCACGTGGATTTCTACCAAACGACGTGCTAAGCATGCCGATGCTGCTCTTTTTAGCACCCGCGCACGGATTTGTGCGAAAACGCGTTTTAAGCATGCACATGCATCTTTTGGTAGACGCGGATGAAGTTTTCTGCAAAACCACAAGATGTGCATGCAAATGGTGCTTTTGGCAGAACGCGCACGTGCATTTCTACCAAACGACGTGCTAAGCATGCCGATGCTGCTCTTTTTAGCACCCGCGCACGGATTTGTGCGAAAACGCGTTTTAAGCATGCACATGCATCTTTTGGTAGACGCGGATGAAGTTTTCTGCAAAACCACAAAATGTGCATGCAAATGGTGCTTTTGGCAGAACGCGCACGTCGATTTCTACCAAACGACGTGCTAAGCATGCCGATGCTGCTCTTTTTAGCACCCGCGCACGCATTTGTGCGAAAACGCGTTTTAAGCATGCACATGCATCTTTGGTAGACGCGGATGAAGTTTTCTGCAAAACCACAAGATGTGCATGCAAATGGTGCTTTTGGCAGAACGCGCACGTGGATTTCTACCAAACGACGTGCTAAGCATGCCGATGCTGCTCTTTTTAGCACCCGCGCACGGATTTGTGCGAAAACGCGTTTTAAGCATGCACATGCATCTTTTGGTAGACGCGGATGAAGTTTTCTGCAAAACCACAAGATGTGCATGCAAATGGTGCTTTTGGCAGAACGCGCACGTGGATTTCTACCAAACGACGTGCTAAGCATGCCGATGCTGCTCTTTTTAGCACCCGCGCACGCATTTGTGCGAAAACGCGTTTTAAGCATGCACATGCATCTTTTGGTAGACGCGGATGAAGTTTTCTGCAAAACCACAAGATGTGCGTGCAAATGGTGCTTTTGGCAGAACGCGCACGTGGATTTCTACCAAACGACGTGCTAAGCATGCCGATGCTACTCTTTTTAGCACCCGCGCACGGATTTGTGCGAAAACGCGTTTTAAGCATGCACATGCATCTTTTGGTAGACGCGGATGAAGTTTTCTGCAAAACCACAAGATGTGCATGCAAATGGTGCTTTTGGCAGAACGCGCACGTGGATTTCTACCAAACGACGTGCTAAGCATGCCGATGCTGCTCTTTTTAGCACCCGCGCACGGATTTGTGCGAAAACGCGTTTTAAGCATGCACATGCATCTTTTGGTAGACGCGGATGAAGTTTTCTGCAAAACCACAAGATGAGCATGCAAATGGTGCTTTTGGCAGAACGCGCACGTGGATTTCTACCAAACGACGTGCTAAGCATGCCGATGCTGCTCTTTTTAGCACCCGCGCACGGATTTGTGCGAAAACGCGTTTTAAGCATGCACATGCATCTTTTGGTAGACGCGGATGAAGTTTTCTGCAAAACCACAAGATGTGCATGCAAATGGTGCTTTTGGCAGAACGCGCACGTGGATTTCTACCAAACGACGTGCTAAGCATGCCGATGCTGCTCTTTTTAGCACCCGCGCACGCATTTGTGCGAAAACGCGTTTTAAGCATGCACATGCATCTTTTGGTAGACGCGGATGAAGTTTTCTGCAAAACCACAAGATGTGCATGCAAATGGTGCTTTTGGCAGAACGCGCACGTGGATTTCTACCAAACGACGTGCTAAGCATGCCGATGCTGCTCTTTTTAGCACCCGCGCACGGATTTGTGCGAAAACTCGTTTTAAGCATGCACATGCATCTTTTGGTAGACGCGGATGAAGTTTTCTGCAAAACCACAAGATGTGCATGCAAATGGTGCTTTTGGCAGAACGCGCACGTGGATTTCTACCAAACGACGTGCTAAGCATGCCGATGCTACTCTTTTTAGCACCCGCGCACGCATTTGTGCGAAAACGCGTTTTAAGCATGCACATGCATCCTTTGGTAGACGCGGATAAAGTTTTCTGCAAAACCACAAGATGTGCATGCAAATGGTGCTTTTCGCAGAACGCGCACGTGGATTTCTACCAAACGACGTGCTAAGCATGCCGATGCTGCTCTTTTTAGCACCCGCGCACGGATTTGTGCGAAAACGCGTTTTAAGCATGCACATGCATCTTTTGGTAGACGCGGATGAAGTTTTCTGCAAAACCACAAGATGTGCATGCAAATGGTGCTTTTGGCAGAACGCGCACGTGGATTTCTACCAAACGACGTGCTAAGCATGCCGATGCTGCTCTTTTTAGCACCCGCGCACGCATTTGTGCGAAAACGCGTTTTAAGCATGCACATGCATCTTTTGGTAGACGCGGATGAAGTTTTCTGCAAAACCACAAGATGTGCATGCAAATGGTGCTTTTGGCAGAACGCGCACGTGGATTTCTACCAAACGACGTGCTAAGCATGCCGATGCTGCTCTTTTTAGCACCCGCGCACGGATTTGTGCGAAAACTCGTTTTAAGCATGCACATGCATCTTTTGGTAGACGCGGATGAAGTTTTCTGCAAAACCACAAGATGTGCATGCAAATGGTGCTTTTGGCAGAACGCGCACGTGGATTTCTACCAAACGACGTGCTAAGCATGCCGATGCTGCTCTTTTTAGCACCCGCGCACGCATTTGTGCGAAAACGCGTTTTAAGCATGCACATGCATCCTTTGGTAGACGCGGATAAAGTTTTCTGCAAAACCACAAGATGTGCATGCAAATGGTGCTTTTCGCAGAACGCGCACGTGGATTTCTACCAAACGACGTGCTAAGCATGCCGATGCTGCTCTTTTTAGCACCCGCGCACGGATTTGTGCGAAAACGCGTTTTAAGCATGCACATGCATCTTTTGGTAGACGCGGATGAAGTTTTCTGCAAAACCACAAGATGTGCATGCAAATGGTGCTTTTGGCAGAACGCGCACGTGGATTTCTACCAAACGACGTGCTAAGCATGCCGATGCTGCTCTTTTTAGCACCCGCGCACGCATTTGTGCGAAAACGCGTTTTAAGCATGCACATGCATCTTTTGGTAGACGCGGATGAAGTTTTCTGCAAAACCACAAGATGTGCATGCAAATGGTGCTTTTGGCAGAACGCGCACGTGGATTTCTACCAAACGACGTGCTAAGCATGCCGATGCTGCTCTTTTTAGCACCCGCGCACGGATTTGTGCGAAAACGCGTTTTAAGCATGCACATGCATCTTTTGGTAGACGCGGATGAAGTTTTCTGCAAAACCACAAGATGTGCATGCAAATGGTGCTTTTGGCAGAACGCGCACGTGGATTTCTACCAAACGACGTGCTAAGCATGCCGATGCTGCTCTTTTTAGCACCCGCGCACGCATTTGTGCGAAAACGCGTTTTAAGCATGCACATGCATCTTTTGGTAGACGCGGATGAAGTTTTCTGCAAAACCACAAGATGTGCATGCAAATGGTGCTTTTGGCAGAACACGCACGTGGATTTCTACCAAACGACGTGCTAAGCATGCCGATGCTGCTCTTTTTAGCACCCGCGCACGCATTTGTGCGAAAACGCGTTTTAAGCATGCACATGCATCTTTTGGTAGACGCGGATGAAGTTTTCTGCAAAACCACAAGATGTGCATGCAAATGGTGCTTTTGGCAGAACGCGCACGTGGATTTCTACCAAACGACGTGCTAAGCATGCCGATGCTGCTCTTTTTAGCACCCGCGCACGGATTTGTGCGAAAACGCGTTTTAAGCATGCACATGCATCTTTTGGTAGACGCGGATGAAGTTTTCTGCAAAACCACAAGATGTGCATGCAAATGGTGCTTTTGGCAGAACGCGCACGTGGATTTCTACCAAACGACGTGCTAAGCATGCCGATGCTGCTCTTTTTAGCACCCGCGCACGCATTTGTGCGAAAACGCGTTTTAAGCATGCACATGCATCTTTTGGTAGACGCGGATGAAGTTTTCTGCAAAACCACAAGATGTGCATGCAAATGGTGCTTTTGGCAGAACACGCACGTGGATTTCTACCAAACGACGTGCTAAGCATGCCGATGCTGCTCTTTTTAGCACCCGCGCACGGATTTGTGCGAAAACGCGTTTTAAGCATGCACATGCATCTTTTGGTAGACGCGGATGAAGTTTTCTGCAAAACCACAAGATGTGCATGCAAATGGTGATTTTGGCAGAACGCGCACGTGGATTTCTACCAAACGACGTGCTAAGCATGCCGATGCTGCTCTTTTTAGCACCCGCGCACGGATTTGTGCGAAAACGCGTTTTAAGCATGCACATGCATCTTTTGGTAGACGCGGATTAAGTTTTCTGCAAAACCACAAGATGTGCATGCAAATGGTGCTTTTGGCAGAACGCGCACGTGGATTTCTACCAAACGACGTGCTAAGCATGCCGATGCTGCTCTTTTTAGCACCCGCGCACGCATTTGTGCGAAAACGCGTTTTAAGCATGCACATGCATCTTTTGGTAGACGCGGATGAAGTTTTCTGCAAAACCACAAGATGTGCATGCAAATGGTGCTTTTGGCAGAACGCGCACGTGGATTTCTACCAAACGACGTGCTAAGCATGCCGATGCTGCTCTTTTTAGCACCCGCGCACGGATTTGTGCGAAAACGCGTTTTAAGCATGCACATGCATCTTTTGGTAGACGCGGATGAAGTTTTCTGCAAAACCACAAGATGTGCATGCAAATGGTGCTTTTGGCAGAACGCGCACGTGCATTTCTACCAAACGACGTGCTAAGCATGCCGATGCTGCTCTTTTTAGCACCCGCGCACGGATTTGTGCGAAAACGCGTTTTAAGCATGCACATGCATCTTTTGGTAGACGCGGATGAAGTTTTCTGCAAAACCACAAAATGTGCATGCAAATGGTGCTTTTGGCAGAACGCGCACGTCGATTTCTACCAAACGACGTGCTAAGCATGCCGATGCTGCTCTTTTTAGCACCCGCGCACGCATTTGTGCGAAAACGCGTTTTAAGCATGCACATGCATCTTTTGGTAGACGCGGATGAAGTTTTCTGCAAAACCACAAGATGTGCATGCAAATGGTGCTTTTGGCAGAACGCGCACGTGGATTTCTACCAAACGACGTGCTAAGCATGCCGATGCTGCTCTTTTTAGCACCCGCGCACGGATTTGTGCGAAAACGCGTTTTAAGCATGCACATGCATCTTTTGGTAGACGCGGATGAAGTTTTCTGCAAAACCACAAGATGTGCATGCAAATGGTGCTTTTGGCAGAACGCGCACGTGGATTTCTACCAAACGACGTGCTAAGCATGCCGATGCTGCTCTTTTTAGCACCCGCGCACGCATTTGTGCGAAAACGCGTTTTAAGCATGCACATGCATCTTTTGGTAGACGCGGATGAAGTTTTCTGCAAAACCACAAGATGTGCGTGCAAATGGTGCTTTTGGCAGAACGCGCACGTGGATTTCTACCAAACGACGTGCTAAGCATGCCGATGCTACTCTTTTTAGCACCCGCGCACGGATTTGTGCGAAAACGCGTTTTAAGCATGCACATGCATCTTTTGGTAGACGCGGATGAAGTTTTCTGCAAAACCACAAGATGTGCATGCAAATGGTGCTTTTGGCAGAACGCGCACGTGGATTTCTACCAAACGACGTGCTAAGCATGCCGATGCTGCTCTTTTTAGCACCCGCGCACGGATTTGTGCGAAAACGCGTTTTAAGCATGCACATGCATCTTTTGGTAGACGCGGATGAAGTTTTCTGCAAAACCACAAGATGAGCATGCAAATGGTGCTTTTGGCAGAACGCGCACGTGGATTTCTACCAAACGACGTGCTAAGCATGCCGATGCTGCTCTTTTTAGCACCCGCGCACGGATTTGTGCGAAAACGCGTTTTAAGCATGCACATGCATCTTTTGGTAGACGCGGATGAAGTTTTCTGCAAAACCACAAGATGTGCATGCAAATGGTGCTTTTGGCAGAACGCGCACGTGGATTTCTACCAAACGACGTGCTAAGCATGCCGATGCTGCTCTTTTTAGCACCCGCGCACGCATTTGTGCGAAAACGCGTTTTAAGCATGCACATGCATCTTTTGGTAGACGCGGATGAAGTTTTCTGCAAAACCACAAGATGTGCATGCAAATGGTGCTTTTGGCAGAACGCGCACGTGGATTTCTACCAAACGACGTGCTAAGCATGCCGATGCTGCTCTTTTTAGCACCCGCGCACGGATTTGTGCGAAAACTCGTTTTAAGCATGCACATGCATCTTTTGGTAGACGCGGATGAAGTTTTCTGCAAAACCACAAGATGTGCATGCAAATGGTGCTTTTGGCAGAACGCGCACGTGGATTTCTACCAAACGACGTGCTAAGCATGCCGATGCTGCTCTTTTTTGCACCCGCGCACGGATTTGTGCGAAAACGCGTTTTAAGCATGCACATGCATCTTTTGGTAGACGCGGATGAAGTTTTCTGCAAAACCACAAGATGTGCATGCAAATGGTGCTTTTGGCAGAACGCGCACGTGGATTTCTACCAAACGACGTGCTAAGCATGCCGATGCTGCTCTTTTTAGCACCCGCGCACGGATTTGTGCGAAAACGCGTTTTAAGCATGCACATGCATCTTTTGGTAGACGCGGATGAAGTTTTCTTCAAAACCACAAGATGTGCATGCAAATGGTGCTTTTGGCAGAACGCGCACGTGAATTTCTACCAAACGACGTGCTAAGCATGCCGATGCTGCTCTTTTTAGCACCCGCGCACGCATTTGTGCGAAAACGCGTTTTAAGCATGCACATGCATCTTTTGGTAGACGCGGATGAAGTTTTCTGCAAAACCACAACATGTGCATGCAAATGGTGCTTTTGGCAGAACGCGCACGTGGATTTCTACCAAACGACGTGCTAAGCATGCCGATGCTGCTCTTTTTAGCACCCGCGCACGCATTTGTGCGAAAACGCGTTTTAAGCATGCACATGCATCCTTTGGTAGACGCGGATGAAGTTTTCTGCAAAACCACAAGATGTGCATGCAAATGGTGCTTTTGGCAGAACGCGCACGTGGATTTCTACCAAACGACGTGCTAAGCATGCCGATGCTGCTCTTTTTAGCACCCGCGCACGCATTTGTGCGAAAACGCGTTTTAAGCATGCACTTGCATCCTTTGGTAGACGCGGATAAAGTTTTCTGCAAAACCACAAGATGTGCATGCAAATGGTGCTTTTTGCAGAACCCGCACGTGGATTTCTACCAAACGACGTGCTAAGCATGCCGATGCTGCTCTTTTTAGCACCCGCGCACGGATTTGTGCGAAAACGCGTTTTAAGCATGCACATGCATCTTTTGGTAGACGCGGATGAAGTTTTCTGCAAAACCACAAGGTGTGCATGCAAATGGTGCTTTTGGCAGAACGCGCTCGTGGATTTCTACCAAACGACGTGCTAAGCATGCCGATGCTGCTCTTTTTAGCACCCGCGCACGGATTTGTGCGAAAATGCGTTTTAAGCATGCACATGCATCTTTTGGTAGACGCGGATGAAGTTTTCTGCAAAACCACAAGATGTGCATGCAAATGGTGCTTTTGGCAGAACGCGCACGTGGATTTCTACCAAACGACGTGCTAAGCATGCCGATGCTGCTCTTTTTAGCACCCGCGCACGCATTTGTGCGAAAACGCGTTTTAAGCATGCACATGCATCCTTTGGTAGACGCGGATAAAGTTTTCTGCAAAACCACAAGATGTGCATGCAAATGGTGCTTTTCGCAGAACGCGCACGTGGATTTCTACCAAACGACGTGCTAAGCATGCCGATGCTGCTCTTTTTAGCACCCGCGCACGGATTTGTGCGAAAACGCGTTTTAAGCATGCACATGCATCTTTTGGTAGACGCGGATGAAGTTTTCTGCAAAACCACAAGGTGTGCATGCAAATGGTGCTTTTGGCAGAACGCGCACGTGGATTTCTACCAAACGACGTGCTAAGCATGCCGATGCTGCTCTTTTTAGCACCCGCGCACGGATTTGTGCGAAAACGCGTTTTAAGCATGCACATGCATCTTTTGGTAGACGCGGATGAAGTTTTCTGCAAAACCACAAGATGTGCATGCAAATGGTGCTTTTGGCAGAACGCGCACGTGGATTTCTACCAAACGACGTGCTAAGCATGCCGATGCTGCTCTTTTTTAGCACCCGCGCACGGATTTGTGCGAAAACGCGTTTTAAGCATGCACATGCATCTTTTGGTAGACGCGGATGAAGTTTTCTTCAAAACCACAAGATGTGCATGCAAATGGTGCTTTTGGCAGAACGCGCACGTGAATTTCTACCAAACGACGTGCTAAGCATGCCGATGCTGCTCTTTTTAGCACCCGCGCACGGATTTGTGCGAAAACGCGTTTTAAGCATGCACATGCATCTTTTGGTAGACGCGGATGAAGTTTTCTGCAAAACCACAAGATGTGCATGCAAATGGTGCTTTTGGCAGAACGCGCACGTGGATTTCTACCAAACGACGTGCTACGCATGCCGATGCTGCTCTTTTTAGCACCCGCGCACGCATTTGTGCGAAAACGCGTTTTAAGCATGCACATGCATCCTTTGGTAGACGCGGATAAAGTTTTCTGCAAAACCACAAGATGTGCATGCAAATGGTGCTTTTTGCAGAACCCGCACGTGGATTTCTACCAAACGACGTGCTAAGCATGCCGATGCTGCTCTTTTTAGCACCCGCGCACGGATTTGTGCGAAAACGCGTTTTAAGCATGCACATGCATCTTTTGGTAGACGCGGATGAAGTTTTCTGCAAAACCACAAGGTGTGCATGCAAATGGTGCTTTTGGCAGAACGCGCTCGTGGATTTCTACCAAACGACGTGCTAAGCATGCCGATGCTGCACTTTTTAGCACCCGCGCACGGATTTGTGCGAAAACGCGTTTTAAGCATGCACATGCATCTTTTGGTAGACGCGGATGAAGTTTTCTGCAAAACCACAAGATGTGCATGCAAATGGTGCTTTTGGCAGAACGCGCACGTGGATTTCTACCAAACGACGTGCTCAGCATGCCGATGCTGCTCTTTTTAGCACCCGCGCACGCATTTGTGCGAAAACGCGTTTTAAGCATGCACATGCATCCTTTGGTAGACGCGGATAAAGTTTTCTGCAAAACCACAAGATGTGCATGCAAATGGTGCTTTTCGCAGAACGCGCACGTGGATTTCTACCAAACGACGTGCTAAGCATGCCGATGCTGCTCTTTTTAGCACCCGCGCACGGATTTGTGCGAAAACGCGTTTTAAGCATGCACATGCATCTTTTGGTAGACGCGGATGAAGTTTTCTGCAAAACCACAAGGTGTGCATGCAAATGGTGCTTTTGGCAGAACGCGCACGTGGATTTCTACCAAAGGACGTGCTAAGCATGCCGATGCTGCTCTTTTTAGCACCCGCGCACGGATTTGTGCGAAAACGCGTTTTAAGCATGCACATGCATCTTTTGGTAGACGCGGATGAAGTTTTCTGCAAAACCACAAGATGTGCATGCAAATGGTGCTTTTGGCAGAACGCGCACGTGGATTTCTACCAAACGACGTGCTAAGCATGCCGATGCTGCTCTTTTTTAGCACCCGCGCACGGATTTGTGCGAAAACGCGTTTTAAGCATGCACATGCATCTTTTGGTAGACGCGGATGAAGTTTTCTTCAAAACCACAAGATGTGCATGCAAATAGTGCTTTTGGCAGAACGCGCACGTGAATTTCTACCAAACGACGTGCTAAGCATGCCGATGCTGCTCTTTTTAGCACCCGCGCACGGATTTGTGCGAAAACGCGTTTTAAGCATGCACATGCATCTTTTGGTAGACGCGGATGAAGTTTTCTGCAAAACCACAAGATGTGCATGCAAATGGTGCTTTTGGCAGAACGCGCACGTGGATTTCTACCAAACGACGTGCTAAGCATGCCGATGCTGCTCTTTTTAGCACCCGCGCACGCATTTGTGCGAAAACGCGTTTTAAGCATGCACATGCATCCTTTGGTAGACGCGGATGAAGTTTTCTGCAAAACCACAAGGTGTGCATGCAAATGGTGCTTTTGGCAGAACGCGCACGTGGATTTCTACCAAACGACGTGCTAAGCATGCCGATGCTGCTCTTTTTAGCACCCGCGCACGGATTTGTGCGAAAACGCGTTTTAAGCATGCACATGCATCTTTTGGTAGACGCGGATGAAGTTTTCTGCAAAACCACAAGGTGTGCATGCAAATGGTGCTTTTGGCAGAACGCGCACGTGGATTTCTACCAAAGGACGTGCTAAGCATGCCGATGCTGCTCTTTTTAGCACCCGCGCACGGATTTGTGCGAAAACGCGTTTTAAGCATGCACATGCATCTTTTGGTAGACGCGGATGAAGTTTTCTGCAAAACCACAAGATGTGCATGCAAATGGTGCTTTTGGCAGAACGCGCACGTGGATTTCTACCAAACGACGTGCTAAGCATGCCGATGCTGCTCTTTTTTAGCACCCGCGCACGGATTTGTGCGAAAACGCGTTTTAAGCATGCACATGCATCTTTTGGTAGACGCGGATGAAGTTTTCTTCAAAACCACAAGATGTGCATGCAAATAGTGCTTTTGGCAGAACGCGCACGTGAATTTCTACCAAACGACGTGCTAAGCATGCCGATGCTGCTCTTTTTAGCACCCGCGCACGGATTTGTGCGAAAACGCGTTTTAAGCATGCACATGCATCTTTTGGTAGACGCGGATGAAGTTTTCTGCAAAACCACAAGATGTGCATGCAAATGGTGCTTTTGGCAGAACGCGCACGTGGATTTCTACCAAACGACGTGCTAAGCATGCCGATGCTGCTCTTTTTAGCACCCGCGCACGCATTTGTGCGAAAACGCGTTTTAAGCATGCACATGCATCCTTTGGTAGACGCGGATGAAGTTTTCTGCAAAACCACAAGATGTGCATGCAAATGGTGCTTTTGGCAGAACGCGCACGTGGATTTCTACCAAACGAAGTGCTAAGCATGCCGATGCTGCTCTTTTTAGCACCCGCGCACGCATTTGTGCGAAAACGCGTTTTAAGCATGCACATGCATCCTTTGGTAGACGCGGATAAAGTTTTCTGCAAAACCACAAGATGTGCATGCAAATGGTGCTTTTTGCAGAACCCGCACGTGGATTTCTACCAAACGACGTGCTAAGCATGCCGATGCTGCTCTTTTTAGCACCCGCGCACGGATTTGTGCGAAAACGCGTTTTAAGCATGCACATGCATCTTTTGGTAGACGCGGATGAAGTTTTCTGCAAAACCACAAGGTGTGCATGCAAATGGTGCTTTTGGCAGAACGCGCTCGTGGATTTCTACCAAACGACGTGCTAAGCATGCCGATGCTGCTCTTTTTAGCACCCGCGCACGGATTTGTGCGAAAACGCGTTTTAAGCATGCACATGCATCTTTTGGTAGACGCGGATGAAGTTTTCTGCAAAACCACAAGATGTGCATGCAAATGGTGCTTTTGGCAGAACGCGCACGTGGATTTCTACCAAACGACGTGCTAAGCATGCCGATGCTGCTCTTTTTAGCACCCGCGCACGGATTTGTGCAAAAACGCGTTTTAAGCATGCACATGCATCTTTTGGTAGACGCGGATGAAGTTTTCTGCAAAACCACAAGATGTGCATGCAAATGGTGCTTTTGGCAGAACGCGCACGTGGATTTCTACCAAACGACGTGCTAAGCATGCCGATGCTGCTCTTTTTAGCACCCGCGCACGGATTTGTGCGAAAACGCGTTTTAAGCATGCACATGCATCTTTTGGTAGACGCGGATGAAGTTTTCTGCAAAACCACAAGGTGTGCATGCAAATGGTGCTTTTGGCAGAACGCGCTCGTGGATTTCTACCAAACGACGTGCTAAGCATGCCGATGCTGCTCTTTTTAGCACCCGCGCACGGATTTGTGCGAAAACGCGTTTTAAGCATGCACATGCATCTTTTGGTAGACGCGGATGAAGTTTTCTGCAAAACCACAAGATGTGCATGCAAATGGTGCTTTTGGCAGAACGCGCACGTGGATTTCTACCAAACGACGTGCTAAGCATGCCGATGCTGCTCTTTTTAGCACCCGCGCACGCATTTGTGCGAAAACGCGTTTTAAGCATGCACATGCATCCTTTGGTAGACGCGGATGAAGTTTTCTGCAAAACCACAAGGTGTGCATGCAAATGGTGCTTTTGGCAGAACGCGCACGTGGATTTCTACCAAACGACGTGCTAAGCATGCCGATGCTGCTCTTTTTAGCACCCGCGCACGGATTTGTGCGAAAACGCGTTTTAAGCATGCACATGCATCTTTTGGTAGACGCGGATGAAGTTTTCTGCAAAACCACAAGATGTGCATGCAAATGGTGCTTTTGGCAGAACGCGCACGTGGATTTCTACCAAACGACGTGCTAAGCATGCCGATGCTGCTCTTTTTAGCACCCGCGCACGGATTTGTGCGAAAACGCGTTTTAAGCATGCACATGCATCTTTTGGTAGACGCGGATGAAGTTTTCTTCAAAACCACAAGATGTGCATGCAAATGGTGCTTTTGGCAGAACGCGCACGTGAATTTCTACCAAACGACGTGCTAAGCATGCCGATGCTGCTCTTTTTAGCACCCGCGCACGGATTTGTGCGAAAACGCGTTTTAAGCATGCACATGCATCTTTTGGTAGACGCGGATGAAGTTTTCTGCAAAACCACAAGATGTGCATGCAAATGGTGCTTTTGGCAGAACGCGCACGTGGATTTCTACCAAACGACGTGCTAAGCATGCCGATGCTGCTCTTTTTAGCACCCGCGCACGAATTTGTGCGATACGCGTTTTAAGCATGCACATGCATCCTTTGGTAGACGCGGATGAAGTTTTCTGCAAAACTACAAGATGTGCATGCAAATGGTGCTTTTGGCAGAACGCGCACGTGGATTTCTACCAAACGACGTGCTAAGCATGCCGATGCTGCTCTTTTTAGCACCCGCGCACGCATTTGTGCGAAAACGCGTTTTAAGCATGCACATGCATCCTTTGGTAGACGCGGATAAAGTTTTCTGCAAAACCACAAGATGTGCATGCAAATGGTGCTTTTGGCAGAACGCGCACGTGGATTTCTACCAAACGACGTGCTAAGCATGCCGATGCTGCTCTTTTTTAGCACCCGCGCACGGATTTGTGCGAAAACGCGTTTTAAGCATGCACATGCATCTTTTGGTAGACGCGGATGAAGTTTTCTTCAAAACCACAAGATGTGCATGCAAATGGTGCTTTTGGCAGAACGCGCACGTGAATTTCTACCAAACGACGTGCTAAGCATGCCGATGCTGCTCTTTTTAGCACCCGCGCACGGATTTGTGCGAAAACGCGTTTTAAGCATGCACATGCATCTTTTGGTAGACGCGGATGAAGTTTTCTGCAAAACCACAAGATGTGCATGCAAATGGTGCTTTTGGCAGAACGCGCACGTGGATTTCTACCAAACGACGTGCTAAGCATGCCGATGCTGCTCTTTTTAGCACCCGCGCACGCATTTGTGCGAAAACGCGTTTTAAGCATGCACATGCATCCTTTGGTAGACGCGGATGAAGTTTTCTGCAAAACCACAAGATGTGCATGCAAATGGTGCTTTTGGCAGAACGCGCACGTGGATTTCTACCAAACGACGTGCTAAGCATGCCGATGCTGCTCTTTTTAGCACCCGCGCACGCATTTGTGCGAAAACGCGTTTTAAGCATGCACATGCATCCTTTGGTAGACGCGGATAAAGTTTTCTGCAAAACCACAAGATGTGCATGCAAATGGTGCTTTTTGCAGAACCCGCACGTGGATTTCTACCAAACGACTTGCTAAGCATGCCGATGCTGCTCTTTTTAGCACCCGCGCACGGATTTGTGCGAAAACGCGTTTTAAGCATGCACATGCATCTTTTGGTAGACGCGGATGAAGTTTTCTGCAAAACCACAAGGTGTGCATGCAAATGGTGCTTTTGGCAGAACGCGCTCGTGGATTTCTACCAAACGACGTGCTAAGCATGCCGATGCTGCTCTTTTTAGCACCCGCGCACGGATTTGTGCGAAAACGCGTTTTAAGCATGCACATGCATCTTTTGGTAGACGCGGATGAAGTTTTCTGCAAAACCACAAGATGTGCATGCAAATGGTGCTTTTGGCAGAACGCGCACGTGGATTTCTACCAAACGACGTGCTAAGCATGCCGATGCTGCTCTTTTTAGCACCCGCGCACGGATTTGTGCGAAAACGCGTTTTAAGCATGCACATGCATCTTTTGGTAGACGCGGATGAAGTTTTCTGCAAAACCACAAGATGTGCATGCAAATGGTGCTTTTGGCAGAACGCGCACGTGGATTTCTACCAAACGACGTGCTAAGCATGCCGATGCTGCTCTTTTTAGCACCCGCGCACGGATTTGTGCGAAAACGCGTTTTAAGCATGCACATGCATCTTTTGGTAGACGCGGATGAAGTTTTCTGCAAAACCACAAGATGTGCATGCAAATGGTGCTTTTGGCAGAACGCGCACGTGGATTTCTACCAAACGACGTGCTAAGCATGCCGATGCTGCTCTTTTTAGCACCCGCGCACGCATTTGTGCGAAAACGCGTTTTAAGCATGCACATGCATCCTTTGGTAGACGCGGATAAAGTTTTCTGCAAAACCACAAGATGTGCATGCAAATGGTGCTTTTCGCAGAACGCGCACGTGGATTTCTACCAAACGACGTGCTAAGCATGCCGATGCTGCTCTTTTTAGCACCCGCGCACGGATTTGTGCGAAAACGCGTTTTAAGCATGCACATGCATCTTTTGGTAGACGCGGATGAAGTTTTCTGCAAAACCACAAGGTGTGCATGCAAATGGTGCTTTTGGCAGAACGCGCACGTGGATTTCTACCAAACGACGTGCTAAGCATGCCGATGCTGCTCTTTTTAGCACCCGCGCACGGATTTGTGCGAAAACGCGTTTTAAGCATGCACATGCATCTTTTGGTAGACGCGGATGAAGTTTTCTGCAAAACCACAAGATGTGCATGCAAATGGTGCTTTTGGCAGAACGCGCACGTGGATTTCTACCAAACGACGTGCTAAGCATGCCGATGCTGCTCTTTTTAGCACCCGCGCACGGATTTGTGCGAAAACGCGTTTTAAGCATGCACATGCATCTTTTGGTAGACGCGGATGAAGTTTTCTGCAAAACCACAAGATGTGCATGCAAATGGTGCTTTTGGCAGAACGCGCACGTGAATTTCTACCAAACGACGTGCTAAGCATGCCGATGCTGCTCTTTTTAGCACCCGCGCACGGATTTGTGCGAAAACGCGTTTTAAGCATGCACATGCATCTTTTGGTAGACGCGGATGAAGTTTTCTGCAAAACCACAAGATGTGCATGCAAATGGTGCTTTTGGCAGAACGCGCACGTGGATTTCTACCAAACGACGTGCTAAGCATGCCGATGCTGCTCTTTTTAGCACCCGCACACGCATTTGTGCGATACGCGTTTTAAGCATGCACATGCATCCTTTGGTAGACGCGGATGAAGTTTTCTGCAAAACTACAAGATGTGCATGCAAATGGTGCTTTTGGCAGAACGCGCACGTGGATTTCTACCAAACGACGTGCTAAGCATGCCGATGCTGCTCTTTTTAGCACCCGCGCACGCATTTGTGCGAAAACGCGTTTTAAGCATGCACATGCATCCTTTGGTAGACGCGGATAAAGTTTTCTGCAAAACCACAAGATGTGCATGCAAATGGTGCTTTTTGCAGAACCCGCACGTGGATTTCTACCAAACGACGTGCTAAGCATGCCGATGCTGCTCTTTTTAGCACCCGCGCACGGATTTGTGCGAAAACGCGTTTTAAGCATGCACATGCATCTTTTGGTAGACGCGGATGAAGTTTTCTGCAAAACCACAAGGTGTGCATGCAAATGGTGCTTTTGGCAGAACGCGCTCGTGGATTTCTACCAAACGACGTGCTAAGCATGCCGATGCTGCTCTTTTTAGCACCCGCGCACGGATTTGTGCGAAAACGCGTTTTAAGCATGCACATGCATCTTTTGGTAGACGCGGATGAAGTTTTCTGCAAAACCACAAGATGTGCATGCAAATGGTGCTTTTGGCAGAACGCGCACGTGGATTTCTACCAAACGACGTGCTAAGCATGCCGATGCTGCTCTTTTTAGCACCCGCGCACGGATTTGTGCGAAAACGCGTTTTAAGCATGCACATGCATCTTTTGGTAGACGCGGATGAAGTTTTCTGCAAAACCACAAGATGTGCATGCAAATGGTGCTTTTGGCAGAACGCGCACGTGGATTTCTACCAAACGACGTGCTAAGCATGCCGATGCTGCTCTTTTTAGCACCCGCGCACGGATTTGTGCGAAAACGCGTTTTAAGCATGCACATGCATCTTTTGGTAGACGCGGATGAAGTTTTCTGCAAAACCACAAGATGTGCATGCAAATGGTGCTTTTGGCAGAACGCGCACGTGGATTTCTACCAAACGACGTGCTAAGCATGCCGATGCTGCTCTTTTTAGCACCCGCGCACGGATTTGTGCGAAAACTCGTTTTAAGCATGCACATGCATCTTTTGGTAGACGCGGATGAAGTTTTCTGCAAAACCGCAAGATGTGCATGCAAATGGTGCTTTTGGCAGAACGCGCACGTGGATTTCTACCAAACGACGTGCTAAGCATGCCGATGCTGCTCTTTTTAGCACCCGCGCACGCATTTGTGCGAAAACGCGTTTTAAGCATGCACATGCATCCTTTGGTAGACGCGGATAAAGTTTTCTGCAAAACCACAAGATGTGCATGCAAATGGTGCTTTTCGCAGAACGCGCACGTGGATTTCTACCAAACGACGTGCTAAGCATGCCGATGCTGCTCTTTTTAGCACCCGCGCACGAATTTGTGCGAAAACGCGTTTTAAGCATGCACATGCATCTTTTGGTAGACGCGGATGAAGTTTTCTGCAAAACCACAAGGTGTGCATGCAAATGGTGCTTTTGGCAGAACGCGCACGTGGATTTCTACCAAACGACGTGCTAAGCATGCCGATGCTGCTCTTTTTTAGCACCCGCGCACGGATTTGTGCGAAAACGCGTTTTAAGCATGCACATGCATCTTTTGGTAGACGCGGATGAAGTTTTCTTCAAAACCACAAGATGTGCATGCAAATGGTGCTTTTGGCAGAACGCGCACGTGAATTTCTACCAAACGACGTGCTAAGCATGCCGATGCTGCTCTTTTTAGCACCCGCGCACGGATTTGTGCGAAAACGCGTTTTAAGCATGCACATGCATCTTTTGGTAGACGCGGATGAAGTTTTCTGCAAAACCACAAGATGTGCATGCAAATGGTGCTTTTGGCAGAACGCGCACGTGGATTTCTACCAAACGACGTGCTAAGCATGCCGATGCTGCTCTTTTTAGCACCCGCGCACGCATTTGTGCGAAAACGCGTTTTAAGCATGCACATGCATCCTTTGGTAGACGCGGATGAAGTTTTCTGCAAAACCACAAGATGTGCATGCAAATGGTGCTTTTGGCAGAACGCGCACGTGGATTTCTACCAAACGACGTGCTAAGCATGCCGATGCTGCTCTTTTTAGCACCCGCGCACGCATTTGTGCGAAAACGCGTTTTAAGCATGCACATGCATCCTTTGGTAGACGCGGATAAAGTTTTCTGCAAAACCACAAGATGTGCATGCAAATGGTGCTTTTTGCAGAACCCGCACGTGGATTTCTACCAAACGACGTGCTAAGCATGCCGATGCTGCTCTTTTTAGCACCCGCGCACGGATTTGTGCGAAAACGCGTTTTAAGCATGCACATGCATCTTTTGGTAGACGCGGATGAAGTTTTCTGCAAAACCACAAGGTGTGCATGCAAATGGTGCTTTTGGCAGAACGCGCTCGTGGATTTCTACCAAACGACGTGCTAAGCATGCCGATGCTGCTCTTTTTAGCACCCGCGCACGGATTTGTGCGAAAACGCGTTTTAAGCATGCACATGCATCTTTTGGTAGACGCGGATGAAGTTTTCTGCAAAACCACAAGATGTGCATGCAAATGGTGCTTTTGGCAGAACGCGCACGTGGATTTCTACCAAACGACGTGCTAAGCATGCCGATGCTGCTCTTTTTAGCACCCGCGCACGGATTTGTGCGAAAACGCGTTTTAAGCATGCGCATGCATCTTTTGGTAGACGCGGATGAAGTTTTCTGCAAAACCACAAGATGTGCATGCAAATGGTGCTT
Organism: Dermacentor andersoni; assembly: GCF_023375885.2. Taxonomy (NCBI): domain Eukaryota; kingdom Metazoa; phylum Arthropoda; class Arachnida; order Ixodida; family Ixodidae; genus Dermacentor; species Dermacentor andersoni. The sequence goes on from NW_027314760.1 coordinate 635,515, forward strand.
TTGGCAGAACGCGCACGTGGATTTCTACCAAACGACGTGCTAAGCATGCCGATGCTGCTCTTTTTAGCACCCGCGCACGGATTTGTGCGAAAACGCGTTTTAAGCATGCACATGCATCTTTTGGTAGACGCGGATGAAGTTTTCTGCAAAACCACAAGGTGTGCATGCAAATGGTGCTTTTGGCAGAACGCGCTCGTGGATTTCTACCAAACGACGTGCTAAGCATGCCGATGCTGCTCTTTTTAGCACCCGCGCACGGATTTGTGCGAAAACGCGTTTTAAGCATGCACATGCATCTTTTGGTAGACGCGGATGAAGTTTTCTGCAAAACCACAAGATGTGCATGCAAATGGTGCTTTTGGCAGAACGCGCACGTGGATTTCTACCAAACGACGTGCTAAGCATGCCGATGCTGCTCTTTTTAGCACCCGCGCACGCATTTGTGCGAAAACGCGTTTTAAGCATGCACATGCATCCTTTGGTAGACGCGGATAAAGTTTTCTGCAAAACCACAAGATGTGCATGCAAATGGTGCTTTTCGCAGAACGCGCACGTGGATTTCTACCAAACGACGTGCTAAGCATGCCGATGCTGCTCTTTTTAGCACCCGCGCACGGATTTGTGCGAAAACGCGTTTTAAGCATGCACATGCATCTTTTGGTAGACGCGGATGAAGTTTTCTGCAAAACCACAAGGTGTGCATGCAAATGGTGCTTTTGGCAGAACGCGCACGTGGATTTCTACCAAACGACGTGCTAAGCATGCCGATGCTGCTCTTTTTAGCACCCGCGCACGGATTTGTGCGAAAACGCGTTTTAAGCATGCACATGCATCTTTTGGTAGACGCGGATGAAGTTTTCTGCAAAACCACAAGATGTGCATGCAAATGGTGCTTTTGGCAGAACGCGCACGTGGATTTCTACCAAACGACGTGCTAAGCATGCCGATGCTGCTCTTTTTAGCACCCGCGCACGGATTTGTGCGAAAACGCGTTTTAAGCATGCACATGCATCTTTTGGTAGACGCGGATGAAGTTTTCTTCAAAACCACAAGATGTGCATGCAAATGGTGCTTTTGGCAGAACGCGCACGTGAATTTCTACCAAACGACGTGCTAAGCATGCCGATGCTGCTCTTTTTAGCACCCGCGCACGGATTTGTGCGAAAACGCGTTTTAAGCATGCACATGCATCTTTTGGTAGACGCGGATGAAGTTTTCTGCAAAACCACAAGATGTGCATGCAAATGGTGCTTTTGGCAGAACGCGCACGTGGATTTCTACCAAACGACGTGCTAAGCATGCCGATGCTGCTCTTTTTAGCACCCGCGCACGCATTTGTGCGATACGCGTTTTAAGCATGCACATGCATCCTTTGGTAGACGCGGATGAAGTTTTCTGCAAAACTACAAGATGTGCATGCAAATGGTGCTTTTGGCAGAACGCGCACGTGGATTTCTACCAAACGACGTGCTAAGCATGCCGATGCTGCTCTTTTTAGCACCCGCGCACGCATTTGTGCGAAAACGCGTTTTAAGCATGCACATGCATCCTTTGGTAGACGCGGATAAAGTTTTCTGCAAAACCACAAGATGTGCATGCAAATGGTGCTTTTTGCAGAACCCGCACGTGGATTTCTACCAAACGACGTGCTAAGCATGCCGATGCTGCTCTTTTTAGCACCCGCGCACGGATTTGTGCGAAAACGCGTTTTAAGCATGCACATGCATCTTTTGGTAGACGCGGATGAAGTTTTCTGCAAAACCACAAGGTGTGCATGCAAATGGTGCTTTTGGCAGAACGCGCTCGTGGATTTCTACCAAACGACGTGCTAAGCATGCCGATGCTGCTCTTTTTAGCACCCGCGCACGGATTTGTGCGAAAACGCGTTTTAAGCATGCACATGCATCTTTTGGTAGACGCGGATGAAGTTTTCTGCAAAACCACAAGATGTGCATGCAAATGGTGCTTTTGGCAGAACGCGCACGTGGATTTCTACCAAACGACGTGCTAAGCATGCCGATGCTGCTCTTTTTAGCACCCGCGCACGGATTTGTGCGAAAACGCGTTTTAAGCATGCACATGCATCTTTTGGTAGACGCGGATGAAGTTTTCTGCAAAACCACAAGATGTGCATGCAAATGGTGCTTTTGGCAGAACGCGCACGTGGATTTCTACCAAACGACGTGCTAAGCATGCCGATGCTGCTCTTTTTAGCACCCGCGCACGGATTTGTGCGAAAACGCGTTTTAAGCATGCACATGCATCTTTTGGTAGACGCGGATGAAGTTTTCTGCAAAACCACAAGATGTGCATGCAAATGGTGCTTTTGGCAGAACGCGCACGTGGATTTCTACCAAACGACGTGCTAAGCATGCCGATGCTGCTCTTTTTAGCACCCGCGCACGGATTTGTGCGAAAACTCGTTTTAAGCATGCACATGCATCTTTTGGTAGACGCGGATGAAGTTTTCTGCAAAACCACAAGATGTGCATGCAAATGGTGCTTTTGGCAGAACGCGCACGTGGATTTCTACCAAACGACGTGCTAAGCATGCCGATGCTGCTCTTTTTAGCACCCGCGCACGCATTTGTGCGAAAACGCGTTTTAAGCATGCACATGCATCCTTTGGTAGACGCGGATAAAGTTTTCTGCAAAACCACAAGATGTGCATGCAAATGGTGCTTTTCGCAGAACGCGCACGTGGATTTCTACCAAACGACGTGCTAAGCATGCCGATGCTGCTCTTTTTAGCACCCGCGCACGGATTTGTGCGAAAACGCGTTTTAAGCATGCACATGCATCTTTTGGTAGACGCGGATGAAGTTTTCTGCAAAACCACAAGGTGTGCATGCAAATGGTGCTTTTGGCAGAACGCGCACGTGGATTTCTACCAAACGACGTGCTAAGCATGCCGATGCTGCTCTTTTTAGCACCCGCGCACGGATTTGTGCGAAAACGCGTTTTAAGCATGCACATGCATCTTTTGGTAGACGCGGATGAAGTTTTCTGCAAAACCACAAGATGTGCATGCAAATGGTGCTTTTGGCAGAACGCGCACGTGGATTTCTACCAAACGACGTGCTAAGCATGCCGATGCTGCTCTTTTTAGCACCCGCGCACGGATTTGTGCGAAAACGCGTTTTAAGCATGCACATGCATCTTTTGGTAGACGCGGATGAAGTTTTCTTCAAAACCACAAGATGTGCATGCAAATGGTGCTTTTGGCAGAACGCGCACGTGAATTTCTACCAAACGACGTGCTAAGCATGCCGATGCTGCTCTTTTTTGCACCCGCGCACGGATTTGTGCGAAAACGCGTTTTAAGCATGCACATGCATCTTTTGGTAGACGCGGATGAAGTTTTCTGCAAAACCACAAGATGTGCATGCAAATGGTGCTTTTGGCAGAACGCGCACGTGGATTTCTACCAAACGATGTGCTAAGCATGCCGATGCTGCTCTTTTTAGCACCCGCGCACGCATTTGTGCGAAAACGCGTTTTAAGCATGCACATGCATCCTTTGGTAGACGCGGATAAAGTTTTCTGCAAAACCACAAGATGTGCATGCAAATGGTGCTTTTTGCAGAACGCGCACGTGGATTTCTACCAAACGACGTGCTAAGCATGCCGATGCTGCTCTTTTTAGCACCCGCGCACGGATTTGTGCGAAAACGCGTTTTAAGCATGCACATGCATCTTTTGGTAGACGCGGATGAAGTTTTCTGCAAAACCACAAGATGTGCATGCAAATGGTGCTTTTGGCAGAACGCGCACGTGGATTTCTACCAAACGACGTGCTAAGCATGCCGATGCTGCTCTTTTTAGCACCCGCGCACGCATTTGTGCGAAAACGCGTTTTAAGCATGTACATGCATCTTTTGGTAGACGCGGATGAAGTTTTCTGCAAAACCAGAAGATGTGCATGCAAATGGTGCTTTTGGCAGAACGCGCACGTGGATTTCTACCAAACGACGTGCTAAGCATGCCGATGCTGCTCTTTTTAGCACCCGCGCACGGATTTGTGCGAAAACGCGTTTTAAGCATGCACATGCATCTTTTGGTAGACGCGGATGAAGTTTTCTGCAAAACCACAAGATGTGCATGCAAATGGTGCTTTTTGCAGAACGCGCACGTGGATTTCTACCAAACGACGTGCTAAGCATGCCGATGCTGCTCTTTTTAGCACCCGCGCACGGATTTGTGCGAAAACGCGTTTTAAGCGTGCACATGCATCTTTTGGTAGACGCGGATGAAGTTTTCTGCAAAACCACAAGATGTGCATGCAAATGGTGCTTTTGGCAGAACGCGCACGTGGATTTCTACCAAACGACGTGCTAAGCATGCCGATGCTGCTCTTTTTAGCACCCGCGCACGGATTTGGGCGAAAACGCGTTTTAAGCATGCACATGCATCTTTTGGTAGACGCGGATGAAGTTTTCTGCAAAACCACAAGATGTGCACGCAAATGGTGCTTTTGGCAGAACGCGCACGTGGATTTCTACCAAACGACGTGCTAAGCATGCCGATGCTGCTCTTTTTAGCACCCGCGCACGGATTTGTGCGAAAACGCGTTTTCAGCATGCACATGCATCTTTTGGTAGACGCGGATGAAGTTTTCTGCAAAACCAGATGTGCATGCAAATGGTGCTTTTGGCAGAACGCGCACGTGGATTTCTACCAAACGACGTGCTAAGCATGCCGATGCTGCTCTTTTTAGCACCCGCGCATGGTTTTGTGCGAAAACGCGTTTTAAGCATGCACATGCATCTTTTGGTAGACGCGGATGAAGTTTTCTGCAAAACCACAAGATGTGCATGCAAATGGTGCTTTTGGCAGAACGCGCACGTGGATTTCTACCAAACGACGTGCTAAGCATGCCGATGCTGCTCTTTTTAGCACCCGCGCACGCATTTGTGCGAAAACGCGTTTTAAGCATGCACATGCATCTTTTGGTAGACGCGGATGAAGTTTTCTGCAAAACCACAAGATGTGCATGCAAATGGTGCTTTTGGCAGAACGCGCACGTGGATTTCTACCAAACGACGTGCTAAGCATGCCGATGCTGCTCTTTTTAGCACCCGCGCACGGATTTGTGCGAAAACGCGTTTTAAGCATGCACATGCATCTTTTGGTAGACGCGGATGAAGTTTTCTTCAAAACCACAAGATGTGCATGCAAATGGTGCTTTTGGCAGAACGCGCACGTGGATTTCTACCAAACGACGTGCTAAGCATGCCGATGCTGCTCTTTTTAGCACCCGCGCACGGATTTGTGCGAAAACGCGTTTTAAGCATGCACATGCATCTTTTGGTAGACGCGGATGAAGTTTTCTGCAAAACCACAAGATGTGCATGCAAATGGTGCTTTTGGCAGAACGCGCACGTGGATTTCTACCAAACGACGTGCTAAGCATGCCGATGCTGCTCTTTTTAGCACCCGCGCACGCATTTGTGCGAAAACGCGTTTTAAGCATGCACATGCATCCTTTGGTAGACGCGGATAAAGTTTTCTGCAAAACCACAAGATGTGCATGCAAATGGTGCTTTTGGCAGAACGCGCACGTGGATTTCTACCAAACGACGTGCTAAGCATGCCGATGCTGCTCTTTTTAGCACCCGCGCACGGATTTGTGCGAAAACGCGTTTTAAGCATGCACATGCATCTTTTGGTAGACGCGGATGAAGTTTTCTGCAAAACCACAAGATGTGCATGCAAATGGTGCTTTTGGCAGAACGCGCACGTGGATTTCTACCAAACGACGTGCTAAGCATGCCGATGCTGCTCTTTTTAGCACCCGCGCACGCATTTGTGCGAAAACGCGTTTTAAGCATGCACATGCATCCTTTGGTAGACGCGGATAAAGTTTTCTGCAAAACCACAAGATGTGCATGCAAATGGTGCTTTTCGCAGAACGCGCACGTGGATTTCTACCAAACGACGTGCTAAGCATGCCGATGCTGCTCTTTTTAGCACCCGCGCACGGATTTGTGCGAAAACGCGTTTTAAGCATGCACATGCATCTTTTGGTAGACGCGGATGAAGTTTTCTGCAAAACCACAAGGTGTGCATGCAAATGGTGCTTTTGGCAGAACGCGCACGTGGATTTCTACCAAACGACGTGCTAAGCATGCCGATGCTGCTCTTTTTAGCACCCGCGCACGGATTTGTGCGAAAACGCGTTTTAAGCATGCACATGCATCTTTTGGTAGACGCGGATGAAGTTTTCTGCAAAACCACAAGATGTGCATGCAAATGGTGCTTTTGGCAGAACGCGCACGTGGATTTCTACCAAACGACGTGCTAAGCATGCCGATGCTGCTCTTTTTAGCACCCGCGCACGGATTTGTGCGAAAACGCGTTTTAAGCATGCACATGCATCTTTTGGTAGACGCGGATGAAGTTTTCTTCAAAACCACAAGATGTGCATGCAAATGGTGCTTTTGGCAGAACGCGCACGTGAATTTCTACCAAACGACGTGCTAAGCATGCCGATGCTGCTCTTTTTAGCACCCGCGCACGGATTTGTGCGAAAACGCGTTTTAAGCATGCACATGCATCTTTTGGTAGACGCGGATGAAGTTTTCTGCAAAACCACAAGATGTGCATGCAAATGGTGCTTTTGGCAGAACGCGCACGTGGATTTCTACCAAACGACGTGCTAAGCATGCCGATGCTGCTCTTTTTAGCACCCGCGCACGCATTTGTGCGATACGCGTTTTAAGCATGCACATGCATCCTTTGGTAGACGCGGATGAAGTTTTCTGCAAAACTACAAGATGTGCATGCAAATGGTGCTTTTGGCAGAACGCGCACGTGGATTTCTACCAAACGACGTGCTAAGCATGCCGATGCTGCTCTTTTTAGCACCCGCGCACGCATTTGTGCGAAAACGCGTTTTAAGCATGCACATGCATCCTTTGGTAGACGCGGATAAAGTTTTCTGCAAAACCACAAGATGTGCATGCAAATGGTGCTTTTTGCAGAACCCGCACGTGGATTTCTACCAAACGACGTGCTAAGCATGCCGATGCTGCTCTTTTTAGCACCCGCGCACGGATTTGTGCGAAAACGCGTTTTAAGCATGCACATGCATCTTTTGGTAGACGCGGATGAAGTTTTCTGCAAAACCACAAGGTGTGCATGCAAATGGTGCTTTTGGCAGAACGCGCTCGTGGATTTCTACCAAACGACGTGCTAAGCATGCCGATGCTGCTCTTTTTAGCACCCGCGCACGGATTTGTGCGAAAACGCGTTTTAAGCATGCACATGCATCTTTTGGTAGACGCGGATGAAGTTTTCTGCAAAACCACAAGATGTGCATGCAAATGGTGCTTTTGGCAGAACGCGCACGTGGATTTCTACCAAACGACGTGCTAAGCATGCCGATGCTGCTCTTTTTAGCACCCGCGCACGGATTTGTGCGAAAACGCGTTTTAAGCATGCACATGCATCTTTTGGTAGACGCGGATGAAGTTTTCTGCAAAACCACAAGATGTGCATGCAAATGGTGCTTTTCGCAGAACGCGCACGTGGATTTCTACCAAACGACGTGCTAAGCATGCCGATGCTGCTCTTTTTAGCACCCGCGCACGGATTTGTGCGAAAACGCGTTTTAAGCATGCACATGCATCTTTTGGTAGACGCGGATGAAGTTTTCTGCAAAACCACAAGATGTGCATGCAAATGGTGCTTTTGGCAGAACGCGCACGTGGATTTCTACCAAACGACGTGCTAAGCATGCCGATGCTGCTCTTTTTAGCACCCGCGCACGGATTTGTGCGAAAACTCGTTTTAAGCATGCACATGCATCTTTTGGTAGACGCGGATGAAGTTTTCTGCAAAACCACAAGATGTGCATGCAAATGGTGCTTTTGGCAGAACGCGCACGTGGATTTCTACCAAACGACGTGCTAAGCATGCCGATGCTGCTCTTTTTAGCACCCGCGCACGCATTTGTGCGAAAACGCGTTTTAAGCATGCACATGCATCCTTTGGTAGACGCGGATAAAGTTTTCTGCAAAACCACAAGATGTGCATGCAAATGGTGCTTTTCGCAGAACGCGCACGTGGATTTCTACCAAACGACGTGCTAAGCATGCCGATGCTGCTCTTTTTAGCACCCGCGCACGGATTTGTGCGAAAACGCGTTTTAAGCATGCACATGCATCTTTTGGTAGACGCGGATGAAGTTTTCTGCAAAACCACAAGGTGTGCATGCAAATGGTGCTTTTGGCAGAACGCGCACGTGGATTTCTACCAAACGACGTGCTAAGCATGCCGATGCTGCTCTTTTTAGCACCCGCGCACGGATTTGTGCGAAAACGCGTTTTAAGCATGCACATGCATCTTTTGGTAGACGCGGATGAAGTTTTCTGCAAAACCACAAGATGTGCATGCAAATGGTGCTTTTGGCAGAACGCGCACGTGGATTTCTACCAAACGACGTGCTAAGCATGCCGATGCTGCTCTTTTTAGCACCCGCGCACGGATTTGTGCGAAAACGCGTTTTAAGCATGCACATGCATCTTTTGGTAGACGCGGATGAAGTTTTCTTCAAAACCACAAGATGTGCATGCAAATGGTGCTTTTGGCAGAACGCGCACGTGAATTTCTATCAAACGACGTGCTAAGCATGCCGATGCTGCTCTTTTTTGCACCCGCGCACGGATTTGTGCGAAAACGCGTTTTAAGCATGCACATGCATCTTTTGGTAGACGCGGATGAAGTTTTCTGCAAAACCACAAGATGTGCATGCAAATGGTGCTTTTGGCAGAACGCGCACGTGGATTTCTACCAAACGACGTGCTAAGCATGCCGATGCTGCTCTTTTTAGCACCCGCGCACGCATTTGTGCGAAAACGCGTTTTAAGCATGCACATGCATCCTTTGGTAGACGCGGATAAAGTTTTCTGCAAAACCACAAGATGTGCATGCAAATGGTGCTTTTTGCAGAACGCGCACGTGGATTTCTACCAAACGACGTGCTAAGCATGCCGATGCTGCTCTTTTTAGCACCCGCGCACGGATTTGTGCGAAAACGCGTTTTAAGCATGCACATGCATCTTTTGGTAGACGCGGATGAAGTTTTCTGCAAAACCACAAGATGTGCATGCAAATGGTGCTTTTGGCAGAACGCGCACGTGGATTTCTACCAAACGACGTGCTAAGCATGCCGATGCTGCTCTTTTTAGCACCCGCGCACGCATTTGTGCGAAAACGCGTTTTAAGCATGCACATGCATCTTTTGGTAGACGCGGATGAAGTTTTCTGCAAAACCAGAAGATGTGCATGCAAATGGTGCTTTTGGCAGAACGCGCACGTGGATTTCTACCAAACGACGTGCTAAGCATGCCGATGCTGCTCTTTTTAGCACCCGCGCACGGATTTGTGCGAAAACGCGTTTTAAGCATGCACATGCATCTTTTGGTAGACGCGGATGAAGTTTTCTGCAAAACCACAAGATGTGCATGCAAATGGTGCTTTTTGCAGAACGCGCACGTGGATTTCTACCAAACGACGTGCTAAGCATGCCGATGCTGCTCTTTTTAGCAGCCGCGCACGGATTTGTGCGAAAACGCGTTTTAAGCGTGCACATGCATCTTTTGGTAGACGCGGATGAAGTTTTCTGCAAAACCACAAGATGTGCATGCAAATGGTGCTTTTGGCAGAACGCGCACGTGGATTTCTACCAAACGACGTGCTAAGCATGCCGATGCTGCTCTTTTTAGCACCCGCGCACGGATTTGGGCGAAAACGCGTTTTAAGCATGCACATGCATCTTTTGGTAGACGCGGATGAAGTTTTCTGCAAAACCACAAGATGTGCACGCAAATGGTGCTTTTGGCAGAACGCGCACGTGGATTTCTACCAAACGACGTGCTAAGCATGCCGATGCTGCTCTTTTTAGCACCCGCGCACGGATTTGTGCGAAAACGCGTTTTCAGCATGCACATGCATCTTTTGGTAGACGCGGATGAAGTTTTCTGCAAAACCAGATGTGCATGCAAATGGTGCTTTTGGCAGAACGCGCACGTGGATTTCTACCAAACGACGTGCTAAGCATGCCGATGCTGCTCTTTTTAGCACCCGCGCATGGATTTGTGCGAAAACGCGTTTTAAGCATGCACATGCATCTTTTGGTAGACGCGGATGAAGTTTTCTGCAAAACCACAAGATGTGCATGCAAATGGTGCTTTTGGCAGAACGCGCACGTGGATTTCTACCAAACGACGTGCTAAGCATGCCGATGCTGCTCTTTTTAGCACCCGCGCACGCATTTGTGCGAAAACGCGTTTTAAGCATGCACATGCATCTTTTGGTAGACGCGGATGAAGTTTTCTGCAAAACCACAAGATGTGCATGCAAATGGTGCTTTTGGCAGAACGCGCACGTGGATTTCTACCAAACGACGTGCTAAGCATGCCGATGCTGCTCTTTTTAGCACCCGCGCACGGATTTGTGCGAAAACGCGTTTTAAGCATGCACATGCATCTTTTGGTAGACGCGGATGAAGTTTTCTTCAAAACCACAAGATGTGCATGCAAATGGTGCTTTTGGCAGAACGCGCACGTGGATTTCTACCAAACGACGTGCTAAGCATGCCGATGCTGCTCTTTTTAGCACCCGCGCACGGATTTGTGCGAAAACGCGTTTTAAGCATGCACATGCATCTTTTGGTAGACGCGGATGAAGTTTTCTGCAAAACCACAAGATGTGCATGCAAATGGTGCTTTTGGCAGAACGCGCACGTGGATTTCTACCAAACGACGTGCTAAGCATGCCGATGCTGCTCTTTTTAGCACCCGCGCACGCATTTGTGCGAAAACGCGTTTTAAGCATGCACATGCATCCTTTGGTAGACGCGGATAAAGTTTTCTGCAAAACCACAAGATGTGCATGCAAATGGTGCTTTTTGCAGAACGCGCACGTGGATTTCTACCAAACGACGTGCTAAGCATGCCGATGCTGCTCTTTTTAGCACCCGCGCACGGATTTGTGCGAAAACGCGTTTTAAGCATGCACATGCATCTTTTGGTAGACGCGGATGAAGTTTTCTGCAAAACCACAAGGTGTGCATGCAAATGGTGCTTTTGGCAGAACGTGCTCGTGGATTTCTACCAAACGACGTGCTAAGCATGCCGATGCTGCTCTTTTTAGCACCCGCGCACGGATTTGTGCGAAAACGCGTTTTAAGCATGCACATGCATCTTTTGGTAGACGCGGATGAAGTTTTCTTCAAAACCACAAGATGTGCATGCAAATGGTGCTTTTGGCAGAACGCGCACGTGGATTTCTACCAAACGACGTGCTAAGCATGCCGATGCTGCTCTTTTTAGCACCCGCGCACGGATTTGTGCGAAAACGCGTTTTAAGCATGCACATGCATCTTTTGGTAGACGCGGATGAAGTTTTCTGCAAAACCACAAGATGTGCATGCAAATGGTGCTTTTGGCAGAACGCGCACGTGGATTTCTACCAAACGACGTGCTAAGCATGCCGATGCTGCTCTTTTTAGCACCCGCGCACGCATTTGTGCGAAAACGCGTTTTAAGCATGCACATGCATCCTTTGGTAGACGCGGATAAAGTTTTCTGCAAAACCACAAGATGTGCATGCAAATGGTGCTTTTTGCAGAACGCGCACGTGGATTTCTACCAAACGACGTGCTAAGCATGCCGATGCTGCTCTTTTTAGCACCCGCGCATGGATTTGTGCGAAAACGCGTTTTAAGCATGCACATGCATCTTTTGGTAGACGCGGATGAAGTTTTCTGCAAAACCACAAGGTTTGCATGCAAATGGTGCTTTTGGCAGAACGTGCTCGTGGATTTCTACCAAACGACGTGCTAAGCATGCCGATGCTGCTCTTTTTAGCACCCGCGCACGGATTTGTGCGAAAACGCGTTTTAAGCATGCACATGCATCTTTTGGTAGACGCGGATGAAGTTTTCTGCAAAACCACAAGATGTGCATGCAAATGGTGCTTTTGGCAGAACGCGCACGTGGATTTCTACCAAACGACGTGCTAAGCATGCCGATGCTGCTCTTTTTAGCACCCGCGCACGCATTTGTGCGAAAACGCGTTTTAAGCATGCACATGCATCCTTTGGTAGACGCGGATAAAGTTTTCTGCAAAACCACAAGATGTGCATGCAAATGGTGCTTTTCGCAGAACGCGCACGTGGATTTCTACCAAACGACGTGCTAAGCATGCCGATGCTGCTCTTTTTAGCACCCGCGCACGGATTTGTGCGAAAACGCGTTTTAAGCATGCACATGCATCTTTTGGTAGACGCGGATGAAGTTTTCTGCAAAACCACAAGGTGTGCATGCAAATGGTGCTTTTGGCAGAACGCGCACGTGGATTTCTACCAAACGACGTGCTAAGCATGCCGATGCTGCTCTTTTTAGCACCCGCGCACGGATTTGTGCGAAAACGCGTTTTAAGCATGCACATGCATCTTTTGGTAGACGCGGATGAAGTTTTCTGCAAAACCACAAGATGTGCATGCAAATGGTGCTTTTGGCAGAACGCGCACGTGGATTTCTACCAAACGACGTGCTAAGCATGCCGATGCTGCTCTTTTTAGCACCCGCGCACGGATTTGTGCGAAAACGCGTTTTAAGCATGCACATGCATCTTTTGGTAGACGCGGATGAAGTTTTCTTCAAAACCACAAGATGTGCATGCAAATGGTGCTTTTGGCAGAACGCGCACGTGAATTTCTACCAAACGACGTGCTAAGCATGCCGATGCTGCTCTTTTTAGCACCCGCGCACGGATTTGTGCGAAAACGCGTTTTAAGCATGCACATGCATCTTTTGGTAGACGCGGATGAAGTTTTCTGCAAAACCACAAGATGTGCATGCAAATGGTGCTTTTGGCAGAACGCGCACGTGGATTTCTACCAAACGACGTGCTAAGCATGCCGATGCTGCTCTTTTTAGCACCCGCGCACGCATTTGTGCGAAAACGCGTTTTAAGCATGCACATGCATCCTTTGGTAGACGCGGATGAAGTTTTCTGCAAAACCACAAGATGTGCATGCAAATGGTGCTTTTGGCAGAACGCGCACGTGGATTTCTACCAAACGACGTGCTAAGCATGCCGATGCTGCTCTTTTTAGCACCCGCGCACGCATTTGTGCGAAAACGCGTTTTAAGCATGCACATGCATCCTTTGGTAGACGCGGATAAAGTTTTCTGCAAAACCACAAGATGTGCATGCAAATGGTGCTTTTTGCAGAACCCGCACGTGGATTTCTACCAAACGACGTGCTAAGCATGCCGATGCTGCTCTTTTTAGCACCCGCGCACGGATTTGTGCGAAAACGCGTTTTAAGCATGCACATGCATCTTTTGGTAGACGTGGATGAAGTTTTCTGCAAAACCAGAAGGTGTGCATGCAAATGGTGCTTTTGGCAGAACGCGCTCGTGGATTTCTACCAAACGACGTGCTAAGCATGCCGATGCTGCTCTTTTTAGCACCCGCGCACGGATTTGTGCGAAAACGCGTTTTAAGCATGCACATGCATCTTTTGGTAGACGCGGATGAAGTTTTCTGCAAAACCACAAGATGTGCATGCAAATGGTGCTTTTGGCAGAACGCGCACGTGGATTTCTACCAAACGACGTGCTAAGCATGCCGATGCTGCTCTTTTTAGCACCCGCGCACGGATTTGTGCGAAAACGCGTTTTAAGCATGCACATGCATCTTTTGGTAGACGCGGATGAAGTTTTCTGCAAAACCACAAGATGTGCATGCAAATGGTGCTTTTGGCAGAACGCGCACGTGGATTTCTACCAAACGACGTGCTAAGCATGCCGATGCTGCTCTTTTTAGCACCCGCGCACGGATTTGTGCGAAAACGCGTTTTAAGCATGCACATGCATCTTTTGGTAGACGCGGATGAAGTTTTCTGCAAAACCACAAGATGTGCATGCAAATGGTGCTTTTGGCAGAACGCGCACGTGGATTTCTACCAAACGACGTGCTAAGCATGCCGATGCTGCTCTTTTTAGCACCCGCGCACGGATTTGTGCGAAAACTCGTTTTAAGCATGCACATGCATCTTTTGGTAGACGCGGATGAAGTTTTCTGCAAAACCACAAGATGTGCATGCAAATGGTGCTTTTGGCAGAACGCGCACGTGGATTTCTACCAAACGACGTGCTAAGCATGCCGATGCTGCTCTTTTTAGCACCCGCGCACGCATTTGTGCGAAAACGCGTTTTAAGCATGCACATGCATCCTTTGGTAGACGCGGATAAAGTTTTCTGCAAAACCACAAGATGTGCATGCAAATGGTGCTTTTCGCAGAACGCGCACGTGGATTTCTACCAAACGACGTGCTAAGCATGCCGATGCTGCTCTTTTTAGCACCCGCGCACGGATTTGTGCGAAAACGCGTTTTAAGCATGCACATGCATCTTTTGGTAGACGCGGATGAAGTTTTCTGCAAAACCACAAGGTGTGCATGCAAATGGTGCTTTTGGCAGAACGCGCACGTGGATTTCTACCAAACGACGTGCTAAGCATGCCGATGCTGCTCTTTTTAGCACCCGCGCACGGATTTGTGCGAAAACGCGTTTTAAGCATGCACATGCATCTTTTGGTAGACGCGGATGAAGTTTTCTGCAAAACCACAAGATGTGCATGCAAATGGTGCTTTTGGCAGAACGCGCACGTGGATTTCCACCAAACGACGTGCTAAGCATGCCGATGCTGCTCTTTTTAGCACCCGCGCACGGATTTGTGCGAAAACGCGTTTTAAGCATGCACATGCATCTTTTGGTAGACGCGGATGAAGTTTTCTTCAAAACCACAAGATGTGCATGCAAATGGTGCTTTTGGCAGAACGCGCACGTGAATTTCTACCAAACGACGTGCTAAGCATGCCGATGCTGCTCTTTTTTGCACCCGCGCACGGATTTGTGCGAAAACGCGTTTTAAGCATGCACATGCATCTTTTGGTAGACGCGGATGAAGTTTTCTGCAAAACCACAAGATGTGCATGCAAATGGTGCTTTTGGGAGAACGCGCACGTGGATTTCTACCAAACGACGTGCTAAGCATGCCGATGCTGCTCTTTTTAGCACCCGCGCACGCATTTGTGCGAAAACGCGTTTTAAGCATGCACATGCATCCTTTGGTAGACGCGGATAAAGTTTTCTGCAAAACCACAAGATGTGCATGCAAATGGTGCTTTTTGCAGAACGCGCACGTGGATTTCTACCAAACGACGTGCTAAGCATGCCGATGCTGCTCTTTTTAGCACCCGCGCACGGATTTGTGCGAAAACGCGTTTTAAGCATGCACATGCATCTTTTGGTAGACGCGGATGAAGTTTTCTGCAAAACCACAAGGTGTGCATGCAAATGGTGCTTTTGGCAGAACGTGCTCGTGGATTTCTACCAAACGACGTGCTAAGCATGCCGATGCTGCTCTATTTAGCACCCGCGCACGCATTTGTGCGAAAACGCGTTTTAAGCATGCACATGCATCTTTTGGTAGACGCGGATGAAGTTTTCTGCAAAACCAGAAGATGTGCATGCAAATGGTGCTTTTGGCAGAACGCGCACGTGGATTTCTACCAAAAGACGTGCTAAGCATGCCGATGCTGCTCTTTTTAGCACCCGCGCACGGATTTGTGCGAAAACGCGTTTTAAGCATGCACATGCATCTTTTGGTAGACGCGGATGAAGTTTTCTGCAAAACCACAAGATGTGCATGCAAATGGTGCTTTTTGCAGAACGCGCACGTGGATTTCTACCAAACGACGTGCTAAGCATGCCGATGCTGCTCTTTTTAGCACCCGCGCACGGATTTGTGCGAAAACGCGTTTTAAGCGTGCACATGCATCTTTTGGTAGACGCGGATGAAGTTTTCTGCAAAACCACAAGATGTGCATGCAAATGGTGCTTTTGGCAGAACGCGCACGTGGATTTCTACCAAACGACGTGCTAAGCATGCCGATGCTGCTCTTTTTAGCACCCGCGCACGGATTTGGGCGAAAACGCGTTTTAAGCATGCACATGCATCTTTTGGTAGACGCGGATGAAGTTTTCTGCAAAACCACAAGATGTGCACGCAAATGGTGCTTGTGGCAGAACGCGCACGTGGATTTCTACCAAACGACGTGCTAAGCATGCCGATGCTGCTCTTTTTAGCACCCGCGCACGGATTTGTGCGAAAACGCGTTTTCAGCATGCACATGCATCTTTTGGTAGACGCGGATGAAGTTTTCTGCAAAACCAGATGTGCATGCAAATGGTGCTTTTGGCAGAACGCGCACGTGGATTTCTACCAAACGACGTGCTAAGCATGCCGATGCTGCTCTTTTTAGCACCCGCGCATGGATTTGTGCGAAAACGCGTTTTAAGCATGCACATGCATCTTTTGGTAGACGCGGATGAAGTTTTCTGCAAAACCACAAGATGTGCATGCAAATGGTGCTTTTGGCAGAACGCGCACGTGGATTTCTACCAAACGACGTGCTAAGCATGCCGATGCTGCTCTTTTTAGCACCCGCGCACGCATTTGTGCGAAAACGCGTTTTAAGCATGCACATGCATCTTTTGGTAGACGCGGATGAAGTTTTCTGCAAAACCACAAGATGTGCATGCAAATGGTGCTTTTGGCAGAACGCGCACGTGGATTTCTACCAAACGACGTGCTAAGCATGCCGATGCTGCTCTTTTTAGCACCCGCGCACGGATTTGTGCGAAAACGCGTTTTAAGCATGCACATGCATCTTTTGGTAGACGCGGATGAAGTTTTCTTCAAAACCACAAGATGTGCATGCAAATGGTGCTTTTGGCAGAACGCGCACGTGGATTTCTACCAAACGACGTGCTAAGCATGCCGATGCTGCTCTTTTTAGCACCCGCGCACGGATTTGTGCGAAAACGCGTTTTAAGCATGCACATGCATCTTTTGGTAGACGCGGATGAAGTTTTCTGCAAAACCACAAGATGTGCATGCAAATGGTGCTTTTGGCAGAATGCGCACGTGGATTTCTACCAAACGACGTGCTAAGCATGCCGATGCTGCTCTTTTTAGCACCCGCGCACGCATTTGTGCGAAAACGCGTTTTAAGCATGCACATGCCTCCTTTGGTAGACGCGGATAAAGTTTTCTGCAAAACCACAAGATGTGCATGCAAATGGTGCTTTTTGCAGAACGCGCACGTGGATTTCTACCAAACGACGTGCTAAGCATGCCGATGCTGCTCTTTTTAGCACCCGCGCATGGATTTGTGCGAAAACGCGTTTTAAGCATGCACATGCATCTTTTGGTAGACGCGGATGAAGTTTTCTGCAAAACCACAAGATGTGCATGCAAATGGTGCTTTTGGCAGAACGCGCACGTGGATTTCTACCAAACGACGTGCTAAGCATGCCGATGCTGCTCTTTTTAGCACCCGC
Source organism: Dermacentor andersoni (assembly GCF_023375885.2). Classification (NCBI taxonomy): domain Eukaryota; kingdom Metazoa; phylum Arthropoda; class Arachnida; order Ixodida; family Ixodidae; genus Dermacentor; species Dermacentor andersoni. Next base: position 652,941 of record NW_027314760.1, read on the forward strand.
GCACGCATTTGTGCGAAAACGCGTTTTAAGCATGCACATGCATCTTTTGGTAGACGCGGATGAAGTTTTCTGCAAAACCACAAGATGTGCATGCAAATGGTGCTTTTGGCAGAATGCGCACGTGGATTTCTACCAAACGACGTGCTAAGCATGCCGATGCTGCTCTTTTTAGCACCCGCGCACGCATTTGTGCGAAAACGCGTTTTAAGCATGCACATGCATCCTTTGGTAGACGCGGATAAAGTTTTCTGCAAAACCACAAGATGTGCATGCAAATGGTGCTTTTTGCAGAACGCGCACGTGGATTTCTACCAAACGACGTGCTAAGCATGCCGATGCTGCTCTTTTTAGCACCCGCGCACGGATTTGTGCGAAAACGCGTTTTAAGCGTGCACATGCATCTTTTGGTAGACGCGGATGAAGTTTTCTGCAAAACCACAAGATGTGCATGCAAATGGTGCTTTTGGCAGAACGCGCACGTGGATTTCTACCAAACGACGTGCTAAGCATGCCGATGCTGCTCTTTTTAGCACCCGCGCATGGATTTGTGCGAAAACGCGTTTTAAGCATGCACATGCATCTTTTGTAGACGCGGATGAAGTTTTCTGCAAAACCACAAGATGTGCATGCAAATGGTGCTTTTGGCAGAACGCGCACGTGGATTTCTACCAAACGACGTGCTAAGCATGCCGATGCTGCTCTTTTTAGCACCCGCGCACGCATTTGTGCGAAAACGCGTTTTAAGCATGCACATGCATCTTTTGGTAGACGCGGATGAAGTTTTCTGCAAAACCACAAGATGTGCATGCAAATGGTGCTTTTGGCAGAACGCGCACGTGGATTTCTACCAAACGACGTGCTAAGCATGCCGATGCTGCTCTTTTTAGCACCCGCGCACGGATTTGTGCGAAAACGCGTTTTAAGCATGCACATGCATCCTTTGGTAGACGCGGATAAAGTTTTCTGCAAAACCACAAGATGTGCATGCAAATGGTGCTTTTTGCAGAACGCGCACGTGGATTTCTACCAAACGACGTGCTAAGCATGCCGATGCTGCTCTTTTTAGCACCCGCGCACGGATTTGTGCGAAAACGCGTTTTAAGCGTGCACATGCATCTTTTGGTAGACGCGGATGAAGTTTTCTGCAAAACCACAAGATGTGCATGCAAATGGTGCTTTTGGCAGAATGCGCACGTGGATTTCTACCAAACGACGTGCTAAGCATGCCGATGCTGCTCTTTTTAGCACCCGCGCACGGATTTGGGCGAAAACGCGTTTTAAGCATGCACATGCATCTTTTGGTAGACGCGGATGAAGTTTTCTGCAAAACCACAAGATGTGCACGCAAATGGTGCTTTTGGCAGAACGCGCACGTGGATTTCTACCAAACGACGTGCTAAGCATGCCGATGCTGCTCTTTTTAGCACCCGCGCACGGATTTGTGCGAAAACGCGTTTTCAGCATGCACATGCATCTTTTGGTAGACGCGGATGAAGTTTTCTGCAAAACCAGATGTGCATGCAAATGGTGCTTTTGGCAGAACGCGCGCGTGGATTTCTACCAAACGACGTGCTAAGCATGCCGATGCTGCTCTTTTTAGCACCCGCGCATGGATTTGTGCGAAAACGCGTTTTAAGCATGCACATGCATCTTTTGGTAGACGCGGATGAAGTTTTCTGCAAAACCACAAGATGTGCATGCAAATGGTGCTTTTGGCAGAACGCGCACGTGGATTTCTACCAAACGACGTGCTAAGCATGCCGATGCTGCTCTTTTTAGCACCCGCGCACGCATTTGTGCGAAAACGCGTTTTAAGCATGCACATGCATCTTTTGGTAGACGCGGATGAAGTTTTCTGCAAAACCACAAGATGTGCATGCAAATGGTGCTTTGGGCAGAACGCGCACGTGGATTTCTACCAAACGACGTGCTAAGCATGCCGATGCTGCTCTTTTTAGCACCCGCGCACGCATTTGTGCGAAAACGCGTTTTAAGCATGCACATGCATCCTTTGGTAGACGCGGATAAAGTTTTCTGCAAAACCACAAGATGTGCATGCAAATGGTGCTTTTTGCAGAACGCGCACGTGGATTTCTACCAAACGACGTGCTAAGCATGCCGATGCTGCTCTTTTTAGCACCCGCGCACGGATTTGTGCGAAAACGCGTTTTAAGCGTGCACATGCATCTTTTGGTAGACGCGGATGAAGTTTTCTGCAAAACCACAAGATGTGCATGCAAATGGTGCTTTTGGCAGAACGCGCACGTGGATTTCTACCAAACGACGTGCTAAGCATGCCGATGCTGCTCTTTTTAGCACCCGCGCACGGATTTGGGCGAAAACGCGTTTTAAGCATGCACATGCATCTTTTGGTAGACGCGGATGAAGTTTTCTGCAAAACCACAAGATGTGTACGCAAATGGTGCTTTTGGCAGAACGCGCACGTGGATTTCTACCAAACGACGTGCTAAGCATGCCGATGCTGCTCTTTTTAGCACCCGCGCACGGATTTGTGCGAAAACGCGTTTTCAGCATGCACATGCATCTTTTGGTAGACGCGGATGAAGTTTTCTGCAAAACCAGATGTGCATGCAAATGGTGCTTTTGGCAGAACGCGCACGTGGATTTCTACCAAACGACGTGCTAAGCATGCCGATGCTGCTCTTTTTAGCACCCGCGCATGGATTTGTGCGAAAACGCGTTTTAAGCATGCACATGCATCTTTTGGTAGACGCGGATGAAGTTTTCTGCAAAACCACAAGATGTGCATGCAAATGGTGCTTTTGGCAGAACGCGCACGTGGATTTCTACCAAACGACGTGCTAAGCATGCCGATGCTGCTCTTTTTAGCACCCGCGCACGCATTTGTGCGAAAACGCGTTTTAAGCATGCACATGCATCTTTTGGTAGACGCGGATAAAGTTTTCTGCAAAACCACAAGATGTGCATGCAAATGGTGCTTTTTGCAGAACGCGCACGTGGATTTCTACCAAACGACGTGCTAAGCATGCCGATGCTGCTCTTTTTAGCACCCGCGCATGGATTTGTGCGAAAACGCGTTTTAAGCATGCACATGCATCTTTTGGTAGACGCGGATGAAGTTTTCTGCAAAACCACAAGATGTGCATGCAAATGGTGCTTTTGGCAGAACGCGCACGTGGATTTCTACCAAACGACGTGCTAAGCATGCCGATGCTGCTCTTTTTAGCACCCGCGCACGCATTTGTGCGAAAACGCGTTTTAAGCATGCACATGCATCTTTTGGTAGACGCGGATGAAGTTTTCTGCAAAACCACAAGATGTGCATGCAAATGGTGCTTTTGGCAGAACGCGCACGTGGATTTCTACCAAACGACGTGCTAAGCATGCCGATGCTGCTCTTTTTAGCACCCGCGCACGGATTTGTGCGAAAACGCGTTTTAAGCATGCACATGCATCCTTTGGTAGACGCGGATAAAGTTTTCTGCAAAACCACAAGATGTGCATGCAAATGGTGCTTTTTGCAGAACGCGCACGTGGATTTCTACCAAACGACGTGCTAAGCATGCCGATGCTGCTCTTTTTAGCACCCGCGCACGGATTTGTGCGAAAACGCGTTTTAAACGTGCACATGCATCTTTTGGTAGACGCGGATGAAGTTTTCTGCAAAACCACAAGATGTGCATGCAAATGGTGCTTTTGGCAGAACGCGCACGTGGATTTCTACCAAACGACGTGCTAAGCATGCCGATGCTGCTCTTTTTAGCACCCGCGCACGGATTTGTGCGAAAACGCGTTTTAAGCATGCACATGCATCTTTTGGTAGACGCGGATGAAGTTTTCTGCAAAACCACAAGATGTGCACGCAAATGGTGCTTTTGGCAGAACGCGCACGTGGATTTCTACCAAACGACGTGCTAAGCATGCCGATGCTGCTCTTTTTAGCACCCGCGCACGGATTTGGGCGAAAACGCGTTTTAAGCATGCACATGCATCTTTTGGTAGACGCGGATGAAGTTTTCTGCAAAACCACAAGATGTGCACGCAAATGGTGCTTTTGGCAGAACGCGCACGTGGATTTCTACCAAACGACGTGCTAAGCATGCCGATGCTGCTCTTTTTAGCACCCGCGCACGGATTTGTGCGAAAACGCGTTTTCAGCATGCACATGCATCTTTTGGTAGACGCGGATGAAGTTTTCTGCAAAACCAGATGTGCATGCAAATGGTGCTTTTGGCAGAACGCGCACGTGGATTTCTACCAAACGACGTGCTAAGCATGCCGATGCTGCTCTTTTTAGCACCCGCGCATGGATTTGTGCGAAAACGCGTTTTAAGCATGCACATGCATCTTTTGGTAGACGCGGATGAAGTTTTCTGCAAAACCACAAGATGTGCATGCAAATGGTGCTTTTGGCAGAACGCGCACGTGGATTTCTACCAAACGACGTGCTAAGCATGCCGATGCTGCTCTTTTTAGCACCCGCGCACGCATTTGTGCGAAAACGCGTTTTAAGCATGCACATGCATCTTTTGGTAGACGCGGATGAAGTTTACTGCAAAACCACAAGATGTGCATGCAAATGGTGCTTTTGGCAGAACGCGCACGTGGATTTCTACCAAACGACGTGCTAAGCATGCCGATGCTGCTCTTTTTAGCACCCGCGCACGGATTTGTGCGAAAACGCGTTTTAAGCATGCACATGCATCCTTTGGTAGACGCGGATAAAGTTTTCTGCAAAACCACAAGATGTGCATGCAAATGGTGCTTTTTGCAGAACGCGCACGTGGATTTCTACCAAACGACGTGCTAAGCATGCCGATGCTGCTCTTTTTAGCACCCGCGCACGGATTTGTGCGAAAACGCGTTTTAAGCGTGCACATGCATCTTTTGGTAGACGCGGATGAAGTTTTCTGCAAAACCACAAGATGTGCATGCAAATGGTGCTTTTGGCAGAACGCGCACGTGGATTTCTACCAAACGACGTGCTAAGCATGCCGATGCTGCTCTTTTTAGCACCCGCGCAGGGATTTGGGCGAAAACGCGTTTTAAGCATGCACATGCATCTTTTGGTAGACGCGGATGAAGTTTTCTGCAAAACCACAAGATGTGCACGCAAATGGTGCTTTTGGCAGAACGCGCACGTGGATTTCTACCAAACGACGTGCTAAGCATGCCGATGCTGCTCTTTTTAGCACCCGCGCACGGATTTGTGCGAAAACGCGTTTTAAGCATGCACATGCATCTTTTGGTAGACGCGGATGAAGTTTTCTGCAAAACCACAAGGTGTGCATGCAAATGGTGCTTTTGGCAGAACGTGCTCGTGAATTTCTACCAAACGACGTGCTAAGCATGCCGATGCTGCTCTTTTTAGCACCCGCGCACGCATTTGTGCGAAAACGCGTTTTAAGCATGCACATGCATCTTTTGGTAGACGCGGATGAAGTTTTCTGCAAAACCAGATGTGCATGCAAATGGTGCTTTTGGCAGAATGCGCACGTGGATTTCTACCAAACGACGTGCTAAGCATGCCGATGCTGCTCTTTTTAGCACCCGCGCACGGATTTGTGCGAAAACGTGTTTTAAGCATGCACATGCATCTTTTGGTAGACGCGGATGAAGTTTTCTGCAAAACCACAAGATGTGCATGCAAATGGTGCTTTTTGCAGAACGCGCACGTGGATTTCTACCAAACGACGTGCTAAGCATGCCGATGCTGCTCTTTTTAGCACCCGCGCACGGATTTGTGCGAAAACGCGTTTTAAGCGTGCACATGCATCTTTTGGTAGACGCGGATGAAGTTTTCTGCAAAACCACAAGATGTGCATGCAAATGGTGCTTTTGGCAGAACGCGCACGTGGATTTCTACCAAACGACGTGCTAAGCATGCCGATGCTGCTCTTTTTAGCACCCGCGCACGCATTTGTGCGAAAACGCGTTTTAAGCATGCACATGCATCCTTTGGTAGACGCGGATAAAGTTTTCTGCAAAACCACAAGATGTGCATGCAAATGGTGCTTTTTGCAGAACCCGCACGTGGATTTCTACCAAACGACGTGCTAAGCATGTCGATGCTGCTCTTTTTAGCACCCGCGCACGCATTTGTGCGAAAACGCGTTTTAAGCATGCACATGCATCTTTTGGTAGACGCGGATGAAGTTTTCTGCAAAACCACAAGATGTGCATGCAAATGGTGCTTTTGGCAGAACGCGCACGTGGATTTCTACCAAACGACGTGCTAAGCATGCCGATGCTGCTCTTTTTAGCACCCGCGCACGGATTTGTGCGAAAACGCGTTTTAAGCATGCACATGCATCCTTTGGTAGACGCGGATAAAGTTTTCTGCAAAACCACAAGATGTGCATGCAAATGGTGCTTTTTGCAGAACGCGCACGTGGATTTCTACCAAACGACGTGCTAAGCATGCCGATGCTGCTCTTTTTAGCACCCGCGCACGGATTTGTGCGAAAACGCGTTTTAAGCGTGCACATGCATCTTTTGGTAGACGCGGATGAAGTTTTCTGCAAAACCACAAGATGTGCATGCAAATGGTGCTTTTGGCAGAACGCGCACGTGGATTTCTACCAAACGACGTGCTAAGCATGCCGATGCTGCTCTTTTTAGCACCCGCGCACGGATTTGTGCGAAAACGCGTTTTAAGCATGCACATGCATCTTTTGGTAGACGCGGATGAAGTTTTCTGCAAAACCACAAGATGTGCACGCAAATGGTGCTTTTGGCAGAACGCGCACGTGGATTTCTACCAAACGACGTGCTAAGCATGCCGATGCTGCTCTTTTTAGCACCCGCGCACGGATTTGGGCGAAAACGCGTTTTAAGCATGCACATGCATCTTTTGGTAGACGCGGATGAAGTTTTCTGCAAAACCACAAGATGTGCACGCAAATGGTGCTTTTGGCAGAACGCGCACGTGGATTTCTACCAAACGACGTGCTAAGCATGCCGATGCTGCTCTTTTTAGCACCCGCGCACGGATTTGTGCGAAAACGCGTTTTCAGCATGCACATGCATCTTTTGGTAGACGCGGATGAAGTTTTCTGCAAAACCAGATGTGCATGCAAATGGTGCTTTTGGCAGAACGCGCACGTGGATTTCTACCAAACGACGTGCTAAGCATGCCGATGCTGCTCTTTTTAGCACCCGCGCATGGATTTGTGCGAAAACGCGTTTTAAGCATGCACATGCATCTTTTGGTAGACGCGGATGAAGTTTTCTGCAAAACCACAAGATGTGCATGCAAATGGTGCTTTTGGCAGAACGCGCACGTGGATTTCTACCAAACGACGTGCTAAGCATGCCGATGCTGCTCTTTTTAGCACCCGCGCACGCATTTGTGCGAAAACGCGTTTTAAGCATGCACATGCATCTTTTGGTAGACGCGGATGAAGTTTACTGCAAAACCACAAGATGTGCATGCAAATGGTGCTTTTGGCAGAACGCGCACGTGGATTTCTACCAAACGACGTGCTAAGCATGCCGATGCTGCTCTTTTTAGCACCCGCGCACGGATTTGTGCGAAAACGCGTTTTAAGCATGCACATGCATCCTTTGGTAGACGCGGATAAAGTTTTCTGCAAAACCACAAGATGTGCATGCAAATGGTGCTTTTTGCAGAACGCGCACGTGGATTTCTACCAAACGACGTGCTAAGCATGCCGATGCTGCTCTTTTTAGCACCCGCGCACGGATTTGTGCGAAAACGCGTTTTAAGCGTGCACATGCATCTTTTGGTAGACGCGGATGAAGTTTTCTGCAAAACCACAAGATGTGCATGCAAATGGTGCTTTTGGCAGAACGCGCACGTGGATTTCTACCAAACGACGTGCTAAGCATGCCGATGCTGCTCTTTTTAGCACCCGCGCAGGGATTTGGGCGAAAACGCGTTTTAAGCATGCACATGCATCTTTTGGTAGACGCGGATGAAGTTTTCTGCAAAACCACAAGATGTGCACGCAAATGGTGCTTTTGGCAGAACGCGCACGTGGATTTCTACCAAACGACGTGCTAAGCATGCCGATGCTGCTCTTTTTAGCACCCGCGCACGGATTTGTGCGAAAACGCGTTTTAAGCATGCACATGCATCTTTTGGTAGACGCGGATGAAGTTTTCTGCAAAACCACAAGGTGTGCATGCAAATGGTGCTTTTGGCAGAACGTGCTCGTGAATTTCTACCAAACGACGTGCTAAGCATGCCGATGCTGCTCTTTTTAGCACCCGCGCACGCATTTGTGCGAAAACGCGTTTTAAGCATGCACATGCATCTTTTGGTAGACGCGGATGAAGTTTTCTGCAAAACCAGATGTGCATGCAAATGGTGCTTTTGGCAGAACGCGCACGTGGATTTCTACCAAACGACGTGCTAAGCATGCCGATGCTGCTCTTTTTAGCACCCGCGCACGGATTTGTGCGAAAACGTGTTTTAAGCATGCACATGCATCTTTTGGTAGACGCGGATGAAGTTTTCTGCAAAACCACAAGATGTGCATGCAAATGGTGCTTTTTGCAGAACGCGCACGTGGATTTCTACCAAACGACGTGCTAAGCATGCCGATGCTGCTCTTTTTAGCACCCGCGCACGGATTTGTGCGAAAACGCGTTTTAAGCGTGCACATGCATCTTTTGGTAGACGCGGATGAAGTTTTCTGCAAAACCACAAGATGTGCATGCAAATGGTGCTTTTGGCAGAACGCGCACGTGGATTTCTACCAAACGACGTGCTAAGCATGCCGATGCTGCTCTTTTTAGCACCCGCGCACGCATTTGTGCGAAAACGCGTTTTAAGCATGCACATGCATCCTTTGGTAGACGCGGATAAAGTTTTCTGCAAAACCACAAGATGTGCATGCAAATGGTGCTTTTTGCAGAACCCGCACGTGGATTTCTACCAAACGACGTGCTAAGCATGTCGATGCTGCTCTTTTTAGCACCCGCGCACGGATTTGTGCGAAAACGCGTTTTAAGCATGCACATGCATCTTTTGGTAGACGCGGATGAAGTTTTCTGCAAAACCACAAGGTGTGCATGCAAATGGTGCTTTTGGCAGAACGCGTTCGTGGATTTCTACCAAACGACGTGCTAAGCATGCCGATGCTGCTCTTTTTAGCACCCGCGCACGGATTTGTGCGAAAACGCGTTTTAAGCATGCACATGCATCTTTTGGTAGACGCGGATGAAGTTTTCTGCAAAACCACAAGATGTGCATGCAAATGGTGCTTTTGGCAGAACGCGCACGTGGATTTCTACCAAACGACGTGCTAAGCATGCCGATGCTGCTCTTTTTAGCACCCGCGCACGGATTTGTGCGAAAACGCGTTTTAAGCATGCACATGCATCTTTTGGTAGACGCGGATGAAGTTTTCTGCAAAACCACAAGATGTGCATGCAAATGGTGCTTTTGGCAGAACGCGCACGTGGATTTCTACCAAACGACGTGCTAAGCATGCCGATGCTGCTCTTTTTAGCACCCGCGCACGGATTTGTGCGAAAACGCGTTTTAAGCATGCACATGCATCTTTTGGTAGACGCGGATGAAGTTTTCTGCAAAACCACAAGATGTGCATGCAAATGGTGCTTTTGGCAGAACGCGCACGTGGATTTCTACCAAACGACGTGCTAAGCATGCCGATGCTGCTCTTTTTAGCACCCGCGCACGGATTTGTGCGAAAACTCGTTTTAAGCATGCACATGCATCTTTTGGTAGACGCGGATGAAGTTTTCTGCAAAACCACAAGATGTGCATGCAAATGGTGCTTTTGGCAGAACGCGCACGTGGATTTCTACCAAACGACGTGCTAAGCATGCCGATGCTGCTCTTTTTAGCACCCGCGCACGCATTTGTGCGAAAACGCGTTTTAAGCATGCACATGCATCCTTTGGTAGACGCGGATGAAGTTTTCTGCAAAACCACAAGATGTGCATGCAAATGGTGCTTTTGGCAGAACGCGCACGTGGATTTCTACCAAACGACGTGCTAAGCATGCCGATGCTGCTCTTTTTAGCACCCGCGCACGCATTTGTGCGAAAACGCGTTTTAAGCATGCACATGCATCTTTTGGTAGACGCGGATGAAGTTTTCTGCAAAACCACAAGATGTGCATGCAAATGGTGCTTTTGGCAGAACGCGCACGTGGATTTCTACCAAACGACGTGCTAAGCATGCCGATGCTGCTCTTTTTAGCACCCGCGCACGGATTTGTGCGAAAACGCGTTTTAAGCATGCACATGCATCTTTTGGTAGACGCGGATGAAGTTTTCTTCAAAACCACAAGATGTGCATGCAAATGGTGCTTTTGGCAGAACGCGCACGTGGATTTCTACCAAACGACGTGCTAAGCATGCCGATGCTGCTCTTTTTAGCACCCGCGCACGGATTTGTGCGAAAACGCGTTTTAAGCATGCACATGCATCTTTTGGTAGACGCGGATGAAGTTTTCTGCAAAACCACAAGATGTGCATGCAAATGGTGCTTTTGGCAGAACGCGCACGTGGATTTCTACCAAACGACGTGCTAAGCATGCCGATGCTGCTCTTTTTAGCACCCGCGCACGCATTTGTGCGAAAACGCGTTTTAACCATGCACATGCATCCTTTGGTAGACGCGGATAAAGTTTTCTGCAAAACCACAAGATGTGCATGCAAATGGTGCTTTTTGCAGAACGCGCACGTGGATTTCTACCAAACGACGTGCTAAGCATGCCGATGCTGCTCTTTTTAGCACCCGCGCATGGATTTGTGCGAAAACGCGTTTTAAGCATGCACATGCATCTTTTGGTAGACGCGGATGAAGTTTTCTGCAAAACCACAAGGTGTGCATGCAAATGGTGCTTTTGGCAGAACGTGCTCGTGAATTTCTACCAAATGACGTGCTAAGCATGCCGATGCTGCTCTTTTTAGCACCCGCGCACGCATTTGTGCGAAAACGCGTTTTAAGCATGCACATGCATCTTTTGGTAGACGCGGATGAAGTTTTCTGCAAAACCAGATGTGCATGCAAATGGTGCTTTTGGCAGAACGCGCACGTGGATTTCTACCAAACGACGTGCTAAGCATGCCGATGCTGCTCTTTTTAGCACCCGCGCACGGATTTGTGCGAAAACGTGTTTTAAGCATGCACATGCATCTTTTGGTAGACGCGGATGAAGTTTTCTGCAAAACCACAAGATGTGCATTCAAATGGTGCTTTTTGCAGAACGCGCACGTGGATTTCTACCAAACGACGTGCTAAGCATGCCGATGCTGCTCTTTTTAGCACCCGCGCACGGATTTGTGCGAAAACGCGTTTTAAGCGTGCACATGCATCTTTTGGTAGACGCGGATGAAGTTTTCTGCAAAACCACAAGATGTGCATGCAAATGGTGCTTTTGGCAGAACGCGCACGTGGATTTCTACCAAACGACGTGCTAAGCATGCCGATGCTGCTCTTTTTAGCACCCGCGCACGGATTTGGGCGAAAACGCGTTTTAAGCATGCACATGCATCTTTTGGTAGACGCGGATGAAGTTTTCTGCAAAACCACAAGATGTGCACGCAAATGGTGCTTTTGGCAGAACGCGCACGTGGATTTCTACCAAACGACGTGCTAACCATGCCGATGCTGCTCTTTTTAGCACCCGCGCACGGATTTGTGCGAAAACGCGTTTTCAGCATGCACATGCATCTTTTGGTAGACGCGGATGAAGTTTTCTGCAAAACCAGAAGATGTGCATGCAAATGGTGCTTTTGGCAGAACGCGCACGTGGATTTCTACCAAACGACGTGCTAAGCATGCCGATGCTGCTCTTTTTAGCACCCGCGCACGGATTTGTCCGAAAACGCGTTTTAAGCATGCACATGCATCTTTTGGTAGACGCGGATGAAGTTTTCTGCAAAACCACAAGATGTGCATGCAAATGGTGCTTTTGGCAGAACGCGCACGCGGATTTCTACCAAACGACGTGCTAAGCATGCCGATGCTGCTCTTTTTAGCACCCGCGCACGCATTTGTGCGAAAACGCGTTTTAAGCATGCACATGCATCTTTTGGTAGACGCGGATGAAGTTTTCTGCAAAACCACAAGGTGTGCATGCAAATGGTGCTTTTGGCAGAACGCGCACGTGGATTTCTACCAAACGACGTGCTAAGCATGCCGATGCTGCTCTTTTTAGCGCCCGCGCACGGATTTGTGCGAAAACTCGTTTTAAGCATGCACATGCATCTTTTGGTAGACGCGGATGAAGTTTTCTGCAAAACCACAAGATGTGCATGCAAATGGTGCTTTTGGCAGAACGCGCACGTGGATTTCTACCAAACGACGTGCTAAGCATGCCGATGCTGCTCTTTTTAGCACCCGCGCACGCATTTGTGCGAAAACGCGTTTTAAGCATGCACATGCATCCTTTGGTAGACGCGGATAGTTTTCTGCAAAACCACAAGATGTGCATGCAAATGGTGCTTTTGGCAGAACGCGCACGTGGATTTCTACCAAACGACGTGCTAAGCATGCCGATGCTGCTCTTTTTAGCACCCGCGCACGCATTTGTGCGAAAACGCGTTTTAAGCATGCACATGCATCTTTTGGTAGACGCGGATGAAGTTTTCTGCAAAACCACAAGATGTGCATGCAAATGGTGCTTTTGGCAGAACGCGCACGTGGATTTCTACCAAACGACGTGCTAAGCATGCCGATGCTGCTCTTTTTAGCACCCGCGCACGGATTTGTGCGAAAACGCGTTTTAAGCATGCACATGCATCTTTTGGTAGACGCGGATGAAGTTTTCTTCAAAACCACAAGATGTGCATGCAAATGGTGCTTTTGGCAGAACGCGCACGTGGATTTCTACCAAACGACGTGCTAAGCATGCCGATGCTGCTCTTTTTAGCACCCGCGCACGGATTTGTGCGAAAACGCGTTTTAAGCATGCACATGCATCTTTTGGTAGACGCGGATGAAGTTTTCTGCAAAACCACAAGATGTGCATGCAAATGGTGCTTTTGGCAGAACGCGCACGTGGATTTCTACCAAACGACGTGCTAAGCATGCCGATGCTGCTCTTTTTAGCACCCGCGCACGCATTTGTGCGAAAACGCGTTTTAACCATGCACATGCATCCTTTGGTAGACGCGGATAAAGTTTTCTGCAAAACCACAAGATGTGCATGCAAATGGTGCTTTTTGCAGAACGCGCACGTGGATTTCTACCAAACGACGTGCTAAGCATGCCGATGCTGCTCTTTTTAGCACCCGCGCATGGATTTGTGCGAAAACGCGTTTTAAGCATGCACATGCATCTTTTGGTAGACGCGGATGAAGTTTTCTGCAAAACCACAAGGTGTGCATGCAAATGGTGCTTTTGGCAGAACGTGCTCGTGAATTTCTACCAAATGACGTGCTAAGCATGCCGATGCTGCTCTTTTTAGCACCCGCGCACGCATTTGTGCGAAAACGCGTTTTAAGCATGCACATGCATCTTTTGGTAGACGCGGATGAAGTTTTCTGCAAAACCAGATGTGCATGCAAATGGTGCTTTTGGCAGAACGCGCACGTGGATTTCTACCAAACGACGTGCTAAGCATGCCGATGCTGCTCTTTTTAGCACCCGCGCACGGATTTGTGCGAAAACGTGTTTTAAGCATGCACATGCATCTTTTGGTAGACGCGGATGAAGTTTTCTGCAAAACCACAAGATGTGCATTCAAATGGTGCTTTTTGCAGAACGCGCACGTGGATTTCTACCAAACGACGTGCTAAGCATGCCGATGCTGCTCTTTTTAGCACCCGCGCACGGATTTGTGCGAAAACGCGTTTTAAGCGTGCACATGCATCTTTTGGTAGACGCGGATGAAGTTTTCTGCAAAACCACAAGATGTGCATGCAAATGGTGCTTTTGGCAGAACGCGCACGTGGATTTCTACCAAACGACGTGCTAAGCATGCCGATGCTGCTCTTTTTAGCACCCGCGCACGGATTTGGGCGAAAACGCGTTTTAAGCATGCACATGCATCTTTTGGTAGACGCGGATGAAGTTTTCTGCAAAACCACAAGATGTGCACGCAAATGGTGCTTTTGGCAGAACGCGCACGTGGATTTCTACCAAACGACGTGCTAACCATGCCGATGCTGCTCTTTTTAGCACCCGCGCACGGATTTGTGCGAAAACGCGTTTTCAGCATGCACATGCATCTTTTGGTAGACGCGGATGAAGTTTTCTGCAAAACCAGAAGATGTGCATGCAAATGGTGCTTTTGGCAGAACGCGCACGTGGATTTCTACCAAACGACGTGCTAAGCATGCCGATGCTGCTCTTTTTAGCACCCGCGCACGGATTTGTCCGAAAACGCGTTTTAAGCATGCACATGCATCTTTTGGTAGACGCGGATGAAGTTTTCTGCAAAACCACAAGATGTGCATGCAAATGGTGCTTTTGGCAGAACGCGCACGTGGATTTCTACCAAACGACGTGCTAAGCATGCCGATGCTGCTCTTTTTAGCACCCGCGCACGCATTTGTGCGAAAACGCGTTTTAAGCATGCACATGCATCTTTTGGTAGACGCGGATGAAGTTTTCTGCAAAACCACAAGGTGTGCATGCAAATGGTGCTTTTGGCAGAACGCGCACGTGGATTTCTACCAAACGACGTGCTAAGCATGCCGATGCTGCTCTTTTTAGCGCCCGCGCACGGATTTGTGCGAAAACTCGTTTTAAGCATGCACATGCATCTTTTGGTAGACGCGGATGAAGTTTTCTGCAAAACCACAAGATGTGCATGCAAATGGTGCTTTTGGCAGAACGCGCACGTGGATTTCTACCAAACGACGTGCTAAGCATGCCGATGCTGCTCTTTTTAGCACCCGCGCACGCATTTGTGCGAAAACGCGTTTTAAGCATGCACATGCATCCTTTGGTAGACGCGGATAGTTTTCTGCAAAACCACAAGATGTGCATGCAAATGGTGCTTTTCGCAGAACGCGCACGTGGATTTCTACCAAACGACGTGCTAAGCATGCCGATGCTGCTCTTTTTAGCACCCGCGCACGGATTTGTGCGAAAACGCGTTTTAAGCATGCACATGCATCTTTTGGTAGACGCGGATGAAGTTTTCTGCAAAAGCACAAGGTGTGCATGCAAATGGTGCTTTTGGCAGAACGCGCACGTGGATTTCTACCAAACGACGTGCTAAGCATGCCGATGCTGCTCTTTTTAGCACCCGCGCACGGATTTGTGCGAAAACGCGTTTTAAGCATGCACATGAATCTTTTGGTAGACGCGGATGAAGTTTTCTTCAAAACCACAAGATGTGCATGCAAATGGTGCTTTTGGCAGAACGCCCACGTGGATTTCTACCAAACGACGTGCTAAGCATGCCGATGCTGCTCTTTTTAGCACCCGCGCACGGATTTGTGCGAAAACACGTTTTAAGCATGCACATGCATCTTTTGGTAGACGCGGATGAAGTTTTCTACAAAACCACAAGATGTGCATGCAAATGGTGCTTTTGGCAGAACGCGCACGTGGATTTCTACCAAACGACGTGCTAAGCATGCCGATGCTGCTCTTTTTAGCACCCGCGCACGCATTTGTGCGAAAACGCGTTTTAAGCATGCACATGCATCTTTTGGTAGACGCGGATGAAGTTTTCTGCAAAACCACAAGATGTGCATGCAAATGGTGCTTTTGGCAGAACGCGCACGTGGATTTCTACCAAACGACGTGCTAAGCATGCCGATGCTGCTCTTTTTAGCACCCGCGCATGGATTTGTGCGAAAACGCGTTTTAAGCATGCACATGCATCTTTTGGTAGACGCGGATGAAGTTTTCTGCAAAACCACAAGATGTGCATGCAAATGGTGATTTTGGCAGAACGCGCACGTGGATTTCTACCAAACGACGTGCTAAGCATGCCGATGCTGCTCTTTTTAGCACCCGCGCACGGATTTGTGCGAAAACGCGTTTTAAGCATGCACATGCATCTTTTGGTAGACGCGGATGAAGTTTTCTGCAAAACCACAAGATGTGCATGCAAATGGTGCTTTTGGCAGAACGCGCACGTGGATTTCTACCAAACGACGTGCTAAGCATGCCGATGCTGCTCTTTTTAGCACCCGCGCACGCATTTGTGCGAAAACGCGTTTTAAGCATGCACATGCATCTTTTGGTAGACGCGGATGAGGTTTTCTGCAAAACCACAAGATGTACATGCAAATGGTGCTTTTGGCAGAACGCGCACGTGGATTTCTACCAAACGACGTGCTAAGCATGCCGATGCTGCTCTTTTTAGCACCCGCGCACGGATTTGTGCGAAAACGCGTTTTAAGCATGCACATGCATCTTTTGGTAGACGCGGATGAAGTTTTCTGCAAAACCACAAGATGTGCGTGCAAATGTTGCTTTTGGCAGAACGCGCACGTGGATTTCTACCAAACGACGTGCTAAGCATGCCGATGCTGCTCTTTTTAGCACCCGCGCACGGATTTGTGCGAAAACGCGTTTTAAGCATGCACATGCATCTTTTGGTAGACGCGGATGAAGTTTTCTGCAAAACCACAAGATGTACATGCAAATGGTGCTTTTGGCAGAACGTGCACGTGGATTTCTACCAAACGACGTGCTAAGCATGCCGATGCTGCTCTTTTTAGCACCCGCGCACGGATTTGTGCGAAAACGCGTTTTAAGCATGCACATGCATCTTTTGGTAGACGCGGATGAAGTTTTCTGCAAAACCACAAGGTGTGCATGCAAATGGTGCTTTTGGCAGAACGCGCACGTGGATTTCTACCAAACGACGTGCTAAGCATGCCGATGCTGCTCTTTTTAGCACCCGCGCACGCATTTGTGCGAAAACGCGCTTTAAGCATGCACATGCATATTTTGGTAGACGCGGATGAAGTTTTCTGCAAAACCAGAAGATGTGCATGCAAATGGTGCTTTTGGCAGAACGCGCACGTGGATTTCTACCAAACGACGTGGTAAGCATGCCGATGCTGCTCTTTTTCGCACCCGCGCACGGATTTGTGCGAAAACGCGTTTTAAGCATGCACATGCATCTTTTGGTAGACGCGGATGAAGTTTTCTGCAAAACCACAAGATGTGCATGCAAATGGTGCTTTTTGCAGAACGCGCACGTGGATTTCTGCCAAACGACGTGCTAAGCATGCCGATGCTGCTCTTTTTAGCACCCGCGCACGCATTTGTGCGAAAACGCGTTTTAAGCATGCACATGCATCTTTTGGTAGACGCGGATGAAGTTTTCTTCAAAACCACAAGATGTGCATGCAAATGGTGCTTTTGGCAGAACGCGCACGTGGATTTCTACCAAACGACGTGCTAAGCATGCCGATGCTGCTCTTTTTAGCACCCGCGCACGGATTTGTGCGAAAACACGTTTTAAGCATGCACATGCATCTTTTGGTAGACGCGGATGAAGTTTTCTGCAAAACCACAATATGTGCATGCAAATGGTGCTTTTGGCAGAACGCGCACGTGGATTTCTACCAAACGACGTGCTAAGCATGCCGATGCTGCTCTTTTTAGCACCCGCGCACGCATTTGTGCGAAAACGCGTTTTAAGCATGCACATGCATCTTTTGGTAGACGCGGATGAAGTTTTCTGCAAAACCACAAGATGTGCATGCAAATGGTGCTTTTGGCAGAACGCGCACGTGGATTTCTACCAAACGACGTGCTAAGCATGCCGATGCTGCTCTTTTTAGCACCCGCGCACGGATTTGTGCGAAAACACGTTTTAAGCATGCACATGCATCTTTTGGTAGACGCGGATGAAGTTTTCTGCAAAACCACAAGATGTGCATGCAAATGGTGCTTTTGGCAGAACGCGCACGTGGATTTCTACCAAACGACGTGCTAAGCATGCCGATGCTGCTCTTTTTAGCACCCGCGCACGCATTCGTGCGAAAACGCGTTTTAAGCATGCACATGCATCCTTTGGTAGACGCGGATAGTTTTCTGCAAAACCACAAGATGTGCATGCAAATGGTGCTTTTCGCAGAACGCGCACGTGGATTTCTACCAAACGACGTGCTAAGCATGCCGATGCTGCTCTTTTTAGCACCCGCGCACGGATTTGTGCGAAAACGCGTTTTAAGCATGCACATGCATCTTTTGGTAGACGCGGATGAAGTTTTCTGCAAAAGCACAAGGTGTGCATGCAAATGGTGCTTTTGGCAGAACGCGCACGTGGATTTCTACCAAACGACGTGCTAAGCATGCCGATGCTGCTCTTTTTAGCACCCGCGCACGGATTTGTGCGAAAACGCGTTTTAAGCATGCACATGCATCTTTTGGTAGACGCGGATGAAGTTTTCTGCAAAACCACAAGATGTGCATGCAAATGGTGCTTTTGGCAGAACGCGCACGTGGATTTCTACCAAACGACGTGCTAAGCATGCCGATGCTGCTCTTTTTAGCACCCGCGCACGGATTTGTGCGAAAACGCGTTTTAAGCATGCACATGCATCTTTTGGTAGACGCGGATGAAGTTTTCTTCAAAACCACAAGATGTGCATGCAAATGGTGCTTTTGGCAGAACGCGCACGTGGATTTCTACCAAACGACGTGCTAAGCATGCCGATGCTGCTCTTTTTAGCACCCGCGCACGGATTTGTGCGAAAACACGTTTTAAGCATGCACATGCATCTTTTGGTAGACGCGGATGAAGTTTTCTGCAAAACCACAAGATGTGCATGCAAATGGTGCTTTTGGCAGAACGCGCACGTGGATTTCTACCAAACGACGTGCTAAGCATGCCGATGCTGCTCTTTTTAGCACCCGCGCACGCATTTGTGCGAAAACGCGTTTTAAGCATGCACATGCACCTTTTGGTAGACGCGGATGAAGTTTTCTGCAAAACCACAAGATGTGCATGCAAATGGTGCTTTTGGCAGAACGCGCACGTGGATTTCTACCAAACGACGTGCTAAGCATGCCGATGCTGCTCTTTTTAGCACCCGCGCATGGATTTGTGCGAAAACGCGTTTTAAGCATGCACATGCATCTTTTGGTAGACGCGGATGAAGTTTTCTGCAAAACCACAAGATGTGCATGCAAATGGTGATTTTTGCAGAACGCGCACGTGGATTTCTACCAAACGACGTGCTAAGCATGCCGATGCTGCTCTTTTTAGCACCCGTGCACGGATTTGTGCGAAAACGCGTTTTCAGCATGCACATGCATCTTTTGGTAGACGCGGATGAAGTTTTCTGCAAAACCACAAGATGTGCATGCAAATGGTGCTTTTGGCAGAACGCGCACGTGGATTTCTACCAAACGACGTGCTAAGCATGCCGATGCTGCTCTTTTTAGCACCCGCGCACGGATTTGTGCGAAAACGCGTTTTAAGCATGCACATGCATCTTTTGGTAGACGCGGATGAAGTTTTCTGCAAAACCACAATATGTGCGTGCAAATGTTGCTTTTGGCAGAACGCGCACGTGGATTTCTACCAAACGACGTGCTAAGCATGCCGATGCTGCTCTTTTTAGCACCCGCGCACGGATTTGTGCGAAAACGCGTTTTAAGCATGCACATGCATCTTTTGGTAGACGCGGATGAAGTTTTCTGCAAAACCACAAGATGTACATGCAAATGGTGCTTTTGGCAGAACGCGCACGTGGATTTCTACCAAACGACGTGCTAAGCATGCCGATGCTGCTCTTTTTAGCACCCGCGCACGGATTTGTGCGAAAACGCGTTTTAAGCATGCACATGCATCTTTTGGTAGACGCGGATGAAGTTTTCTGCAAAACCACAAGGTGTGCATGCAAATGGTGCTTTTGGCAGAACGCGCACGTGGATTTCTACCAAACGACGTGCTAAGCATGCCGATGCTGCTCTTTTTAGCACCCGCGCACGCATTTGTGCGAAAACGCGCTTTAAGCATGCACATGCATATTTTGGTAGACGCGGATGAAGTTTTCTGCAAAACCAGAAGATGTGCATGCAAATGGTGCTTTTGGCAGAACGCGCACGTGGATTTCTACCAAACGACGTGGTAAGCATGCCGATGCTGCTCTTTTTAGCACCCGCGCACGGATTTGTGCGAAAACGCGTTTTAAGCATGCACATGCATCTTTTGGTAGACGCGGATGAAGTTTTCTGCAAAACCACAAGATGTGCATGCAAATGGTGATTTTGGCAGAACGCGCACGTGAATTTCTACCAAACGACGTGCTAAGCATGCCGATGCTGCTCTTTTTAGCACCCGCGCACGGATTTGTGCGAAAACGCGTTTTAAGCATGCACATGCATCTTTTGGTAGACGCGGATGAAGTTTTCTGCAAAACCACAAGATGTGCATGCAAATGGTGCTTTTGGCAGAACGCGCACGTGGATTTCTACCAAACGACGTGCTAAGCATGCCGATGCTGCTCTTTTTAGCACCCGCGCACGCATTTGTGCGAAAACGCGTTTTAAGCATGCACATGCATCTTTTGGTAGACGCGGATGAAGTTTTCTGCAAAACCACAAGATGTGCGTGCAAATGTTGCTTTTGGCAGAACGCGCACGTGGATTTCTACCAAACGACGTGCTAAGCATGCCGATGCTGCTCTTTTTAGCACCCGCGCACGGATTTGTGCGAAAACGCGTTTTAAGCATGCACATGCATCTTTTGGTAGACGCGGATGAAGTTTTCTGCAAAACCACAAGATGTGCATGCAAATGGTGCTTTTTGCAGAACGCGCACGTGGATTTCTACCAAACGACGTGCTAAGCATGCCGATGCTGCTCTTTTTAGCACCCGCGCACGGATTTGTGCGAAAACGCGTTTTAAGCGTGCACATGCATCTTTTGGTAGACGCGGATGAAGTTTTCTGCAAAACCACAAGATGTGCATGCAAATGGTGCTTTTGGCAGAACGCGCACGTGGATTTCTACCAAACGACGTGCTAAGCATGCCGATGCTGCTCTTTTTAGCACCCGCGCACGGATTTGGGCGAAAACGCGTTTTAAGCATGCACATGCATCTTTTGGTAGACGCGGATGAAGTTTTCTGCAAAACCACAAGATGTGCACGCAAATGGTGCTTTTGGCAGAACGCGCACGTGGATTTCTACCAAACGACGTGCTAAGCATGCCGATGCTGCTCTTTTTAGCACCCGCGCACGGATTTGTGCGAAAACGCGTTTTCAGCATGCACATGCATCTTTTGGTAGACGCGGATGAAGTTTTCTGCAAAACCAGAAGATGTGCATGCAAATGGTGCTTTTGGCAGAACGCGCACGTGGATTTCTACCAAACGACGTGCTAAGCATGCCGATGCTGCTCTTTTTAGCACCCGCGCACGCATTTGTGCGAAAACGCGTTTTAAGCATGCACATGCATCTTTTGGTAGACGCGGATGAAGTTTTCTGCAAAACCAGAAGATGTGCATGCAAATGGTGCTTTTGGCAGAACGCGCACGTGGATTTCTACCAAACGACGTGCTAAGCATGCCGATGCTGCTCTTTTTAGCACCCGCGCACGGATTTGTGCGAAAACGCGTTTTAAGCATGCACATGCATCTTTTGGTAGACGCGGATGAAGTTTTCTGCAAAACCATAAGATGTGCATGCAAATGGTGCTTTTGGCAGAACGCGCACGTGGATTTCTACCAAACGACGTGCTAAGCATGCCGATGCTGCTCTTTTTAGCACCCGCGCACGCATTTGTGCGAAAACGCGTTTTAAGCATGCACATGCATCTTTTGGTAGACGCGGATGAAGTTTTCTGCAAAACCAGAATATGTGCATGCAAATGGTGCTTTTGGCAGAACGCGCACGTGGATTTCTACCAAACGACGTGCTAAGCATGCCGATGCTGCTCTTTTTAGCACCCGCGCACGGATTTGTGCGAAAACGCGTTTTAAGCATGCACATGCATCTTTTGGTAGACGCGGATGAAGTTTTCTGCAAAACCACAAGATGTGCATGCAAATGGTGCTTTTGGCAGAACGCGCACGTGGATTTCTACCAAACGACGTGCTAAGCATGCCGATGCTGCTCTTTTTAGCACCCGCGCACGCATTTGTGCGAAAACGCGTTTTAAGCATGCACATGCATCTTTTGGTAGACGCGGATGAAGTTTTCTGCAAAACCACAAGATGTGCATGCAAATGGTGCTTTTGGCAGAACGCGCACGTGGATTTCTACCAAACGACGTGCTAAGCATGCCGATGCTGCTCTTTTTAGCGCCCGCGCACGGATTTGTGCGAAAACTCGTTTTAAGCATGCACATGCATCTTTTGGTAGACGCGGATGAAGTTTTCTGCAAAACCACAAGATGTGCATGCAAATGGTGCTTTTGGCAGAACGCGCACGTGGATTTCTACCAAACGACGTGCTAAGCATGCCGATGCTGCTCTTTTTAGCACCCGCGCACGCATTTGTGCGAAAACGCGTTTTAAGCATGCACATGCATCCTTTGGTAGACGCGGATAGTTTTCTGCAAAACCACAAGATGTGCATGCAAATGGTGCTTTTCGCAGAACGCGCACGTGGATTTCTACCAAACGACGTGCTAAGCATGCCGATGCTGCTCTTTTTAGCACCCGCGCACGGATTTGTGCGAAAACGCGTTTTAAGCATGCACATGCATCTTTTGGCAGACGCGGATGAAGTTTTCTGCAAAAGCACAAGGTGTGCATGCAAATGGTGCTTTTGGCAGAATGCGCACGTGGATTTCTACCAAACGACGTGCTAAGCATGCCGATGCTGCTCTTTTTAGCACCCGCGCACGGATTTGTGCGAAAACGCGTTTTAAGCATGCACATGCATCTTTTGGTAGACGCGGATGAAGTTTTCTTCAAAACCACAAGATGTGCATGCAAATGGTGCTTTTGGCAGAACGCGCACGTGGATTTCTACCAAACGACGTGCTAAGCATGCCGATGCTGCTCTTTTTAGCACCCGCGCACGGATTTGTGCGAAAACACGTTTTAAGCATGCACATGCATCTTTTGGTAGACGCGGATGAAGTTTTCTGCAAAACCACAAGATGTGCATGCAAATGGTGCTTTTGGCAGAACGCGCACGTGGATTTCTACCAAACGAAGTGCTAAGCATGCCGATGCTGCTCTTTTTAGCACCCGCGCACGCATTTGTGCGAAAACGCGTTTTAAGCATGCACATGCATCTTTTGGTAGACGCGGATGAAGTTTTCTGCAAAACCACAAGATGTGCATGCAAATGGTGCTTTTGGCAGAACGCGCACGTGGATTTCTACCAAACGACGTGCTAAGCATGCCGATGCTGCTCTTTTTTAGCACCCGCGCATGGATTTGTGCGAAAACGCGTTTTAAGCATGCACATGCATCTTTTGGTAGACGCGGATGAAGTTTTCTGCAAAACCACAAGATGTGCATGCAAATGGTGATTTTGGCAGAACGCGCACGTGGATTTCTACCAAACGACGTGCTAAGCATGCCGATGCTGCTCTTTTTAGCACCCGCGCACGGATTTGTGCGAAAACGCATTTTAAGCATGCACATGCATCTTTTGGTAGACGCGGATGAAGTTTTCTGCAAAACCACAAGATGTGCATGCAAATGGTGCTTTTGGCAGAACGCGCACGTGGATTTCTACCAAACGACGTGCTAAGCATGCCGATGCTGCTCTTTTTAGCACCCGCGCACGCATTTGTGCGAAAACGCGTTTTAAGCATGCACATGCATCTTTTGGTAGATGCGGATGAAGTTTTCTACAAAACCACAAGATGTACATGCAAATGGTGCTTTTGGCAGAACGCGCACGTGGATTTCTACCAAACGACGTGCTAAGCATGCCGATGCTGCTCTTTTTAGCACCCGCGCACGGATTTGTGCGAAAACGCGTTTTAAGCATGCACATGCATCTTTTGGTAGACGCGGATGAAGTTTTCTGCAAAACCACAAGATGTGCGTGCAAATGTTGCTTTTGGCAGAACGCGCACGTGGATTTCTACCAAACGACGTGCTAAGCATGCCGATGCTGCTCTTTTTAGCACCCGCGCACGGATTTGTGCGAAAACGCGTTTTAAGCATGCACATGCATCTTTTGGTAGACGCGGATGAAGTTTTCTGCAAAACCACAAGATGTACATGCAAATGGTGCTTTTGGCAGAACGCGCACGTGGATTTCTACCAAACGACGTGCTAAGCATGCCGATGCTGCTCTTTTTAGCACCCGCGCACGGATTTGTGCGAAAACGCGTTTTAAGCATGCACATGCATCTTTTGGTAGACGCGGACGAAGTTTTCTGCAAAACCACAAGGTGTGCATGCAAATGGTGCTTTTGGCAGAACGCGCACGTGGATTTCTACCAAACGACGTGCTAAGCATGCCGATGCTGCTCTTTTTAGCACCCGCGCACGCATTTGTGCGAAAACGCGCTTTAAGCATGCACATGCATATTTTGGTAGACGCGGATGAAGTTTTCTGCAAAACCAGAAGATGTGCATGCAAATGGTGCTTTTGGCAGAACGCGCACGTGGATTTCTACCAAACGACGTGGTAAGCATGCCGATGCTGCTCTTTTTAGCACCCGCGCACGGATTTGTGCGAAAACGCGTTTTAAGCATGCACATGCATCTTTTGGTAGACGCGGATGAAGTTTTCTGCAAAACCACAAGATGTGCATGCAAATGGTGCTTTTTGCAGAACGCGCACGTGGATTTCTACCAAACGACGTGCTAAGCATGCCGATGCTGCTCTTTTTAGCACCCGCGCACGCATTTGTGCGAAAACGCGTTTTAAGCATGCACATGCATCTTTTGGTAGACGCGGATGAAGTTTTCTTCAAAACCACAAGATGTGCATGCAAATGGTGCTTTTGGCAGAACGCGCACGTGGATTTCTACCAAACGACGTGCTAAGCATGCCGATGCTGCTCTTTTTAGCACCCGCGCACGGATTTGTGCGAAAACACGTTTTAAGCATGCACATGCATCTTTTGGTAGACGCGGATGAAGTTTTCTGCAAAACCACAAGATGTGCATGCAAATGGTGATTTTGGCAGAACGCGCACGTGGATTTCTACCAAACGACGTGCTAAGCATGCCGATGCTGCTCTTTTTAGCACCCGCGCACGGATTTGTGCGAAAACGCGTTTTAAGCATGCACATGCATCTTTTGGTAGACGCGGATGAAGTTTTCTGCAAAACCACAAGATGTGCATGCAAATGGTGCTTTTGGCAGAACGCGCACGTGGATTTCTACCAAACGACGTGCTAAGCATGCCGATGCTGCTCTTTTTAGCACCCGCGCACGCATTTGTGCGAAAACGCGTTTTAAGCATGCACATGCATCTTTTGGTAGACGCGGATGAAGTTTTCTGCAAAACCACAAGATGTGCGTGCAAATGTTGCTTTTGGCAGAACGCGCACGTGGATTTCTACCAAACGACGTGCTAAGCATGCCGATGCTGCTCTTTTTAGCACCCGCGCACGCAATTGTGCGAAAACGCGTTTTAAGCATGCACATGCATCTTTTGGTAGACGCGGATGAAGTTTTCTGCAAAACCACAAGATGTGCATGCAAATGGTGCTTTTGGCAGAACGCGCACGTGGATTTCTACCAAACGACGTGCTAAGCATGCCGATGCTGCTCTTTTTAGCGCCCGCGCACGGATTTGTGCGAAAACTCGTTTTAAGCATGCACATGCATCTTTTGGTAGACGCGGATGAAGTTTTCTGCAAAACCACAAGATGTGCATGCAAATGGTGCTTTTGGCAGAACGCGCACGTGGATTTCTACCAAACGACGTGCTAAGCATGCCGATGCTGCTCTTTTTAGCACCCGCGCACGCATTTGTGCGAAAACGCGTTTTAAGCATGCACATGCATCCTTTGGTAGACGCGGATAGTTTTCTGCAAAACCACAAGATGTGCATGCAAATGGTGCTTTTCGCAGAACGCGCACGTGGATTTCTACCAAACGACGTGCTAAGCATACCGATGCTGCTCTTTTTAGCACCCGCGCACGGATTTGTGCGAAAACGCGTTTTAAGCATGCACATGCATCTTTTGGCAGACGCGGATGAAGTTTTCTGCAAAAGCACAAGGTGTGCATGCAAATGGTGCTTTTGGCAGAACGCGCACGTGGATTTCTACCAAACGACGTGCTAAGCATGCCGATGCTGCTCTTTTTAGCACCCGCGCACGGATTTGTGCGAAAACGCGTTTTAAGCATGCACATGCATCTTTTGGTAGACGCGGATGAAGTTTTCTGCAAAACCACAAGATGTGCATGCAAATGGTGCTTTTGGCAGAACGCGCACGTGGATTTCTACCAAACGACGTGCTAAGCATGCCGATGCTGCTCTTTTTAGCACCCGCGCACGGATTTGTGCGAAAACGCGTTTTAAGCATGCACATGCATCTTTTGGTAGACGCGGATTAAGTTTTCTTCAAAACCACAAGATGTGCATGCAAATGGTGCTTTTGGCAGAACGCGCACGTGGATTTCTACCAAACGACGTGCTAAGCATGCCGATGCTGCTCTTTTTAGCACCCGCGCACGGATTTGTGCGAAAACACGTTTAAAGCATGCACATGCATCTTTTGGTAGACGCGGATGAAGTTTTCTGCAAAACCACAAGATGTGCATGCAAATGGTGCTTTTGGCAGAACGCGCACGTGGATTTCTACCAAACGAAGTGCTAAGCATGCCGATGCTGCTCTTTTTAGCACCCGCGCACGCATTTGTGCGAAAACGCGTTTTAAGCATGCACATGCATCTTTTGGTAGACGCGGATGAAGTTTTCTGCAAAACCACAAGATGTGCATGCAAATGGTGCTTTTGGCAGAACGCGCACGTGGATTT
Organism: Dermacentor andersoni; assembly: GCF_023375885.2. Classification (NCBI taxonomy): domain Eukaryota; kingdom Metazoa; phylum Arthropoda; class Arachnida; order Ixodida; family Ixodidae; genus Dermacentor; species Dermacentor andersoni. The sequence continues at coordinate 679,707 of NW_027314760.1, forward strand.
CTACCAAACGACGTGCTAAGCATGCCGATGCTGCTCTTTTTTAGCACCCGCTCATGGATTTGTGCGAAAACGCGTTTTAAGCATGCACATGCATCTTTTGGTAGACGCGGATGAAGTTTTCTGCAAAACCACAAGATGTGCATGCAAATGGTGATTTTGGCAGAACGCGCACGTGGATTTCTACCAAACGACGTGCTAAGCATGCCGATGCTGCTCTTTTTAGCACCCGCGCACGGATTTGTGCGAAAACGCATTTTAAGCATGCAGATGCATCTTTTGGTAGACGCGGATGAAGTTTTCTGCAAAACCACAAGATGTGCATGCAAATGGTGCTTTTGGCAGAACGCGCACGTGGATTTCTACCAAACGACGTGCTAAGCATGCCGATGCTGCTCTTTTTAGCACCCGCGCACGCATTTGTGCGAAAACGCGTTTTAAGCATGCACATGCATCTTTTGGTAGATGCGGATGAAGTTTTCTACAAAACCACAAGATGTACATGCAAATGGTGCTTTTGGCAGAACGCGCACGTGGATTTCTACCAAACGACGTCCTAAGCATGCCGATGCTGCTCTTTTTAGCACCCGCGCACGGATTTGTGCGAAAACGCGTTTTAAGCATGCACATGCATCTTTTGGTAGACGCGGATGAAGTTTTCTGCAAAACCACAAGATGTGCGTGCAAATGTTGCTTTTGGCAGAACGCGCACGTGGATTTCTACCAAACGACGTGCTAAGCATGCCGATGCTGCTCTTTTTAGCACCCGCGCACGGATTTGTGCGAAAACGCGTTTTAAGCATGCACATGCATCTTTTGGTAGACGCGGATGAAGTTTTCTGCAAAACCACAAGATGTACATGCAAATGGTGCTTTTGGCAGAACGCGCACGTGGATTTCTACCAAACGACGTGCTAAGCATGCCGATGCTGCTCTTTTTAGCACCCGCGCACGGATTTGTGCGACAACGCGTTTTAAGCATGCACATGCATCTTTTGGTAGACGCGGATGAAGTTTTCTGCAAAACCACAAGGTGTGCATGCAAATGGTGCTTTTGGCAGAACGCGCACGTGGATTTCTACCAAACGACGTGCTAAGCATGCCGATGCTGCTCTTTTTAGCACCCGCGCACGCATTTGTGCGAAAACGCGCTTTAAGCATGCACATGCATATTTTGGTAGACGCGGATGAAGTTTTCTGCAAAACCAGAAGATGTGCATGCAAATGGTGCTTTTGGCAGAACGCGCACGTGGATTTCTACCAAACGACGTGGTAAGCATGCCGATGCTGCTCTTTTTAGCACCCGCGCACGCATTTGTGCGAAAACGCGTTTTAAGCATGCACATGCATCTTTTGGTAGACGCGGATGAAGTTTTCTTCAAAACCACAAGATGTGCATGCAAATGGTGCTTTTGGCAGAACGCGCACGTGGATTTCTACCAAACGACGTGCTAAGCATGCCGATGCTGCTCTTTTTAGCACCCGCGCACGGATTTGTGCGAAAACACGTTTTAAGCATGCACATGCATCTTTTGGTAGACGCGGATGAAGTTTTCTGCAAAACCACAAGATGTGCATGCAAATGGTGCTTTTGGCAGAACGCGCACGTGGATTTCTACCAAACGACGTGCTAAGCATGCCGATGCTGCTCTTTTTAGCACCCGCGCACGCATTTGTGCGAAAACGCGTTTTAAGCATGCACATGCATCTTTTGGTAGACGCGGATGAAGTTTTCTGCAAAACCACAAGATGTGCATGCAAATGGTGCTTTTGGCAAAACGCGCACGTGGATTTCTACCAAACGACGTGCTAAGCATGCCGATGCTGCTCTTTTTAGCACCCGCGCAGGGATTTGTGCGAAAACGCGTTTTAAGCATGCACATGCATCTTTTGGTAGACGCGGATGAAGTTTTCTGCAAAACCACAAGATGTGCATGCAAATGGTGATTTTGGCAGAACGCGCACGTGGGTTTCTACCAAACGACGTGCTAAGCATGCCGATGCTGCTCTTTTTAGCACCCGCGCACGGATTTGTGCGAAAACGCGTTTTAAGCATGCACATGCATCTTTTGGTAGACGCGGATGAAGTTTTCTGCAAAACCACAAGATGTGCATGCAAATGGTGCTTTTGGCAGAACGCGCACGTGGATTTCTACCAAACGACGTGCTAAGCATGCCGATGCTGCTCTTTTTAGCACCCGCGCACGCATTTGTGCGAAAACGCGTTTTAAGCATGCACATGCATCTTTTGGTAGACGCGGATGAAGTTTTCTGCAAAACCACAAGATGTGCGTGCAAATGTTGCTTTTGGCAGAACGCGCACGTGGATTTCTACCAAACGACGTGCTAAGCATGCCGATGCTGCTCTTTTTAGCACCCGCGCACGGATTTGTGCGAAAACGCGTTTTAAGCATGCACATGCATCTTTTGGTAGACGCGGATGAAGTTTTCTGCAAAACCACAAGATGTACATGCAAATGGTGCTTTTGGCAGAACGCGCACGTGGATTTCTACCAAACGACGTGCTAAGCATGCCGATGCTGCTCTTTTTAGCACCCGCGCACGGATTTGTGCGAAAACGCGTTTTAAGCATGCACATGCATCTTTTGGTAGACGCGGATGAAGTTTTCTGCAAAACCACAAGGTGTGCATGCAAATGGTGCTTTTGGCAGAACGCGCACGTGGATTTCTACCAAACGACGTGCTAAGCATGCCGATGCTGCTCTTTTTAGCACCCGCGCACGCATTTGTGCGAAAACGCGCTTTAAGCATGCACATGCATATTTTGGTAGACGCGGATGAAGTTTTCTGCAAAACCAGAAGATGTGCATGCAAATGGTGCTTTTGGCAGAACGCGCACGTGGATTTCTACCAAACGACGTGGTAAGCATGCCGATGCTGCTCTTTTTAGCACCCGCGCACGGATTTGTGCGAAAACGCGTTTTAAGCATGCACATGCATCTTTTGGTAGACGCGGATGAAGTTTTCTGCAAAACCACAAGATGTGCATGCAAATGGTGCTTTTTGCAGAACGCGCACGTGGATTTCTACCAAACGACGTGCTAAGCATGCCGATGCTTCTCTTTTTAGCACCCGCGCACGCATTTGTGCGAAAACGCGTTTTAAGCATGCACATGCATCTTTTGGTAGACGCGGATGAAGTTTTCTGCAAAACCAGAAGATGTGCATGCAAATGGTGCTTTTGGCAGAACGCGCACGTGGATTTCTACCAAACGACGTGCTAAGCATGCCGATACTGCTCTTTTTAGCACCCGCGCACGGATTTGTGCGAAAACGCGTTTTAAGCATGCACATGCATCTTTTGGTAGACGCGGATGAAGTTTTCTGCAAAACCACAAGGTGTGCATGCAAATGGTGCTTTTGGCAGAACGCGCACGTGGATTTCTACCAAACGACGTTCTAAGCATGCCGATGCTGCTCTTTTTAGCACCCGCGCACGCATTTGTGCGAAAACGCGCTTTAAGCATGCACATGCATATTTTGGTAGACGCGGATGAAGTTTTCTGCAAAACCAGAAGATGTGCATGCAAATGGTGCTTTTGGCAGAACGCGCACGTGGATTTCTACCAAACGACGTGCTAAGCATGCCGATGCTGCTCTTTTTAGCACCCGCGCACGGATTTGTGCGAAAACGCGTTTTAAGCATGCACATGCATCTTTTGGTAGACGCGGATGAAGTTTTCTGCAAAACCACAAGATGTGCATGCAAATGGTGCTTTTTGCAGAACGCGCACGTGGATTTCTACCAAACGACGTGCTAAGCATGCCGATGCTGCTCTTTTTAGCACCCGCGCACGCATTTGTGCGAAAACGCGTTTTAAGCATGCACATGCATCTTTTGGTAGACGCGGATGAAGTTTTCTGCAAAACCAGAAGATGTGCATGCAAATGGTGCTTTTGGCAGAACGCGCACGTGGATTTCTACGAAACGACGTGCTAAGCATGCCGATGCTGCTCTTTTTAGCACCCGCGCACGGATTTGTGCGAAAACGCGTTTTAAGCATGCACATGCATCTTTTGGTAGACGCGGATGAAGTTTTCTGCAAAACCACAAGGTGTGCATGCAAATGGTGCTTTTGGCAGAACGCGCACGTGGATTTCTACCAAACGACGTGCTAAGCATGCCGATGCTGCTCTTTTTAGCACCCGCGCACGCATTTGTGCGAAAACGCCCTTTAAGCATGCACATGCATATTTTGGTAGACGCGGATGAAGTTTTCTGCAAAACCAGAAGATGTGCATGCAAATGGTGCTTTTGGCAGAACGCGCACGTGGATTTCTACCAAACGACGTGCTAAGCATGCCGATGCTGCTCTTTTTAGCACCCGCGCACGGATTTGTGCGAAAACGCGTTTTAAGCATGCACATGCATCTTTTGGTAGACGCGGATGAAGTTTTCTGCAAAACCACAAGATGTGCATGCAAATGGTGCTTTTTGCAGAACGCGCACGTGGATTTCTACCAAACGACGTGCTAAGCATGCCGATGCTGCTCTTTTTAGCACCCGCGCACGGATTTGTGCGAAAACGCGTTTTAAGCATGCACATGCATCTTTTGGTAGACGCGGATGAAGTTTTCTGCAAAACCACAAGATGTGCATGCAAATGGTGCTTTTGGCAGAACGCGCACGTGGATTTCTACCAAACGACGTGCTAAGCATGCCGATGCTGCTCTTTTTAGCACCCGCGCACGCATTTGTGCGAAAACGCGTTTTAAGCATGCACATGCATCTTTTGGTAGACGCGGATGAAGTTTTCTGCAAAACCACAAGATGTGCATGCAAATGGTGCTTTTGGCAGAACGCGCACGTGGATTTCTACCAAACGACGTGCTAAGCATGCCGATGCTGCTCTTTTTAGCACCCGCGCACGGATTTGTGCGAAAACGCGTTTTAAGCATGCACATGCATCTTTTGGTAGACGCGGATGAAGTTTTCTGCAAAACCACAAGATGTGCATGCAAATGGTGATTTTGGCAGAACGCGCACGTGGATTTCTACCAAACGACGTGCTAAGCATGCCGATGCTGCTCTTTTTAGCACCCGCGCACGGATTTGTGCGAAAACGCGTTTTAAGCATGCACATGCATCTTTTGGTAGACGCGGATGAAGTTTTCTGCAAAACCACAAGATGTGCATGCAAATGGTGCTTTTGCCAGAACGCGGACGTGGATTTCTACCAAACGACGTGCTAAGCATGCCGATGCTGCTCTTTTTAGCACCCGCGCACGCATTTGTGCGAAAACGCGTTTTAAGCATGCACATGCATCTTTTGGTAGACGCGGATGAAGTTTTCTGCAAAACCACAAGATGTGCGTGCAAATGTTGCTTTTGGCAGAACGCGCACGTGGAGTTCTACCAAACGACGTGCTAAGCATGCCGATGCTGCTCTTTTTAGCACCCGCGCACGGATTTGTGCGAAAACGCGTTTTAAGCATGCACATGCATCTTTTGGTAGACGCGGATGAAGTTTTCTGCAAAACCACAAGATGTACATGCAAATGGTGCTTTTGGCAGAACGCGCACGTGGATTTCTACCAAACGACGTGCTAAGCATGCCGATGCTGCTCTTTTTAGCACCCGCGCACGCATTTGTGCGAAAACGCGCTTTAAGCATGCACATGCATATTTTGGTAGACGCGGATGAAGTTTTCTGCAAAACCAGAAGATGTGCATGCAAATGGTGCTTTTGGCAGAACGCGCACGTGGATTTCTACCAAACGACGTGGTAAGCATGCCGATGCTGCTCTTTTTAGCACCCGCGCACGGATTTGTGCGAAAACGCGTTTTAAGCATGCACATGCATCTTTTGGTAGACGCGGATGAAGTTTTCTGCAAAACCACAAGATGTGCATGCAAATGGTGCTTTTTGCAGAACGCGCACGTGGATTTCTACCAAACGACGTGCTAAGCATGCCGATGCTGCTCTTTTTAGCACCCGCGCACGCATTTGTGCGAAAACGCGTTTTAAGCATGCACATGCATCTTTTGGTAGACGCGGATGAAGTTTTCTGCAAAACCAGAAGATGTGCATGCAAATGGTGCTTTTGGCAGAACGCGCACGTGGATTTCTACGAAACGACGTGCTAAGCATGCCGATGCTGCTCTTTTTAGCACCCGCGCACGGATTTGTGCGAAAACGCGTTTTAAGCATGCACATGCATCTTTTGGTAGACGCGGATGAAGTTTTCTGCAAAACCACAAGGTGTGCATGCAAATGGTGCTTTTGGCAGAACGCGCACGTGGATTTCTACCAAACGACGTGCTAAGCATGCCGATGCTGCTCTTTTTAGCACCCGCGCACGCATTTGTGCGAAAACGCCCTTTAAGCATGCACATGCATATTTTGGTAGACGCGGATGAAGTTTTCTGCAAAACCAGAAGATGTGCATGCAAATGGTGCTTTTGGCAGAACGCGCACGTGGATTTCTACCAAACGACGTGCTAAGCATGCCGATGCTGCTCTTTTTAGCACCCGCGCACGGATTTGTGCGAAAACGCGTTTTAAGCATGCACATGCATCTTTTGGTAGACGCGGATGAAGTTTTCTGCAAAACCACAAGATGTGCATGCAAATGGTGCTTTTTGCAGAACGCGCACGTGGATTTCTACCAAACGACGTGCTAAGCATGCCGATGCTGCTCTTTTTAGCACCCGCGCACGGATTTGTGCGAAAACGCGTTTTAAGCATGCACATGCATCTTTTGGTAGACGCGGATGAAGTTTTCTGCAAAACCACAAGATGTGCATGCAAATGGTGCTTTTGGCAGAACGCGCACGTGGATTTCTACCAAACGACGTGCTAAGCATGCCGATGCTGCTCTTTTTAGCACCCGCGCACGCATTTGTGCGAAAACGCGTTTTAAGCATGCACATGCATCTTTTGGTAGACGCGGATGAAGTTTTCTGCAAAACCACAAGATGTGCATGCAAATGGTGCTTTTGGCAGAACGCGCACGTGGATTTCTACCAAACGACGTGCTAAGCATGCCGATGCTGCTCTTTTTAGCACCCGCGCACGGATTTGTGCGAAAACGCGTTTTAAGCATGCACATGCATCTTTTGGTAGACGCGGATGAAGTTTTCTGCAAAACCACAAGATGTGCATGCAAATGGTGCTTTTGGCAGAACGCGGACGTGGATTTCTACCAAACGACGTGCTAAGCATGCCGATGCTGCTCTTTTTAGCACCCGCGCACGCATTTGTGCGAAAACGCGTTTTAAGCATGCACATGCATCTTTTGGTAGACGCGGATGAAGTTTTCTGCAAAACCACAAGATGTGCGTGCAAATGTTGCTTTTGGCAGAACGCGCACGTGGAGTTCTACCAAACGACGTGCTAAGCATGCCGATGCTGCTCTTTTTAGCACCCGCGCACGGATTTGTGCGAAAACGCGTTTTAAGCATGCACATGCATCTTTTGGTAGACGCGGATGAAGTTTTCTGCAAAACCACAAGATGTACATGCAAATGGTGCTTTTGGCAGAACGCGCACGTGGATTTCTACCAAACGACGTGCTAAGCATGCCGATGCTGCTCTTTTTAGCACCCGCGCACGCATTTGTGCGAAAACGCGCTTTAAGCATGCACATGCATATTTTGGTAGACGCGGATGAAGTTTTCTGCAAAACCAGAAGATGTGCATGCAAATGGTGCTTTTGGCAGAACGCGCACGTGGATTTCTACCAAACGACGTGGTAAGCATGCCGATGCTGCTCTTTTTAGCACCCGCGCACGGATTTGTGCGAAAACGCGTTTTAAGCATGCACATGCATCTTTTGGTAGACGCGGATGAAGTTTTCTGCAAAACCACAAGATGTGCATGCAAATGGTGCTTTTTGCAGAACGCGCACGTGGATTTCTACCAAACGACGTGCTAAGCATGCCGATGCTGCTCTTTTTAGCACCCGCGCACGGATTTGTGCGAAAACGTGTTTTAAGCATGCACATGCATCTTTTGGTAGACGCGGATGAAGTTTTCTGCAAAACCACAAGATGTGCATGCAAATGGTGCTTTTGGCAGAACGCGCACGTGGATTTCTACCAAACGACGTGCTAAGCATGCCGATGCTGCTCTTTTTAGCACCCGCGCACGCATTTGTGCGAAAACGCGTTTTAAGCATGCACATGCATCTTTTGGTAGACGCGGATGAAGTTTTCTGCAAAACCACAAGATGTGCATGCAAATGGTGCTTTTGGCAGAACGCGCACGTGGATTTCTACCAAACGACGTGCTAAGCATGCCGATGCTGCTCTTTTTAGCACCCGCGCACGCATTTGTGCGAAAACGCGTTTTAAGCATGCACATGCATCTTTTGGTAGACGCGGATGAAGTTTTCTGCAAAACCACAAGATGTGCATGCAAATGGTGCTTTTGGCAGAACACGCACGTGGATTTCTACCAAACGACATGCTAAGCATGCCGATGCTGCTCTTTTTAGCACCCGCGCACGGATTTGTGCGAAAACGCGTTTTAAGCATGCACATGCATCTTTTGGTAGACGCGGATGAAGTTTTCTGCAAAACCACAAGATGTGCAAGCAAATGGTGATTTTGGCAGAACGCGCACGTGGATTTCTACCAAACGACGTGCTAAGCATGCCGATGCTGCTCTTTTTAGCACCCGCGCACGGATTTGTGCGAAAACGCGTTTTAAGCATGCACATGCATCTTTTGGTAGACGCGGATGAAGTTTTCTGCAAAACCACAAGATGTGCATGCAAATGGTGCTTTTGGCAGAACGCGCACGTGGATTTCTACCAAACGACGTGCTAAGCATGCCGATGCTGCTCTTTTTAGCACCCGCGCACGCATTTGTGCGAAAACGCGTTTTAAGCATGCACATGCATCTTTTGGTAGACGAGGATGAAGTTTTCTGCAAAACCACAAGATGTGCGTGCAAATGTTGCTTTTGGCAGAACGCGCACGTGGATTTCTACCAAACGACGTGCTAAGCATGCCGATGCTGCTCTTTTTAGCACCCGCGCACGGATTTGTGCGAAAACGCGTTTTAAGCATGCACATGCATCTTTTGGTAGACGCGGATGAAGTTTTCTGCAAAACCACAAGATGTGCATGCAAATGGTGCTTTTGGCAGAACGCGCACGTGGATTTCTACCAAACGACGTGCTAAGCATGCCGATGCTGCTCTTTTTAGCACCCGCGCACGGATTTGTGCGAAAACGCGTTTTAAGCATGCACATGCATCTTTTGGTAGACGCGGATGAAGTTTTCTGCAAAACCACAAGATGTGCATGCAAATGGTGCTTTTGGCAGAACGCGCACGTGGATTTCTACCAAACGACGTGCTAAGCATGCCGATGCTGCTCTTTTTAGCACCCGCGCACGGATTTGTGCGAAAACGCGTTTTAAGCATGCACATGCATCTTTTGGTAGACGCGGATGAAGTTTTCTGCAAAACCACAAAATGTGCATGCAAATGGTGCTTTTGGCAGAACGCGCACGTGGATTTCTACCAAACGACGTGCTAAGCATGCCGATGCTGCTCTTTTTAGCACCCGCGCACGCATTTGTGCGAAAACGCGTTTTAAGCATGCACATGCATCTTTTGGTAGACGCGGATGAAGTTTTCTGCAAAACCACAAGATGTGCATGCAAATGGTGCTTTTGGCAGAACGCGCACGTGGATTTCTACCAAACGACGTGCTAAGCATGCCGATGCTGCTCTTTTTAGCACCCGCGCACGGATTTGTGCGAAAACGCGTTTTAAGCATGCACATGCATCTTTTGGTAGACGCGGATGAAGTTTTCTGCAAAACCACAAGATGTGCATGCAAATGGTGCTTTTGGCAGAACGCGCACGTGGATTTCTACCAAACGACGTGCTAAGCATGCCGATGCTGCTCTTTTTAGCACCCGCGCACGCATTTGTGCGAAAACGCGTTTTAAGCATGCACATGCATCTTTTGGTAGACGCGGATGAAGTTTTCTGCAAAACCACAAGATGTGCGTGCAAATGGTGCTTTTGGCAGAACGCGCACGTGGATTTCTACCAAACGACGTGCTAAGCATGCCGATGCTGCTCTTTTTAGCACCCGCGCACGGATTTGTGCGAAAACGCGTTTTAAGCATGCACATGCATCTTTTGGTAGACGCGGATGAAGTTTTCTGCAAAACCACAAGATGTGCATGCAAATGGTGCTTTTGGCAGAACGCGCACGTGGATTTCTACCAAACGACGTGCTAAGCATGCCGATGCTGCTCTTTTTAGCACCCGCGCACGGATTTGTGCGAAAACGCGTTTTAAGCATGCACATGCATCTTTTGGTAGACGCGGATGAAGTTTTCTGCAAAACCACAAGATGAGCATGCAAATGGTGCTTTTGGCAGAACGCGCACGTGGATTTCTACCAAACGACGTGCTAAGCATGCCGATGCTGCTTTTTTAGCACCCGCGCACGGATTTGTGCGAAAACGCGTTTTAAGCATGCACATGCATCTTTTGGTAGACGCGGATGAAGTTTTCTGCAAAACCACAAGATGTGCATGCAAATGGTGCTTTTGGCAGAACGCGCACGTGGATTTCTACCAAACGACGTGCTAAGCATGCCGATGCTGCTCTTTTTAGCACCCGCGCACGCATTTGTGCGAAAACGCGTTTTAAGCATGCACATGCATCTTTTGGTAGACGAGGATGAAGTTTTCTGCAAAACCACAAGATGTGCGTGCAAATGTTGCTTTTGGCAGAACGCGCACGTGGATTTCTACCAAACGACGTGCTAAGCATGCCGATGCTGCTCTTTTTAGCACCCGCGCACGGATTTGTGCGAAAACGCGTTTTAAGCATGCACATGCATCTTTTGGTAGACGCGGATGAAGTTTTCTGCAAAACCACAAGATGTGCATGCAAATGGTGCTTTTGGCAGAACGCGCACGTGGATTTCTACCAAACGACGTGCTAAGCATGCCGATGCTGCTCTTTTTAGCACCCGCGCACGGATTTGTGCGAAAACGCGTTTTAAGCATGCACATGCATCTTTTGGTAGACGCGGATGAAGTTTTCTGCAAAACCACAAGATGTGCATGCAAATGGTGCTTTTGGCAGAACGCGCACGTGGATTTCTACCAAACGACGTGCTAAGCATGCCGATGCTGCTCTTTTTAGCACCCGCGCACGGATTTGTGCGAAAACGCGTTTTAAGCATGCACATGCATCTTTTGGTAGACGCGGATGAAGTTTTCTGCAAAACCACAAAATGTGCATGCAAATGGTGCTTTTGGCAGAACGCGCACGTGGATTTCTACCAAACGACGTGCTAAGCATGCCGATGCTGCTCTTTTTAGCACCCGCGCACGCATTTGTGCGAAAACGCGTTTTAAGCATGCACATGCATCTTTTGGTAGACGCGGATGAAGTTTTCTGCAAAACCACAAGATGTGCATGCAAATGGTGCTTTTGGCAGAACGCGCACGTGGATTTCTACCAAACGACGTGCTAAGCATGCCGATGCTGCTCTTTTTAGCACCCGCGCACGGATTTGTGCGAAAACGCGTTTTAAGCATGCACATGCATCTTTTGGTAGACGCGGATGAAGTTTTCTGCAAAACCACAAGATGTGCATGCAAATGGTGCTTTTGGCAGAACGCGCACGTGGATTTCTACCAAACGACGTGCTAAGCATGCCGATGCTGCTCTTTTTAGCACCCGCGCACGCATTTGTGCGAAAACGCGTTTTAAGCATGCACATGCATCTTTTGGTAGACGCGGATGAAGTTTTCTGCAAAACCACAAGATGTGCGTGCAAATGGTGCTTTTGGCAGAACGCGCACGTGGATTTCTACCAAACGACGTGCTAAGCATGCCGATGCTGCTCTTTTTAGCACCCGCGCACGGATTTGTGCGAAAACGCGTTTTAAGCATGCACATGCATCTTTTGGTAGACGCGGATGAAGTTTTCTGCAAAACCACAAGATGTGCATGCAAATGGTGCTTTTGGCAGAACGCGCACGTGGATTTCTACCAAACGACGTGCTAAGCATGCCGATGCTGCTCTTTTTAGCACCCGCGCACGGATTTGTGCGAAAACGCGTTTTAAGCATGCACATGCATCTTTTGGTAGACGCGGATGAAGTTTTCTGCAAAACCACAAGATGAGCATGCAAATGGTGCTTTTGGCAGAACGCGCACGTGGATTTCTACCAAACGACGTGCTAAGCATGCCGATGCTGCTTTTTTAGCACCCGCGCACGGATTTGTGCGAAAACGCGTTTTAAGCATGCACATGCATCTTTTGGTAGACGCGGATAAAGTTTTCTGCAAAACCACAAGATGTGCATGCAAATGGTGCTTTTGGCAGAACGCGCACGTGGATTTCTACCAAACGACGTGCTAAGCATGCCGATGCTGCTCTTTTTAGCACCCGCGCACGCATTTGTGCGAAAACGCGTTTTAAGCATGCACATGCATCTTTTGGTAGACGCGGATGAAGTTTTCTGCAAAACCACAAGATGTGCATGCAAATGGTGCTTTTGGCAGAACGCGCACGTGGATTTCTACCAAACGACGTGCTAAGCATGCCGATGCTGCTCTTTTTAGCACCCGCGCACGGATTTGTGCGAAAACGCGTTTTAAGCATGCACATGCATCTTTTGGTAGACGCGGATGAAGTTTTCTGCAAAACCACAAGATGTGCATGCAAATGGTGCTTTTGGCAGAACGCGCACGTGGATTTCTACCAAACGACGTGCTAAGCATGCCGATGCTGCTCTTTTTAGCACCCGCGCACGGATTTGTGCGAAAACGCGTTTTAAGCATGCACATGCATCTTTTGGTAGACGCGGATGAAGTTTTCTGCAAAACCACAAGATGTGCATGCAAATGGTGCTTTTGGCAGAACGCCCACGTGGATTTCTACCAAACGACGTGCTAAGCATGCCGATGCTGCTCTTTTTAGCACCCGCGCACGCATTTGTGCGAAAACGCGTTTTAAGCATGCACATGCATCTTTTGGTAGACGCGGATGAAGTTTTCTGCAAAACCACAAGATGTGCATGCAAATGGTGCTTTTGGCAGAACGCGCACGTGGATTTCTACCAAACGACGTGCTAAGCATGCCGATGCTGCTCTTTTTAGCACCCGCGCACGGATTTGTGCGAAAACGCGTTTTAAGCATGCATATGCATCTTTTGGTAGACGCGGATGAAGTTTTCTGCAAAACCACAAGATGTGCATGCAAATGGTGCTTTTGGCAGAACGCGCACGTGGATTTCTACCAAACGACGTGCTAAGCATGCCGATGCTGCTCTTTTTAGCACCCGCGCACGGATTTGTGCGAAAACGCGTTTTAAGCATGCACATGCATCTTTTGGTAGACGCGGATGAAGTTTTCTGCAAAACCACAAGATGTGCATGCAAATGGTGCTTTTGGCAGAACGCGCACGTGGATTTCTACCAAACGACGTGCTAAGCATGCCGATGCTGCTCTTTTTAGCACCCGCGCACGGATTTGTGCGAAAACGCGTTTTAAGCATGCACATGCATCTTTTGGTAGACGCGGATGAAGTTTTCTGCAAAACCACAAAATGTGCATGCAAATGGTGCTTTTGGCAGAACGCGCACGTGGATTTCTACCAAACGACGTGCTAAGCATGCCGATGCTGCTCTTTTTAGCACCCGCGCACGCATTTGTGCGAAAACGCGTTTTAAGCATGCACATGCATCTTTTGGTAGACGCGGATGAAGTTTTCTGCAAAACCACAAGATGTGCATGCAAATGGTGCTTTTGGCAGAACGCGCACGTGGATTTCTACCAAACGACGTGCTAAGCATGCCGATGCTGCTCTTTTTAGCACCCGCGCACGGATTTGTGCGAAAACGCGTTTTAAGCATGCACATGCATCTTTTGGTAGACGCGGATGAAGTTTTCTGCAAAACCACAAGATGTGCATGCAAATGGTGCTTTTGGCAGAACGCGCACGTGGATTTCTACCAAACGACGTGCTAAGCATGCCGATGCTGCTCTTTTTAGCACCCGCGCACGCATTTGTGCGAAAACGCGTTTTAAGCATGCACATGCATCTTTTGGTAGACGCGGATGAAGTTTTCTGCAAAACCACAAGATGTGCGTGCAAATGGTGCTTTTGGCAGAACGCGCACGTGGATTTCTACCAAACGACGTGCTAAGCATGCCGATGCTGCTCTTTTTAGCACCCGCGCACGGATTTGTGCGAAAACGCGTTTTAAGCATGCACATGCATCTTTTGGTAGACGCGGATGAAGTTTTCTGCAAAACCACAAGATGTGCATGCAAATGGTGCTTTTGGCAGAACGCGCACGTGGATTTCTACCAAACGACGTGCTAAGCATGCCGATGCTGCTCTTTTTAGCACCCGCGCACGGATTTGTGCGAAAACGCGTTTTAAGCATGCACATGCATCTTTTGGTAGACGCGGATGAAGTTTTCTGCAAAACCACAAGATGAGCATGCAAATGGTGCTTTTGGCAGAACGCGCACGTGGATTTCTACCAAACGACGTGCTAAGCATGCCGATGCTGCTTTTTTAGCACCCGCGCACGGATTTGTGCGAAAACGCGTTTTAAGCATGCACATGCATCTTTTGGTAGACGCGGATGAAGTTTTCTGCAAAACCACAAGATGTGCATGCAAATGGTGCTTTTGGCAGAACGCGCACGTGGATTTCTACCAAACGACGTGCTAAGCATGCCGATGCTGCTCTTTTTAGCACCCGCGCACGCATTTGTGCGAAAACGCGTTTTAAGCATGCACATGCATCTTTTGGTAGACGAGGATGAAGTTTTCTGCAAAACCACAAGATGTGCGTGCAAATGTTGCTTTTGGCAGAACGCGCACGTGGATTTCTACCAAACGACGTGCTAAGCATGCCGATGCTGCTCTTTTTAGCACCCGCGCACGGATTTGTGCGAAAACGCGTTTTAAGCATGCACATGCATCTTTTGGTAGACGCGGATGAAGTTTTCTGCAAAACCACAAGATGTGCATGCAAATGGTGCTTTTGGCAGAACGCGCACGTGGATTTCTACCAAACGACGTGCTAAGCATGCCGATGCTGCTCTTTTTAGCACCCGCGCACGGATTTGTGCGAAAACGCGTTTTAAGCATGCACATGCATCTTTTGGTAGACGCGGATGAAGTTTTCTGCAAAACCACAAGATGTGCATGCAAATGGTGCTTTTGGCAGAACGCGCACGTGGATTTCTACCAAACGACGTGCTAAGCATGCCGATGCTGCTCTTTTTAGCACCCGCGCACGGATTTGTGCGAAAACGCGTTTTAAGCATGCACATGCATCTTTTGGTAGACGCGGATGAAGTTTTCTGCAAAACCACAAAATGTGCATGCAAATGGTGCTTTTGGCAGAACGCGCACGTGGATTTCTACCAAACGACGTGCTAAGCATGCCGATGCTGCTCTTTTTAGCACCCGCGCACGCATTTGTGCGAAAACGCGTTTTAAGCATGCACATGCATCTTTTGGTAGACGCGGATGAAGTTTTCTGCAAAACCACAAGATGTGCATGCAAATGGTGCTTTTGGCAGAACGCGCACGTGGATTTCTACCAAACGACGTGCTAAGCATGCCGATGCTGCTCTTTTTAGCACCCGCGCACGGATTTGTGCGAAAACGCGTTTTAAGCATGCACATGCATCTTTTGGTAGACGCGGATGAAGTTTTCTGCAAAACCACAAGATGTGCATGCAAATGGTGCTTTTGGCAGAACGCGCACGTGGATTTCTACCAAACGACGTGCTAAGCATGCCGATGCTGCTCTTTTTAGCACCCGCGCACGCATTTGTGCGAAAACGCGTTTTAAGCATGCACATGCATCTTTTGGTAGACGCGGATGAAGTTTTCTGCAAAACCACAAGATGTGCGTGCAAATGGTGCTTTTGGCAGAACGCGCACGTGGATTTCTACCAAACGACGTGCTAAGCATGCCGATGCTGCTCTTTTTAGCACCCGCGCACGGATTTGTGCGAAAACGCGTTTTAAGCATGCACATGCATCTTTTGGTAGACGCGGATGAAGTTTTCTGCAAAACCACAAGATGTGCATGCAAATGGTGCTTTTGGCAGAACGCGCACGTGGATTTCTACCAAACGACGTGCTAAGCATGCCGATGCTGCTCTTTTTAGCACCCGCGCACGGATTTGTGCGAAAACGCGTTTTAAGCATGCACATGCATCTTTTGGTAGACGCGGATGAAGTTTTCTGCAAAACCACAAGATGAGCATGCAAATGGTGCTTTTGGCAGAACGCGCACGTGGATTTCTACCAAACGACGTGCTAAGCATGCCGATGCTGCTTTTTTAGCACCCGCGCACGGATTTGTGCGAAAACGCGTTTTAAGCATGCACATGCATCTTTTGGTAGACGCGGATGAAGTTTTCTGCAAAACCACAAGATGTGCATGCAAATGGTGCTTTTGGCAGAACGCGCACGTGGATTTCTACCAAACGACGTGCTAAGCATGCCGATGCTGCTCTTTTTAGCACCCGCGCACGCATTTGTGCGAAAACGCGTTTTAAGCATGCACATGCATCTTTTGGTAGACGCGGATGAAGTTTTCTGCAAAACCACAAGATGTGCATGCAAATGGTGCTTTTGGCAGAACGCGCACGTGGATTTCTACCAAACGACGTGCTAAGCATGCCGATGCTGCTCTTTTTAGCACCCGCGCACGGATTTGTGCGAAAACGCGTTTTAAGCATGCACATGCATCTTTTGGTAGACGCGGATGAAGTTTTCTGCAAAACCACAAGATGTGCATGCAAATGGTGCTTTTGGCAGAACGCGCACGTGGATTTCTACCAAACGACGTGCTAAGCATGCCGATGCTGCTCTTTTTAGCACCCGCGCACGGATTTGTGCGAAAACGCGTTTTAAGCATGCACATGCATCTTTTGGTAGACGCGGATGAAGTTTTCTGCAAAACCACAAGATGTGCATGCAAATGGTGCTTTTGGCAGAACGCCCACGTGGATTTCTACCAAACGACGTGCTAAGCATGCCGATGCTGCTCTTTTTAGCACCCGCGCACGCATTTGTGCGAAAACGCGTTTTAAGCATGCACATGCATCTTTTGGTAGACGCGGATGAAGTTTTCTGCAAAACCACAAGATGTGCATGCAAATGGTGCTTTTGGCAGAACGCGCACGTGGATTTCTACCAAACGACGTGCTAAGCATGCCGATGCTGCTCTTTTTAGCACCCGCGCACGGATTTGTGCGAAAACGCGTTTTAAGCATGCATATGCATCTTTTGGTAGACGCGGATGAAGTTTTCTACAAAACCACAAGATGTGCATGCAAATGGTGCTTTTGGCAGAACGCGCACGTGGATTTCTACCAAACGACGTGCTAAGCATGCCGATGCTGCTCTTTTTAGCACCCGCGCACGCATTTGTGCGAAAACGCGTTTTAAGCATGCACATGCATCTTTTGGTAGACGCGGATGAAGTTTTCTGCAAAACCACAAGATGTGCATGCAAATGGTGCTTTTGGCAGAACGCGCACGTGGATTTCTACCAAACGACGTGCTAAGCATGCCGATGCTGCTCTTTTTAGCACCCGCGCACGCATTTGTGCGAAAACGCGTTTTAAGCATGCACATGCATCTTTTGGTAGACGCGGATGAAGTTTTCTGCAAAACCACAAGATGTGCATGCAAATGGTGCTTTTGGCAGAACGCGCACGTGGATTTCTACCAAACGACGTGCTAAGCATGCCGATGCTGCTCTTTTTAGCACCCGCGCGCGGATTTGTGCGAAAACGCATTTTAAGCATGCACATGCATCTTTTGGTAGACGCGGATGAAGTTTTCTGCAAAACCACAAGATGTGCATGCAAATGGTGCTTTTGGCAGAACGCGCACGTGGATTTCTACCAAACGACGTGCTAAGCATGCCGATGCTGCTCTTTTTAGCACCCGCGCACGGATTTGTGCGAAAACGCGTTTTAAGCATGCACATGCATCTTTTGGTAGACGCGGATGAAGTTTTCTACAAAACCACAAGATGTGCATGCAAATGGTGCTTTTGGCAGAACGCGCACGTGGATTTCTACCAAACGACGTGCTAAGCATGCCGATGCTGCTCTTTTTAGCACCCGCGCACGGATTTGGGCGAAAACGCGTTTTAAGCATGCACATGCATCTTTTGGTAGACGCGGATGAAGTTTTCTGCAAAACCACAAGATGTGCATGCAAATGGTGCTTTTGGCAGAACGCGCACGTGGATTTCTACCAAACGACGTGCTAAGCATGCCGATGCTGCTCTTTTTAGCACCCGTGCGCGGATTTGTGCGAAAACGCGTTTGAAGCATGCACATGCATCTTTTGGTAGACGCGGATGAAGTTTTCTGCAAAACCAGAAGATGTGCATGCAAATGGTGCTTTTGGCAGAACGCGCACGTGGATTTCTACCAAACGACGTGCTAAGCATGCCGATGCTGCTCTTTTTAGCACCCGCGCACGCATTTGTGCGAAAACGCGTTTTAAGCATGCACATGCATCTTTTGGTAGACGCGGATGAAGTTTTCTGCAAAACCACAAGATGTGCATGCAAATGGTGCTTTTGGCAGAACGCGCACGTGGATTTCTACCAAACGACGTGCTAAGCATGCCGATGCTGCTCTTTTTAGCACCCGCGCACGGATTTGTGCGAAAACGCGTTTTAAGCATGCACATGCATCTTTTGGTAGACGCGGATGAAGTTTTCTGCAAAACCACAAGATGTGCATGCAAATGGTGCTTTTGGCAGAACGCGCACGTGGATTTCTACCAAACGACGTGCTAAGCATGCCGATGCTGCTCTTTTTAGCACCCGCGCACGGATTTGTGCGAAAACGCGTTTTAAGCATGCACATGCATCTTTTGGTAGACGCGGATGAAGTTTTCTGCAAAACCACAAGATGTGCATGCAAATGGTGCTTTTGGCAGAACGCGCACGTGGATTTCTACCAAACGACGTGCTAAGCATGCCGATGCTGCTCTTTTTAGCACCCGCGCACGCATTTGTGCGAAAACGCGTTTTAAGCATGCACATGCATCTTTTGGTAGACGCGGATGAAGTTTTCTGCAAAACCACAAGATGTGCATGCAAATGGTGCTTTTGGCAGAACGCGCACGTGGATTTCTACCAAACGACGTGCTAAGCATGCCGATGCTGCTCTTTTTAGCACCCGCGCACGGATTTGTGCGAAAACGCGTTTTAAGCATGCATATGCATCTTTTGGTAGACGCGGATGAAGTTTTCTACAAAACCACAAGATGTGCATGCAAATGGTGCTTTTGGCAGAACGCGCACGTGGATTTCTACCAAACGATGTGCTAAGCATGCCGATGCTGCTCTTTTTAGCACCCGCGCACGCATTTGTGCGAAAACGCGTTTTAAGCATGCACATGCATCTTTTGGTAGACGCGGATGAAGTTTTCTGCAAAACCACAAGATGTGCATGCAAATGGTGCTTTTGGCAGAACGCGCACGTGGATTTCTACCAAACGACGTGCTAAGCATGCCGATGCTGCTCTTTTTAGCACCCGCGCACGCATTTGTGCGAAAACGCGTTTTAAGCATGCACATGCATCTTTTGGTAGACGCGGATGAAGTTTTCTGCAAAACCACAAGATGTGCATGCAAATGGTGCTTTTGGCAGAACGCGCACGTGGATTTCTACCAAACGACGTGCTAAGCATGCCGATGCTGCTCTTTTTAGCACCCGCGCGCGGATTTGTGCGAAAACGCGTTTTAAGCATGCACATGCATCTTTTGGTAGACGCGGATGAAGTTTTCTGCAAAACCACAAGATGTGCATGCAAATGGTGCTTTTGGCAGAACGCGCACGTGGATTTCTACCAAACGACGTGCTAAGCATGCCGATGCTGCTCTTTTTAGCACCCGCGCACGGATTTGTGCGAAAACGCGTTTTAAGCATGCATATGCATCTTTTGGTAGACGCGGATGAAGTTTTCTACAAAACCACAAGATGTGCATGCAAATGGTGCTTTTGGCAGAACGCGCACGTGGATTTCTACCAAACGACGTGCTAAGCATGCCGATGCTGCTCTTTTTAGCACCCGCGCACGCATTTGTGCGAAAACGCGTTTTAAGCATGCACATGCATCTTTTGGTAGACGCGGATGAAGTTTTCTGCAAAACCACAAGATGTGCATGCAAATGGTGCTTTTGGCAGAACGCGCACGTGGATTTCTACCAAACGACGTGCTAAGCATGCCGATGCTGCTCTTTTTAGCACCCGCGCACGCATTTGTGCGAAAACGCGTTTTAAGCATGCACATGCATCTTTTGGTAGACGCGGATGAAGTTTTCTGCAAAACCACAAGATGTGCATGCAAATGGTGCTTTTGGCAGAACGCGCACGTGGATTTCTACCAAACGACGTGCTAAGCATGCCGATGCTGCTCTTTTTAGCACCCGCGCGCGGATTTGTGCGAAAACGCATTTTAAGCATGCACATGCATCTTTTGGTAGACGCGGATGAAGTTTTCTGCAAAACCACAAGATGTGCATGCAAATGGTGCTTTTGGCAGAACGCGCACGTGGATTTCTACCAAACGACGTGCTAAGCATGCCGATGCTGCTCTTTTTAGCACCCGCGCACGGATTTGTGCGAAAACGCGTTTTAAGCATGCACATGCATCTTTTGGTAGACGCGGATGAAGTTTTCTACAAAACCACAAGATGTGCATGCAAATGGTGCTTTTGGCAGAACGCGCACGTGGATTTCTACCAAACGACGTGCTAAGCATGCCGATGCTGCTCTTTTTAGCACCCGCGCACGGATTTGGGCGAAAACGCGTTTTAAGCATGCACATGCATCTTTTGGTAGACGCGGATGAAGTTTTCTGCAAAACCACAAGATGTGCATGCAAATGGTGCTTTTGGCAGAACGCGCACGTGGATTTCTACCAAACGACGTGCTAAGCATGCCGATGCTGCTCTTTTTAGCACCCGTGCGCGGATTTGTGCGAAAACGCGTTTGAAGCATGCACATGCATCTTTTGGTAGACGCGGATGAAGTTTTCTGCAAAACCAGAAGATGTGCATGCAAATGGTGCTTTTGGCAGAACGCGCACGTGGATTTCTACCAAACGACGTGCTAAGCATGCCGATGCTGCTCTTTTTAGCACCCGCGCACGCATTTGTGCGAAAACGCGTTTTAAGCATGCACATGCATCTTTTGGTAGACGCGGATGAAGTTTTCTGCAAAACCACAAGATGTGCATGCAAATGGTGCTTTTGGCAGAACGCGCACGTGGATTTCTACCAAACGACGTGCTAAGCATGCCGATGCTGCTCTTTTTAGCACCCGCGCACGGATTTGTGCGAAAACGCGTTTTAAGCATGCACATGCATCTTTTGGTAGACGCGGATGAAGTTTTCTGCAAAACCACAAGATGTGCATGCAAATGGTGCTTTTGGCAGAACGCGCACGTGGATTTCTACCAAACGACGTGCTAAGCATGCCGATGCTGCTCTTTTTAGCACCCGCGCACGGATTTGTGCGAAAACGCGTTTTAAGCATGCACATGCATCTTTTGGTAGACGCGGATGAAGTTTTCTGCAAAACCACAAGATGTGCATGCAAATGGTGCTTTTGGCAGAACGCGCACGTGGATTTCTACCAAACGACGTGCTAAGCATGCCGATGCTGCTCTTTTTAGCACCCGCGCACGCATTTGTGCGAAAACGCGTTTTAAGCATGCACATGCATCTTTTGGTAGACGCGGATGAAGTTTTCTGCAAAACCACAAGATGTGCATGCAAATGGTGCTTTTGGCAGAACGCGCACGTGGATTTCTACCAAACGACGTGCTAAGCATGCCGATGCTGCTCTTTTTAGCACCCGCGCGCGGATTTGTGCGAAAACGCATTTTAAGCATGCACATGCATCTTTTGGTAGACGCGGATGAAGTTTTCTGCAAAACCACAAGATGTGCATGCAAATGGTGCTTTTGGCAGAACGCGCACGTGGATTTCTACCAAACGACGTGCTAAGCATGCCGATGCTGCTCTTTTTAGCACCCGCGCACGGATTTGTGCGAAAACGCGTTTTAAGCATGCACATGCACCTTTTGGTAGACGCAGATGAAGTTTTCTACAAAACCAC